>NC_080546.1:37317636-37626754 GCF_028640845.1 Ahaetulla prasina
AGAAGCCCAATAAAAGCTTCATCTACAAGTCATAATAACACATGTAATCTATCATATAACCTTGCTCAAAATTATTCAGCGTTTTAAAGAAGACGTTCTGCAAAAACAGGCAGAAAGCTCTTATTTCTTTTCTCTCTGATTGCAAAAGATTATGAACTAAATTTTCTGAAATAAGTTTATTCTGCTGACATATCATTTTTCATTTAAGTTATTTGATTTCTGTTTCAAATACTAAATCCTGAAATTATTTAAACAGCCTGGCACCTTGGAAATGAGTGGTTTTTGTTCAGGAAAAAAAAGAAAAGAATTTCAGCTTCTTCCATGCAGCGGAGGTTCAGAAAGCATAAAGCTCAACCTAATCTTTTAAGAATTGGTCCTCACATTGGAGCTGATCAAAACAAATGAACAACAACAAAAACCCTTGTGGTCACAAAGCATCCCAGTAGCAACATTAATATTATTTTCCTTCAGTTGGCCTTCCAATTTGACCTGTAAAATCCAGCTCACTCTAGATGTTAGAGCAATTCTTTAACTGGTTCTTGTCACAGAGAAGATTTCCAGTGCTCCCCGATAGTGAGACTTTTTAGATGTATATTTTAATACATTCCTATTCACTCACCATGCAGCATGGTTATGAGAACTAATTAGTTCATGTTTATACAGCACTTGGAAGCTGTAATGCCCTATTAGGTTCCACTCTGTGCCTGATGCATGAGGAGAGCTCCCATTAATGTTAATGGAGGTTATAGATGCTTCTGAAGCAGTGAATATGTGTGCTAAGAATAATTATGCTTATTAGTAGATTTCATAATGTTACTTGATCAGCCTTTTGTAATTTAGCTTAATTGTTTTCATTTCACTCTAACTTACCATATTAAATTTCTGGTTTATTCTGAATCCTCTAATGTACAAGATACAACCTGTCTGATAAACACTGTGAAGAAACACAGTTGGAGGGAAGTATGCAGTTGAGTACCCCAAGGCTCTGTTTTAGGCCCAGTACTCTTCAACATCTTCATCAATGACTTGGATGAGGGGATAGATGGGGAACTCATCAAATTTGCAGATGACACCAAGCTGGCAGGAATAGCCAACACTCCAGAAGATAGGCTCAAGTTACAGAAAGATCTTGACAGACTTGAACATTGGGCGCTATCTAACAAAATGAAATTCAACAGTGAAAAAAGTAAGGTTCTACATTTAGGCAAAAAAAACAAAATGCACAGGTACCGTATATGTGGTACCTTGCTCAATAGTAGTACCTGTGAGAGGAATCTTGGAATCCTAGTGGATAACCATTTGGATATGAGCCAGCAGTGTGCATTAGCTGCCAAAAAAGCCACCACAGTTCTTGGCTGCATAAACAGAAGGATAGAATCAAGATCATGTGAAGTGTTAATACCACTTTATAATGCCTTGGTAAGGCCACACTTGGAATATTGCATCCAGTTTTGGTCGCCACGATGTAAAAAAGATGTTGAGACTCTAGAAAGAGTGCAGAGAAGAGCAACAAAGATGATTAGGGGACTAGAGACTAAAACATATGAAGAACGGGTTGCAGGAACTCGGTATGTCTTTAATAAAAAGGACGACTGGGGAGACATGATAGCAGTGTTCCAATATCTCAGGGGTTGCCACAAAGAAGAGGGAGTCGGGCTGTTCTCCAAAGCACCTGAGGGTACAACAAGAAGCAATGGGTGGAAACTGATCAAGGAAAGAAGCAACTTAGAACTAAGAAGAAATTTCCTGACAGTTAGAACAATTAATAAGTGGAACGACTTGCCTGCAGAAGTTGTGAATGCTCCAACACTGGAAATTTTTAAGAAAATGTTGGATAACCATCTGATTGAGATGGTGTAGGGTTTCCTGCCTGAGCAGGGGGTTGGACTAGAAGGCTTCCAAGGTCCCTTCCAACTCTGTTGTTATATATTATATTATAAACAGTATCTTCCCCACTACCCATTTATTGGTGTTTTCCTTGTGTAACTTTTCCACAATCTTCTTTGTCCACGTTATACAAATAACAAGATACCTTTCTGGCTATGAATGCAGGCAGGCAACACCTAGTCCAAATCATATTTGATTACCATTAATTACAGTGCTGTCATATAGAAGGAGAGAGCAAGACAGCTGGCTTTGTCAAATTACAATGAAATAGCCTACTGTCTGTCTGCTGACTTAATAGCTTTAATTGCCAGTGAATAATCTAGATTTGGTGGATGTGTTTGAACATATCAGCAGGCACCAAATATTTCAATTAAGAACAGGCTGTGTAATTCCTTTTTTTTTTGCGGTAGGAATAACAGAGAAGTAATTTTGAAGCTCATAAAAGAAAGCCCATGAACCAGGCAGAGCCTTGTTACTTTACTTTGTTAAGCTGTATGGAATGGGTGAAGAGTCTGTTCATACTAACCAAATATGCCTTCTTTCAGATCTCTTGGCAAGTCCTATCTCTAGCATAATGATGTTGAAATAACAATGTAAAGTAGACACTGGAGAACAAGAAAACAGTAAATGTAGAAAAAAATGAGTTTGGAAGGGATGCACTTCAGAATTAACTGAGATATAGTTCCTATTATATTTGTCCTAGGGCATAAACATTTGTCTAAAAGTATTCATAAGAGATGCCTATTAATATCCACAACTTCTTCAGGAAGCTTTTTCTATACTATAGAATTGCATAACTGGGGGGTTGGGGAAGGGCAGGGCTGAGGGCTATGTTTTGTCTTTGAATGAAATGCTGAAGGCTGCATTCCAAAATGTAGGCAGGCAAGGAACATGAAATAGGTGGGGACTGAACCAAAACTTAATTTGATTGAACTTTGATTAAACTTTAATTAAGTAATTACATTTAATAGGATTATGCATGCTTCGAAAATGATTCAGAAGAATGGCTTCAGACCATTTGTGAACATAGCACCTCATTGCTATTCATTAAAGCAACCCCTCCTTTTTCAGGCTACTCATTCCAGTTAATGTGTCTGTTAAAGCAGTCACACCTTTTCTGAGGCTCATGGGGATGCCTGAAAAAGGAGGGGCTGCTTTAATGAAAACGGGACGGTGCTTTCCTTGCATAAGTTCCAAAGCTTTTCATCTGAATCATTTTTGAAGTGTGCAGTACGGTGATATTCTTGTGTGTTTAATACCTCTACCTTGTGTGACATTAACATTCATAATTCAATTTGTATAGGTTCATTAATCTGGTATAAGATTAGGTCTAAATGTTATTCATATTATTCTAAGAATCAAAAAAATAAAAGCAGGAATTCCAATCTCTGGAAATTATTTGTTACTTATTTATATTTTGTTTATTATGCTTACCTATAAGCCATATACTTTTGTGATTCTATTTATGAGAAATTATACCTGCAATATGATTTTATGTATAATCTTTTAGTGATACATGGCTGCATTTTTTTAAAAAAACAAATCATTAATGGTCTAAATTATACCTTTGCAGATCAAAGTTTGACTAAGGAATACATGGACAGCTTTCATATTGAAGACCTCTCTGGCCTTTTCCCAGTGTTGAAAAATATTGTTTTTCTTTTAATTGTCTGCATTTGATTTCAAAATGCTAAAACATTAAGTAAATATGAACTAGCCAATCTAAGCAATGAATTAAAATGGAAGCAGTGTGGTTTCCCTAGAGAATTATGAAATATGCAGAGAATGGCTATTTCCAAGCAAACACACTTGACTCGGAAATGATGGGGCTTGATTCAAAGATACCACGTGCAATCAAGCTGCCTTTAAGAATTTCCCCTTCTGCATCCAGCTTTCAGAATAATCTTGGTTAGACAACAAATCTTATCAATATATTCTTTTCATTTTTAAAGTATTAAAATACTTAAAATATTAAGTATGACTTATTCTGCTTAATGACCAGGCATGGGTGCATGAATTTGTAGCCATACCAGAAAATATAAGAAAGAGAAAAGCAAAGGTTTAACAAAAAGTACTCGTGACAGCCCCTGTGTTTGTATTTCAGTTTTTAAAATTTCCTCTTTTTCTGCTGCACTTTTTATTCTTTGATCTAGAAACTTTCTTCACAAGGTTAATATTCAGTTATGGAAAAAACTATTGCAGTTTCAGCAATGAATAGATGCTAATTTATACATATATACGTACAAGCTGAATAACTAATTAATGACTTTCTATGCCACTCACAAACATAAAAAATAACTTTTTTTGATTCTATTGTTATTGCATTGGGCCTTCCTAAGCTTCAGAAAAATTTAAACTGTGATTAAAAATTTTTTTTTAATACTTTGCCATTTCGACAAGGCATCATTCACTATGTAACTCTGAAATGTATGAAAAATGATTTTGTTTTTTTACTAATGAATTGGGAAATGAGCGTCAAGGAGTTCTCTGCCTTCTTATAGTACATATAATGTCTCCACAAATTTTGGAGCCAACTATTGTGGCAAAGACCCAAGAACTGATGAAGAGACGGGTTCTTTGGAACCTTTTTTTTAAAGGAGCAGATGAGAGATCACCTACCTGTGCTCCACATAGTTGCTCCCGGAGACTGCAGGACAACTGTTAGAAGTGAAAAAAAGGAATATAGGGTTGGTTTTTTGATCAAGGTTAAAATAAGACATTTATTTGCAGAGTTCTGGCAACCTATCAGCTTTTTCAGGTAGACCAGACAGGAAACTCAATGAGATGAGCTTATTCTACTTTATTATAAAGCTTCCTTAGTAGAATCTTGCACATCTGATAGTACAAAACTTCCGCCGTCTCTTTTACAAACTGGCACTTTCCATTCTTATTCTTTTTTCTTTATTTCTTTAGTTTGTATTTTTTTTACTATTGTAATCAAAATCCTTAATAAAATTATACACAAAAAATTCCTACTTACAATAAGAAGGAAGATAATGTCTCTTTAACCTTTTCAATGAAAAATCAAGAAAATATTTTGGTTCAAAGAAAAGAGTTCTTCCCATTGAAAGAATATCTTTGTGTACCTACTAATATTTTTATTTGAGGGGGTTCTAAATAGTTTTAATGACTTGAAATGCAAAATAAAATGGAAGAAACTTATAAGGGTGTCCCTCAATCTCTGGGAGATTGCCACTTCACAGCCAAGCCTACTTCAGCCTCCTTGAACTGAGAAACATTTAAGCTTATCTTAATACAGGGTAGCTGAATTCCTTGGATGAGGACATGAGGACATTATGGATTTGGTATATGATTGTACTGGAAGATCCTATTTAATAACAACAACAACAACAACAACAACAGAGTTGGAAGGAACCTTGGAGGTCTTCTAGTCCAACCCCCTGCCCAGGCAGGAAACCCTACACCATTTCAGACAAATGGTTATCCAACATTTTCTTAAAAATTTCCAGTGTTGGAGCATTTACAACTTCTGCAGGCAAGTTGTTCCACTGATTAATTGTTCTAACTGTCAGGAAATTTCTCCTTAGTTGCATCTCTCCTTGATTAGTTTCCACCCATTGCTTCTTGTTCTACCCTCAGGTGCTTTAGAGAATAGTTTGACTCTCTTTTCTTTGTGGCAACCCCTGAGATATTGGAACACTGCTATCATGTCTCCCCTAGTTCTTCTTTTCATTAAACTAGACATACTCAGTTCCTGCAACCGTTCTTCATATGTTTTAGCCTCCAGTCCCCTAATCTTTGTTGCTCTTCTCTGCACTCTTTCTAGAGTCTCAACATCTTTTTTACATCGTGGTGACCAAAACTGAGTGCAATATTTCAAGTGTGGCCTTACCAAGGCATTATAAAGTGGTATTAACACTTCACATGTTCTTGATTCTATCCCTCTGTTTATGCATCCCAGAATTGTGTTGGCTTTTTTAGCAGCTGCTGCACACTGCTGGCTCATATCCAAATGGTTGTCCACTAGGACTCCAAGATCCCTCTCACATTGAGCAAGGTACCACATATACGGTACCTGTGCATTTTGGTTTTTTGGCCTAAATGTAAAACCTTACTTTTTTCACTGTTGAATTTCATTATGTTAGATAGCGCCCAATGTTCAAGTCTGTCAAGATCCTTCTGTATCTTGAGCCTATCTTCTGGAGTGTTGGCTATTCCTGCCAGCTTGGTGTCATCTGCAAATTTGATGAGTTCCCCATCTATCCCCTTGTCCAAGTCATTGATGAAGATGTTGAAGAGTACTGGGCCTAAAACAGAGCCTTGGGGTACTCCACTGCATACTTCCCTCCATGTGGATATAGTTCTGTTGAGGATTACACGTTGAGTGCAGTTGGTCAGCCAGTTACGAATGCATCTGGTGGTGGTGCTGTATAACCCACATTTTTCTACTTTATCTAGTAGTAGGTTATGGTCTACTTTATCAAATGCTTTAATGAAGTCCAAGTAAATTATATCGACAGCATTCCTCTGGTCCACTAATTTTGTCACTTTGCCAAAGAATGCAATAAGATTAGTCTGGCATGATCTGTTTTTAAGAAACCCATGTTGGCTTTTGGTTATTACTTGGTTTGCTTCTAGGTGTTCGGTGATTTGTTGCCTGATTATCTTTTTCAGAATCTTTCCTGGTATTGAGGTTAGGCTGATAGGTCTGTAGTTTCCTGGATCTGTTTTTTTTTTCTTTTTTGAAGATGGGAACTACATCAGCTCTTTTCTGGTCCTCTGGCAGTTCCCCTGTGCTCCAGGATCTTTGAAAGATATAGTTCAATGGTTCTGAGATTTCGTCTGCCAGTTCCTTCAGAACCCTGGGATGTAATCTATCCGGTCGTGGTGATTTGAACTCGTCTAGGGTAGACAGATGTTCAGTTACCATTTTTTCCCCTATTTTAACTTGTGTTCCTAATCTGTTTTTTTGTGGTGCTGTTTTTGATAGGTTGGATTGTTTTTTCCTTTTTTGTAAAGACAGATGCAAAAAAATGTGGCAATTGTGGCAATTGATAATTTACCTACATATTGGGGTTTTTTTAATTTTTTAAATTTTAAATTTTAAGAAATAACAACTCTGTACTTAACTGTTCCTATTCACAATTTATCCATGCATCCATCATTTACTATTCTATGAGCCTATAAGTTAATTTTATTAATTTACTAATCTTTTAGAAGTTTCTCCCATACTGTGAAAGACCAGTTAATGAGAGATATGAGCAAACAGTGGAACAGCCTCCTCCTGTTCTGCCTATCATAGTCTCTTTGTGGAAAGAAAATACAGCCACTGGCACAGAGAAGAAACCTGTGATAGCATCAGATATGCTCACACAGAAAAGCCTGAGATCTGCACTGAATTTTTGTTAGAGAAGACACAATTTCTGAAGTGGCTCTTGGCCTCTAGGCCTTGTACATAATAGCATTAAATAATAACATCAGGGTACAAAGTGATACCAGAGAGGATTCAGATAGAGGTTTAAGGCTGCAGTTCTGTACATAGCTGGTTGATAGTACAATTTGCGTATGAGTAAACACACATAAAATTTCATTATGAATATAGTCATACAAAAATCTGCTTTCTGCTTGTTGCTGTCCTAACATGAAGGCAGATACTCACTCTGCTTTAGGTGACAGATTTAAGACAGAGGGAACATAAATCCCTCTCATCCAAGCTACTGTACAACAGGAATTACTCAACTGCCTAGTCAAAGAAAAATGCTGTTGTAAACCTAAAAATATTGTACTGAGATTTCACTACAATAACACAATCTTACAAGTCTTATTGTACTGTCTTGGCTTTCCTTTTTACACTCTAATGAATTAGGAACAAGGGTGAAATGCTACCGGTTCGCTCCAGTTTGGAAAAACTGGTAGTGATAAAAACTACCAGTTCGGGTGAACTGGTAGTTTAAAAAAAAGCTACGATCCAACGATCACTTGGGCCGTGTGGTTTAGCTTTGCTAGAAAGCAGGATTTCCTGATTTCTAGCGAAGCTAAACTGCACGCCACAGGTGATTTCCCCCCCCTCGCTGTTCTACTTACCTTTCCAAGCTTCCTTTTGACGCATACTGCACATGGGAAAATGAAAAGGTTCATTTAACAATAATGTTAATCTATAAAGTAGCAAAAGTCTCTGATTTGCATTTCCAGTAGCAACCTCTGTTAGAATGTAATAATGATTTTTCCTGTTTTTAATATTTATATAGTTTTTAACTAAAATACTTGAGATAGATTGCATCTAGTACAGGTAGTCCTTGTTTAGAACACAATTGGGACCAGCAATTTGGTTGTTAAGCAAAGCAGTCTCTAAGTGAAACTATGATTTGTTTATGAGCTTATATCAGCTTCTCTTTACTTTACAGACCCTCAAAATTTATAAACATGAGGATTGATTGAAAGTTCCTTTTAATCATTGTTGTAACTGCTAATGGTCACTATACAAGGCAGACACTGAACAAGGACTACCTATATATAAGTAATTAGAATACTAGAATTGTTAAGTGGGTTCAGTTTTCAAACCAGGCTATTGCCAATGTTTCTTACATCTTCTAGCTTCTTGTTGCACTGAAAAACACTAATATGTGGAAGAAGAATTTTTTCCTTAACTAAATAACCTTCAGGTAGTGTGGAATAGAGCTTCCATTATGACCGATAATAATCAGAAACATTTGTGTATACAACAGATTATGGGAAGTCCAAAGAGGAATTCCCAAAGTTTCATAAACTTTATGAAGCCTGTATCATAATGTTCATTTAGAACACTTATATGTAAGAGTTTCTACAGATTTTCCTTCCATTTGGTAATGTAAGTTGTAATAAATTATTAGGGTTCCTTGGTTCCATTTGTCTGTTTAGACTATTGAGCATCATGTTATACTAACAGCAGAGTATTCATTTCATGTTTTCCTTCTCAGAATCTTTGCAGAAAATTGCAGTATTCTTTTATTTATGAATTTTCTAACCATTTCAACATTGTAGGATTCATGAGTGATGTAACTATTAGTCACATTTTGAAAGGCTGGAGGAGAGAGTTCTGGCATTCAATATAATTTTTTTAAAATGATGATTGAATTTAGTATTTCAGTTAACTAAACAAAATAACTAAATTTCATTTAACTAAAAAGAAATCCTGAATATTCTGGACTTGCAACTGTATTTCATGTAATTTTAAGATAGGGCATTACACTAATTGAATTAACCAAACAACAAAATAATGTTGGGTGACAACTACAAAATATACAAAATATGGCAAGGTAGATAATAGGGAAACAGCACAAAATCTTCTGTGAATCAACAGCACAGGGAGAAAGATAACCTTTACAGAGGGAATGGCTCCTTCCCCCACAGCTTTGCTTACGTCAGCCATTAAAATAGCAACATCAGGAACAAAGCTCTATTGGTTAATGAAAGAGAAGGTGAAGAGAGAGGATGAGAGAGTCTACTCCAAGTTGCACTGATCAAATCCTCTTCCATAATAATCAGGCCATCTTGTTAATTTCTGTTGGAAAAGTGCAAAGTTTAAGCTGAAAAATCATAGTGCTTCCACTTATGTTTCTCCTAGTTTGCTTGCGTCGGCTCTGTGGTCACTTTTAGCCATGTCAGCATGTTGGAAATTGCTGATGGTAAACACCAGAGGTATGCATGCACAATACTGAAGAGACCACAAAGAGTATAGCCTTGGGGGAAATAGTAGATTTGTTCATATACATGCTATCTTGATTTTCTTTTCTTTTTTTGTAAAGACTGCTGAAAAATATTTCAAGTTTAGATTTGGGACTGTATAGTGTAGACTTTTTTAGCTGATTTTCTTTACTAGAAGAACAAACTGAAATATAAGAAAGTAAGAGAACAAGAGAGCAATTCAGATTTAAGGAGTTTGAGCCGTTTGTGTGGACTGCAGTAATAGATACATGTACATGTAATACTTGGAGAGACATGTTGCAAAATGTGCTATAAACATGAGTAATAATCACATTTCAGGTAATGGACCTATAAAACAACATTCATATTGCATTAATTTTCTGTAGATACATTGCCTACCTCTTTATTTCCACACCTAATATAAGATGCATTAAGACTTTGGTCTCTAAAGCCCCTAAACAATTTAGGACTATCTTACTTCAGGTAGTAACCTGACCTTCCATTTGATCACTGAGACTGGCATCCTTGTCCTTTAGTAACAAGCCTTTGCAAAAGTGGCCCCACTTGGAATCACTTTGGAATTTTCTTCTCATGGTATTACCATGTGATTCCTTCTGATTAGTATAGAAGAACCCCAAATTAGTGAGAGTTATTCATGCGCTGATGGGCCATGATGACTCAGTGGTTAAAGACACTGACCTTGTCAGCTGGACAGCTTAAAGCCCAGGTTCGAGACCCAGCACCATGTGACAGGGTGAGCTCCTGGTCCTTGTCATAGCTCTTCCTTACTGTTTTACATGTAATACTTGGAGAGACATGTTGCAAAATGTGCTATAAACATGAGTAATAATCACATTTCAGGTAATGGACCTATAAAACAACATTCATATTGCATTAATTTTCTGTAGATACATTGCCTACCTCTTTATTTCCACACCTAATATAAGATGCATTAAGACTTTGGTCTCTAAAGCCCCTAAACAATTTAGGACTATCTTACTTCAGGTAGTAACCTGACCTTCCATTTGATCACTGAGACTGGCATCCTTGTCCTTTAGTAACAAGCCTTTGCAAAAGTGGCCCCACTTGGAATCACCTTGGAATTTTCTTCTCATGGTATTACCATGTGATTCCTTCTGATTAGTATAGAAGAACCCCAAATTAGTGAGAGTTATTCATGCGCTGATGGGCCATGATGACTCAGTGGTTAAAGACACTGACCTTGTCAGCTGGACAGCTTAAAGCCCAGGTTCGAGACCCAGCACCATGTGACAGGGTGAGCTCCTGGTCCTTGTCATAGCTCTTCCTTACTGTTTTACATGTAATACTTGAGAGACATGTTGCAAAATGTGCTATAAACATGAGTAATAATCACATTTCAGGTAATGGACCTATAAAACAACATTCATATTGCATTAATTTTCTGTAGATACATTGCCTACCTCTTTATTTCCACACCTAATATAAGATGCATTAAGACTTTGGTCTCTAAAGCCCCTAAACAATTTAGGACTATCTTACTTCAGGTAGTAACCTGACCTTCCATTTGATCACTGAGACTGGCATCCTTGTCCTTTAGTAACAAGCCTTTGCAAAAGTGGCCCCACTTGGAATCACCTTGGAATTTTCTTCTCATGGTATTACCATGTGATTCCTTCTGATTAGTATAGAAGAACCCCAAATTAGTGAGAGTTATTCATGCGCTGATGGGCCATGATGACTCAGTGGTTAAAGACACTGACCTTGTCAGCTGGACAGCTTAAAGCCCAGGTTCGAGACCCAGCACCATGTGACAGGGTGAGCTCCTGGTCCTTGTCATAGCTCTTCCTTACTGTTTTACATGTAATACTTGAGAGACATGTTGCAAAATGTGCTATAAACATGAGTAATAATCACATTTCAGGTAATGGACCTATAAAACAACATTCATATTGCATTAATTTTCTGTAGATACATTGCCTACCTCTTTATTTCCACACCTAATATAAGATGCATTAAGACTTTGGTCTCTAAAGCCCCTAAACAATTTAGGACTATCTTACTTCAGGTAGTAACCTGACCTTCCATTTGATCACTGAGACTGGCATCCTTGTCCTTTAGTAACAAGCCTTTGCAAAAGTGGCCCCACTTGGAATCACTTTGGAATTTTCTTCTCATGGTATTACCATGTGATTCCTTCTGATTAGTATAGAAGAACCCCAAATTAGTGAGAGTTATTCATGCGCTGATGGGCCATGATGACTCAGTGGTTAAAGACACTGACCTTGTCAGCTGGACAGCTTAAAGCCCAGGTTCGAGACCCAGCACCATGTGACAGGGTGAGCTCCTGGTCCTTGTCATAGCTCTTCCTTACTGTTTTACATGTAATATGTATTATATTTTGCATTATAATCGCGTAGTTTGGATACTTTATATACTCTGGGAGCGTTTATGTCAGATTGAGTAAACATTAGTGTCCATTCACTTATAACATTTAAATGGTGTACTCTGTCCTTACCCACATATTTAGACAGGTTGGAGAAAGGTGATTAAGTGGTGGGGATGAAGAATAAGTGTAAAATAGCATTGAAGTTCTAATTTAATCTTCAATTAAGCCATCAGTACCTTTATCTTAATCTGTCCCTCAATCTCCCTATGTAATAAAGATGTGAAGGATCCTTGGTGCTGTCTCAGCTTGCAGACATTTCATTACCCAAAGTAGGTAACATCATCAGTGCAAGAAAAGAAACCAGTTAGAGAACACCAAGGATACCTCATGTCAACCATGAGTACAAATATTCTCCCTGATAAAGATAAATAGGGACGTGGTGGCTCAGTTGCTCAGATGCTGATCTTGTCGATCGAAAGGTCGGCAGTTCAGCCGTTCGAATCCCTAGTGCCACATAACAGAGTGAGCTCCCATTACTTGTCCCAGCTTCTGCCAACCTAGCAGTTTGAAAGCACGTAAAAATGCAAGTAGAAAAAATAGGGACCACCTTTGGTGAGAAGGTAACAGCATTCCGTGTGCCTTTGGCATTTAGTCATGCCGGCCACATGACCACAGAGACATCTTTGGACAGCGCTGGCTCTTTGGCTTTGAAACAGAGATGAGCACCGCCCCCTAGAGTCGGGAATGACTAGCACATAATGTGCAAGGGGAACCTTTACCTTAATATATAAAAGTTGGGATTTTAGTGGATATATTAATCTGAAGTATGTTGTTTTGAAGCATATTGTGTAACACAGATACCCGGACATAAATTATATGCTATAATTTAAAGCAATCTGGTCACACTTTGACAATACAAAATTATTTAGGTAGAAGTTCCAGAACACGCCATAGGGCACAAACAGATGAATAAACCAATCGATGGGAGTCTCAAAGACTTGTCAGAATTAATAGGGTTTTACCGTTGGCTATAGTGTAGGTGAGCAGAGCAATATGGTGTCATATAAGAAAAATCCTTTCTATGATACCCATCTGCTACACTACCATTACTGCTGGGTAGTCCTGATTTTGGCTTCTGCTCTTACGCAGGTTAGTTTCTGGTTCAACACAGTTTCAGGCTTTGAAGGCCAAAACCTGGACCTTCCAATGATATGGGGATGAGATAGGAAACAATCTATCAACCAGAGAAGATGGCATCTTACTTCAAATGTACCTTTTTCTGAATGGTATGGAAGCCATTTTGTATGTCTTTTTGCCATGAGGACTGTTTCCTTTCCTTTCTAGATTTCTACATTTCCTTCAGCATGCTATGATCTCACTAAACTCCTTTGTTATTAAAGACAATAAAATCTTACCAAGCTTCTGTTCTGAGGACTATTTTTTAAAACAGATTTGGATTTCTGAAGCAAATATCTTTTCTCTCACTTTCAGTTTCTTTGCTTTGAGCTTCTCCCACTTCTCTAGTGGTCATCATTAATATGTGGTAAATAAGTTTTTTGTTCCCTTTCTTGCAAAAGTATATATATATATCTTCCCTGAATAGCTGGCTTCTCTGCCAAATTTTAATTTCTGAAAATCCACAGAGCTTGTGGCTGTGTTTCACTGTTTTAATGGCAAGCATCTAATGGCTTTATAGCAGATCAGATCAGATCAGATCAGATCAGATCAGATCAGATCAGATCAGATCAGATCAGATCAGATCAGATCAGATCAGATCAGATCAGATCAGATCAGATCAGATCAGATCAGATCAGATCAGATCAGATCAGATCAGATCAGATCAGATCAGATCAGATCAGATCAGATCAGATCAGATCAGATCAGATCAGATCAGATCAGATCAGATCAGATCAGATCAGATCAGATCAGATCAGATCAGATCAGATCAGATCAGATCAGATCAGATCAGATCAGATCAGATCAGATCAGATCAGATCAGATCAGATCAGATCAGATCAGATCAGATCAGATCAGATCAGATCAGATCAGATCAGATCAGATCAGATCAGATCAGATCAGATCAGATCAGATCAGATCAGATCAGATCAGATCAGATCAGATCAGATCAGATCAGATCAGATCAGATCAGATCAGATCAGATCAGATCAGATCAGATCAGATCAGATCAGATCAGATCAGATCAGATCAGATCAGATCAGATCAGATCAGATCAGATCAGATCAGATCAGATCAGATCAGATCAGATCAGATCAGATCAGATCAGATCAGATCAGATCAGATCAGATCAGATCAGATCAGATCAGATCAGATCAGATCAGATCAGATCAGATCAGATCAGATCAGATCAGATCAGATCAGATCAGATCAGATCAGATCAGATCAGATCAGATCAGATCAGATCAGATCAGATCAGATCAGATCAGATCAGATCAGATCAGATCAGATCAGATCAGATCAGATCAGATCAGATCAGATCAGATCAGATCAGATCAGATCAGATCAGATCAGATCAGATCAGATCAGATCAGATCAGATCAGATCAGATCAGATCAGATCAGATCAGATCAGATCAGATCAGATCAGATCAGATCAGATCAGATCAGATCAGATCAGATCAGATCAGATCAGATCAGATCAGATCAGATCAGATCAGATCAGATCAGATCAGATCAGATCAGATCAGATCAGATCAGATCAGATCAGATCAGATCAGATCAGATCAGATCAGATCAGATCAGATCAGATCAGATCAGATCAGATCAGATCAGATCAGATCAGATCAGATCAGATCAGATCAGATCAGATCAGATCAGATCAGATCAGATCAGATCAGATCAGATCAGATCAGATCAGATCAGATCAGATCAGATCAGATCAGATCAGATCAGATCAGATCAGATCAGATCAGATCAGATCAGATCAGATCAGATCAGATCAGATCAGATCAGATCAGATCAGATCAGATCAGATCAGATCAGATCAGATCAGATCAGATCAGATCAGATCAGATCAGATCAGATCAGATCAGATCAGATCAGATCAGATCAGATCAGATCAGATCAGATCAGATCAGATCAGATCAGATCAGATCAGATCAGATCAGATCAGATCAGATCAGATCAGATCAGATCAGATCAGATCAGATCAGATCAGATCAGATCAGATCAGATCAGATCAGATCAGATCAGATCAGATCAGATCAGATCAGATCAGATTAGGATTAGATTAGATTAGATTAGATTAGATTAGATTAGATTAGATTAGATTAGATTAGATTAATTAGATTAGATTAGATTAGATTAGATTAGATTAGATTTTATTGGCCAAGTGTTATTGGAAACACAAGGAATTTGTCTCCAGTGAATAAGCTCTCAGCATACATATAAGCAATGAGTGATAAATCATGACCATAATCATAAAATACAATTACCATAAATCAAAAGATACAACGCTCAGTGATAGTCATAGGATACTAAATAATCAATCAACATAAAACATGAAATACAAACCACAAAGTTATAGTCATAAGAAGCTAAGGAAATAGGTAACAGGAAAGATGAGAAGGATAAGTGTTATGTATTCATGTTTGTACCTTTAAATATTTGAGCGGGAAATCAGCACGTTGCTGATTGGACGAAGCCTCCAGCAGAACTGTATAAAAGGAGAGGTTTTTCCCCCAGCCTGTTGCTGGGTTCACCCTATATTAAAGAGCTGTTGTCACTACCCTGGTCTCCAGCCTCGTTACTTCCAGAACTTAACATTGGCGACGAAGGTGGGATCTCGAGGCTGAGGAGAACCAGAACCGAGCTGAAGCACGATAGACCCGAACCCAGCAAATCCAGGGCAGAAAAGCGGAGATGGCCAGTTACACTCCGCCCGCACCGTTCGACCCGGCTAAGGAGAAATGGGGAACGTATATGACCCGTTTCGAAAGCTTCCTAGAAGCCAACGAACTGCACGGAGTTCCAGACAACCGAAAAAGGGCTTATTTCTTAAGCCACTGCGGTCCGGAGGTCATCGACATCGCGGAAGCCCTGGCAGAGCCAACGCCGTTGCAGTCGGTGTCGTGGCCAACTTTACAGACTTTACTAAGAAACCACTTCGCACCAACGCCGTCCAAATACGTGCGGCGGTTTGAATTCGGAGAGCGAAGGCAGATGGAGGGCGAATCCATCGGTGACTACATGGCCGCCCTAAGAAGAGCGTCCAAGGACTGCGGATACCGTGACCTAGACGAGGTGCTCCTCGAGCAACTCATCCGAGGGGTCAAAGACATCCGTTTGCGGCGACGGCTGCTAGCAAAGAGCAACCTAACGCTAGCCAACGCTCTGGACGAAGCCAGAGCACATGAAATGTCCTCCCAAGCGGCAGAGACACTGCAGAAGCCGGTCCCACAAAAGGCGAGCGCGAAGGCAACTCCGGTGCACCAGGAGGAGGTTCAGACCGAATCCGACGGTGAAGACGAGGAAGGGGTCTGCCGCACCGAGAAACGCGACAAAGGGGACCGAGACGAATGCGGAAGCTGCGGGGGTCAACACCAGCGCCAACGCTGCAAGTTTAAAGACGCGACATGTCGGCGGTGTGGGAAGAAAGGGCACCTAGCTCAAGTTTGTCGAGCGGCCCAACCTTCCCGCCGAAAATTCAAATCGGCCAATCAGAGCGCGGAATCGGCAAGGCGACCCGCGATTGGCTCAAACAAAAAAGGCGCGGATTCCAACCAAACAACTGTGGTCATAGGCCGCGCCTCGACCAAAGTGGAGAAGAAGATCTTCACCAAGCCAAAAATAGAGGGAGTACGGTGCCGGCTTGAAGTAGACACGGGATCAGCGATCACCATCATGTCCTGGGACACTTTGGCGAAGTCGCTGCCGTCCGTCGCGAAGCGCCACCTGCAAGCACAACGGCTACGAGTCCACGACTACCAGGGGAATCGCATCCCTGTTCGAGGGACCACCTCCGTCCGAGTCGAGTACGGTCCACACAAGAAGACCCTGCCCATCACGATCGTCGAAGGAACTCTGCCCAGTCTGTTGGGACTAGACTGGTTTCGTGCCCTGGGCATGGGAGTGACTGGCATCTACAGAAGTGACTGCAACCTGAAAGACATTCTCTTTAACGAGTTCGAAGATGTCTTCAAGGACTGCCTGGGCAAGTACAAGGGGACCCCTATTTCCTTCAACTTAGACCCCCAGGTAGCCCCCATTAGGCTTAAGGCGAGGAGAGTCCCTTTTGCCCTAAAACCAAAAATCGATAAGGAGCTGGACAAGCTCATAAATCAGGGGATTTTGGTGCCAGTCGATCACGCAAAGTGGGAGACGCCAATCGTCACCCCAATAAAGTCGGACGGGTCAATTAGAATTTGCGCTGACTACAAGGCGACGCTTAACAAAGCCTTACAGAAAAGCGCTTACCCGGTTCCCGTGGTGCAACACTTATTGCACTCTTTGGGGCAAGGGCAAGTCTTTGCGAAGTTAGACTTGGCCCAAGCCTACCAACAACTGCCCGTAGACGCCCGCACAGCGAAGCCCAAACGATTGTAACGCACAGGGGGCATTCAAGTGCACCATTGCAATTTGGGGTCAGTGTGGCACCAGGGTTGTTCCAAAACCTAATGGAACGACTACTGCAGGGGCTCCCAGGGGTAGTCCCCTACTTTGATGACGTCCTAATTTCAGGGGAAAACATGGAGGAATTGGGGGAGCGTTTAAGGAAGGTTTTGGGGATTTTCCGGACAGCCGGATTAAAAGTCAAGGCAAACAAATGCCAGATAGGGGTCGAATCCGTCGATTTCTTGGGCTACCGGATAGACAAGAAAGGAATTCACCCTACTGAGAGCAAGGTCAAGGCAATTAGGAAGGCTCCAGCGCCTAAAAATAAAGCAGAGCTGCAGGCATTCCTGGGGTTGGTGAATTTCTATGCGGTCTTTTTAAAGAACAAAGCAACCGTTGCGGAACCGCTGCATAGGCTCTTAGGGAAAAATACCGTTTGGTCTTGGGGAAAGGCAGAAAATAGGGCTTTCGAAGCAGTCAAGAACCTGCTATCAAGCGATAGCCTGCTCATCCAATATCACAACTCATTACCCCTAGTGTTGGTTTGCGATGCCTCCCCTTATGGGGTGGGGGCTGTGCTCAGCCATAGACTTCCAAACGGCACAGAAGCCCCTATAGCTTTTTATTCTAGAACGATGTCCTCCCCAGAGAGAAACTACAGCCAATTAGACAAAGAAGCACTAGCCATTGTGTCAGGGGTTAAAAAATTCCACGAGTATGTCTTTGGGCGGAATTTTGAAATCGTGACTGACCACAGACCGCTGCTAGGGATACTGGCTGGTGACCGCCCAACGCCTGTGGCACTTTCGCCACGCTTGACCCGATGGACTATATTCTTAGCCGCTTACTCGTACAAGCTGCAGCATCGACCAGGAAAAGAAGTGGGGCATGCAGACGCGTTAAGCCGATGCCCACTACCAGGGGCGATCAAGACCCCACCCGGGACGCCCATCCTACTTATTGACTCTTGACTCTGGCCCAGTCACATCTAAGGAAGTGGCTCGGCATCATACCGGACATTGTGTTAAGGACTGTACTCGGTTGGGTACAGAGAGGGTGTCATTGCGCCGGGCTTAACGGTTCAAAGAATTTGTTAAAAACGAGATGAGCTCTCGGCTCAAGGGGTGCCTGTTATGGGGTGATCGTGTAATAATTCCTGATAAATTAAGGGGAAAGGTATTGGACCTCCTCCACGAGGGTCACCCAGGGATCGTAAGGATGAAGGGGTTAGCTAGAAGCTATGTGTGGTGGCCACTCATGGACGCAGAGATTGCTGAGAGGGTAGGGAAATGCCAGGCTTGCCAAGAGTCCAGACCTCTACCCCAACGGCCCCAGTCAGGAATGGGAAAAGCCCCAAGGGCCCTGGTCAAGAATCCACATTGATTTTGCTGGCCCTTTCCACGCCAAACGTTCCTAGTGGTGGTTGATGCATTCTCTAAATGGTTGGAGATCATACTCATGAAATCCACTACGGCCAAGCAGTAATCGCAACCCTGCGCCACCTATTCGCAACTCACGGGTTGCCGGACACTCTGGTGTCCGACAATGGGCCCCACCACGGCAGCCCAGTTTGAAGAATACCTGGCAGAGGAGGCATCCGACATGCCCTCTGCGCCTTTCCACCCTGCGCCGAATGGCCTTGCAGAGCGTTCCGTCCGGAGCGCTAAGGAGGCATTGTCCAGGCTCAAGCCAGGTGACTGGCAAACAAAGATAGACTTTTCCTAGCCGTCCAGCACAGAACCCCAAGCACGCCACCGGAAAAGCCCAGCCGAATTACTAATGGGACGGAAACTCCGTGCCCACTTGACCGCTTGAACCCCATTACACACCAGAGGGTTACAAGGGGAACTAGAAAAGACAAGGAAATGAGCATAGGCGACCGGGTGTGGGCCCGAAACTATGGGGACGGCCCTAGTTGGTTCGCAGGACAAATAATAAAGATAACCGGCCCAAAATCATACGTGGTAGAGCTACCAGACAACCGAGTGTGGAGGCGCCACATAGATCAGTTAAGGAAACGAATAACTGACCAAACCGAACCAAATGAAACAGATCATGACCAATACCAATTTGAATTCACAGCTGACAATGACCCGGGGGAGGCGCAAGACTTAGCTGAGGTCCCAGAGTTCCAGCGACGCCATCAGGTTCCCGAGGGAAACAGCAGGGAAAGTTTCAAAAGTAATCCAAGGCCGGATGGCCAAGAAAAAGAGTCGGCCAATAATCCGGAGCCCGTTGGCTCAGAGAAAGAGCTGGGAGGAGAAAACAGCCCCTCCGACCAGCTCAAAACACCACTCAGAACTGAACCGCGCAGGTCAGAAAGAACTAGGAGACGCCCAGGTTATTTGCGTGACTACGTCGAAAAATAACATGTAAATAAATATGTAAATAGAGGCAAAGTGTTTTCTGGGAGGGGAGGAGTGTTATGTATTCATGTTTGTACCTTTAAATATTTGAGCGGGAAATCAGCACGTTGCTGATTGGACGAAGCCTCCAGTAGAACTGTATAAAAGGAGAGGTTTTTCCCCCAGCCTGTTGCTGGGTTCACCCTATATTAAAGAGCTGTTGTCACTACCCTGGTCTCCAGCCTCGTTACTTCCAGAACTTAACACTTTTAACAGCAACAGGGTGTTAATATGCTTGGATTTGGACATATTTGGATTAATATGCTTGGACAATTCGCAACTCACGGGTTGCCGGACACTCTGGTGTCCGACAATGGGCCCCACCACGGCAAGCAGTAATCGCAACCCCGCGCCACCTATTCGCAACTCACGGGTTGCCGGACACTCTGGTGTCCGACAATGGGCCCCACCACGGCAAGCAGTAATCGCAACTCTGCGCCACCTATTCGCAACTCACGGGTTGCCGGACACTCTGGTGTCCGACAATGGGCCCCACCACGGCAAGCAGTAATCGCAACTCTGCGCCACCTATTCGCAACTCACGGGTTGCCGGACACTCTGGTGTCCGACAATGGGCCCCACCACGGCAAGCAGTAATCGCAACTCTGCGCCACCTATTCGCAACTCACGGGTTGCCGGACACTCTGGTGTCCGACAATGGGCCCCACCACGGCAAGCAGTAATCGCAACCCCGCGCCACCTATTCGCAACTCACGGGTTGCCGGACACTCTGGTGTCCGACAATGGGCCCCACCACGGCAAGCAGTAATCGCAACCCCGCGCCACCTATTCGCAACTCACGGGTTGCCGGACACTCTGGTGTCCGACAATGGGCCCCACCACGGCAAGCAGTAATCGCAACTCTGCGCCACCTATTCGCAACTCACGGGTTGCCGGACACTCTGGTGTCCGACAATGGGCCCCACCACGGCAAGCAGTAATCGCAACCCCGCGCCACCTATTCGCAACTCACGGGTTGCCGGACACTCTGGTGTCCGACAATGGGCCCCACCACGGCAAGCAGTAATCGCAACCCCGCGCCACCTATTCGCAACTCACGGGTTGCCGGACACTCTGGTGTCCGACAATGGGCCCCACCACGGCAAGCAGTAATCGCAACTCTGCGCCACCTATTCGCAACTCACGGGTTGCCGGACACTCTGGTGTCCGACAATGGGCCCCACCACGGCAAGCAGTAATCGCAACCCCGCGCCACCTATTCGCAACTCACGGGTTGCCGGACACTCTGGTGTCCGACAATGGGCCCCACCACGGCAAGCAGTAATCGCAACCCCGCGCCACCTATTCGCAACTCACGGGTTGCCGGACACTCTGGTGTCCGACAATGGGCCCCACCACGGCAAGCAGTAATCGCAACTCTGCGCCACCTATTCGCAACTCACGGGTTGCCGGACACTCTGGTGTCCGACAATGGGCCCCACCACGGCAAGCAGTAATCGCAACTCTGCGCCACCTATTCGCAACTCACGGGTTGCCGGACACTCTGGTGTCCGACAATGGGCCCCACCACGGCAAGCAGTAATCGCAACTCTGCGCCACCTATTCGCAACTCACGGGTTGCCGGACACTCTGGTGTCCGACAATGGGCCCCAATTCACGGCAGCCCAGTTTGAAGAATACCTGGCAGAGGAGGCATCCGACATGCCCTCTGCGCCTTTCCACCCTGCGCCGAATGGCCTTGCAGAGCGTTCCGTCCGAGCGCTAAGGAGGCATTGTCCAGGCTCAAGCCAGGTGACTGGCAAACAAAGATAGACTTTTCCTAGCCGTCCAGCACAGAACCCCAAGCACGGCCACCGGAAAAGCCCAGCCGAATTACTAATGGGACGGAAACTCCGGTGCCCACTTGACCGCTTGAATCCCCATTACACACCAGAGGGTTACAAGGGGAACTAGAAAAGACAAGGAAATGAGCATAGGCGACGGGTGTGGCCCTCTGTGCCTGGATGTTTTGGCATGCAATGCCCTATAACATCATCTTGAGGGAAGAAGTTGAAACAATTTACGTCCATAATGTGAGGGGTCTGCAGATATTTTCTCAGCTCTCTTTCTGGCCCATGCAGTATACTGAAAATTTCAGTATTGAGATTTTAAAATCTCCATACTTTCTAGAACTACAAGTTGTGTGTGATATATAGATAGATTGGCACTCTGGGTTTTAATATTAGATTAATGTTTAGTTTTGGAGCGATAACAACCTGGTTCACTTTGACAGACCTCTTCATAAGGAGTCACTTCCAATTTAAGGAGTATTAGTCAGAGAACTAATTGTTTGCTCAAGCCATTTTTCGAGTCAGATATCCCAAGATACCTAATACACTCACATATTTTTATTAAATAATAAGGATCCAGTATAATAGAATTCTTTGATGTTAAAAAAGTAGGAATTGTAGTCAGAAAAACCAAACTAGGAATCTTAATCTTGTGTGCATGCACATATATTTATTAACAATACTTAAATACTGTTGCAAAGAGAATATTTTATAAAGCAGCTTGCAGTAATTATAAGAAGCATATGCATTTTATTGGGGGGGGCGTGTTTATACATACACACGCAAACATATACACAATTTTAAGCCTTCGCCTGTTTAGAATAGAATAGAATTTTTTATTGGCCAAGTGTGATTGGACACACAAGGAATTTGTCTTGGTGCATATGCTCTCAGTGTACATAAAAGAAAAGATACCTTCATCAAGGTACAACATTTACAACACAAATGATGGTCAATATATCAATATAAATCATAAGGATTGCCAGCAAAAAAATTACAATCATACAGTCATAAGTAGAAAGAGATTGGTGATGGGAACGATGAGAAGATTAATAGTAGTGCAGATTTAATAAATAGTTTGACAGTGTTGAGGGAATTATTTGTTTAGCAGAGTGATAGCCTTCGGGGAAAAACTGTTCTTGTGTCTAGTTGTTCTGGTGTGCAGTGCTCTATAGCGTCGTTTTGAGGGTAGGAGCTGAAACAGTTTATGTCCTGGATGTGAGGGATCTGTAAATATTTTCACGGCCCTCTTCTTGATTCGTGCAGTATACAGGTCCTCAATGGAAGGCAGGTTGGTAGCAATTATTTTTTCTGCAGTTCTAATTATCCTCTGAAGTCTGTGTCTTTCTTGTTGGGTTGCAGAACCGAACCAGACAGTTATAGAGGTGCAAATGACAGACTCAATAATTCCTCTGTAGAACTGAATCAGCAGCTCCTTGTGCAGTTTGAGCTTACTGAGTTGGCGCAGAAAGAACATTCTTTGTTGTCCTTTTTTGATGATATTTTTGATGTTAGCTGTCCATTTTAGATCTTGCCATATGATAGAACCTAGAAATTTGAAGGTTTCTACTGTTGATACTGTGTTGTCTTAGTATTGTGAGAGGTGGAAGTATGGAAGGGTTTCTCCTAAAGTCTACCACCATTTCTACGGTTTTGAGTGTGTTCAGTTCCAGATTGTTTTGGTTGCACCACAAGGCTAGTCGTTCGACCTCTCGGCTATATGTGGATTCGTCATTGTCTCGAATGAGACCGATCACTGTTGTGTCATCTGCAAACTTCAGTAGCTTAACAGATGGATCATTGGAGATACAGTTATTGGTATACAGAGAGAAGAGAAGTGGGGAGAGCACACAGCCTTGGGGGTGTGCTAATTGTACAGCTATTTGATGTGATCTTGCTTAGCTTCACCTGCTGCTTCCTGTTTGTTAGGAAGCTTGTGATCCACTTACAAGTCTGTTCCGGTACCTGTAGCTGGTTTTACTTAGTTAGAAGAGTGTCTGGAATGATGGTATTGAATGCTGAACTAAAGTCTACAAAGAGGACCCTTGCATAGGTCTTTGGAGACTCAAGATGTTGTAGGATGTAGTGCAGAGCCATATTAACAGCATCATCTGTTGATCTATTTGCTCGGTATGCAAATTGCAAGGGGTCTAACAGCAGATCCGTGATGGTTTTCAAGTAGGAAAGCACTAGCCTTTCAAAGGTTTTCATGACTACAGATGTTAAAGCAACTGGTCTGTAGTCATTCAGTTCCTTGATGGTGGGCTTCTTCGGCACTGGGGTGATGGTAAAGCGTTTGAAGCAAAAAGGAACATAGCACATCTCTAGTGATTTATTGAAAATATGGGTGAAGATGGAGGCCAATTGGTCAGCACAGACTTTTAAGCAAGAAGGAGTTATCTTGTCTGGGCCTGGAGCTTTTCCTGGCTTTTGTCTGTGAAATAGGTCCTGCACTTCCTTTTCTGTGATCATTAGGGGTTGTGAACCCAATGAAATGGGGTCAGTTGTAGGAGGCTTGGCTGTTTTTGGTGTGTCTAAAATGGGGGTTGTGGAGATAGGTGGCTGTAGTTTCCTTTCAAACCTGTAGTAAAACTCATTCAGGTCATCTGCCAGTTGTTGATTACCTTCAGCCTGGGAAGGAGGTTTGCCATAGCCGGTGATATTTTTAAGAGTTTTCCACATGTTTGCTGGTTCATTTGCTGAAAACTGATTCTTTAGCTTTTCAGAGTAGCTTCTTTTTGCTTCTCTGATCTCCTTGTTAGTGCATTTCTGGCCTGATTGTACAGCATTTTATCACCTTTTCTGTAGGCTTCCTCTTTGGAATGGTGTAGCTGCTTAAATTTTTTACTACAGGTTCTGTGGGGGTGGCTTGGTGGGGGTGGCAGGGGAAGGATACTGTAAAATCTCCATTACCTCCCAATCCAGGAAAAATCCCAATTTCCTCCCAATCAGTTGGGACTTGGGAGGCAAGAATAGATGGGGTGGGGGCAGTCAGAATTTTTACTACAGGTTCTGTGGGGGTGGCTTGGTGGGGGTGGCAGGGGAAGGATACTGTAAAATCTCCATTACCTCCCCAATCCAGGGAAAAATCCCAATTTCCTCCCAATCAGTTGGGACTTGGGAGGCAAAGAATAGATGGGGGTGGGGGCAGTCAGAATTTTTACTACTGGTTCTCCTAACTATTCAAAATTTTTGCTACCTGTTCTCCAGAACTGGTCAGAACCTGCTGAAACCCACCTCTGATACATACATACATACATACATACATACATAAATACATACAGACATACAGATATAGATACATACATGAATAGTCTGGGAGAAGACAACAGCAACAGTCCTGAAGGGAAACTGGACTAAGAGAAGAACCTAGATGAGTCACACAATGAGCTTCCCTGCCTGAACATTCATTTTCCCAGGCAGATCCAACAACTGATATGTTACCCCATGCTAACTCTCAACAATGATTTCTTGCCTATAAATTGAGAGACGTAACAGTTTTAGAACTGGACAGGCTTGTCACTTCCAATGCTTAGCAGAAAGCGAGGTATCCCTTCTTCGGTTGACACAATAACAACATTGAGACATGCCACACCTCTTATTTCTGTGTAGTCTTTCCAGGTTGTTGTGAAAGGATGATTGCACTTAAGCTATTCAGCTATCATGTGCTGTAGTGCAACATCTATGAATTTGCCATGCATATATAATTCAAACTCAAGATGATTGCATTGTTATAGATTAATAGTTGTTTTATATAGTGTGCCTTTTATAGATTAAAGACACAATTTGCTGTTTTATATATAGCTATAGTGTAGAGCATTTAGAACACAGGTATTTTGAGTACTTTTGGGTAGTTTTTTCCTGAGTTTTTCAAATTTTGACCTCAATGACTGATTTGATTTGAGTTTAATAAGGTTTTTAAACTAGAGATGATGTGTTTAATAGCTTTATCAAATATTTTGTCCGTTACTTTTTTGCAATGCATTTTGCTCCAATATTAGTTTTGTATAATCAATGTTTCTATTAATGAAGGATTACTATAACAAGGATCATAATTCCTTATGAACAGCTTCCATAGAGCAAATATTTATTGAGATATTAACTGTAACATAATTTGTTTTGGAAGCAGTTCTTAGGTTTTGTTTTCAGGAATTCTATCCTTAAGGTAGTTGCACCTTGCTTGCCATTTGAGTTTTGCACTGAAGCGCTTTTTGAATAATAAGATGTCCTCAAGTGTCCACTGTTTCTCAAGGGAACTATCGCTCTCCAAAGGTGAAGCAGAGAGCAAGAATATCAGCAAACGATATACCCACTGTTTGCTGTGAGAAGGAGCTTTGAGACTCTGATGTTTATTTTCTTGCAAACTGGTGATAGAAATTGTAAGCTTTGTTGAGGAGAGGAATTGCAGCAATCCATCTATCTTTATGTCTCTGTGCTTACTTCTACAATCCGTGTCAAAACTGCTTATTTGCAAACAAAATCTCAGGCTGACCTCAGGAAGCAAAACAGTATACTGAATGTCAAGAGCAACCTATTATAATATGATTATAATACCTGAAGTTCGAATGGCTGAATTGGATTATGTAAATATTTACCAGAGATAGGCTGTTGCGGTGGGACCACTGAACAGTGAATGACAGCATAGTTGTCTACTACAATTTTTTTTTTAAGTCTGTCTAGAACATAGTTGATCTATTTTGTACTTCTAGAGTCCAAGCCACATTGCGACTTTGTGTGGGTGTTTGTGTGTTTGCATGTGTGTGAGAGAGAATTTGTAATATGTGGGCTCATGTTCAAGGAAAAATGCATACATAAAGACAAGGAAGAATGATTTTAAAAGATTTCACGAAGCAATCTTTGCAGGTAGAAACTGCCAGAGTCTAATACTCGGCATATAGTTTTGGAAGTTCTGTGAATCTGAATAGATACCAGATGGTAGATGCCAAAAGAAACTGTGAAACTTACATCCTAAAAGGTTTGGTTCAGGAAAAAAAAGGATAAAGTAATAGTCAATAAGATTATAAAATATAGATTCTTATAGAGGTGTTTTATCATTACTCTGATAATGCTTTTTTGTAATCAGTGTAGGGGAAATTAAAAAATTCTACAAAACACCTAATATCTCTAAGATCTGTGATGTTTATGCACAAGTTCTATTCTGCAAAAATCCTTTTTAATGTTAAATAAAAGTTTGCTGTTCAGTATTTAAAAATTTTTTTTTCCTTTTTGATGATTTCATCTGGGACAATTACTTATGAATAGCTTTTTGGTTGCCCATGAATAATCTACTTTAATTATTCCATTTCTTTAGTAACAACTTACAGCTTCTTTTAGAATTAGCCAACCATTGTTGTGCTAAAATAGAACTGCTGAGAGACTTTATATCATTTCAGCAGTTGCTGATTAATGATGTAAAGATGGTATAAGTCACTAGTAGTAAAATGGCTTCCTCCCTTCTTTGTTTTGTTATAGGAGGAGACTTTTAATTTTTACTTACTATGTTTAAATGAAGAGGAGAGATAAGTAATCAAAGCTTTCCCTTGAAATTAAAAGTAGCATAGAAACTGACAAAAGGAATTAAGAAGCTACTGATGATTAAACCCAGAAAATAAGCAGTCTTTATAAATTACCGTATATACTCGAGTATAAGCCGATCCGAATATAAGCCGAGGCACCTAATTTTACCACAAAAACTGGGAAAAACTATTGACTCGAGTATAAGCCGAGGGTGGGAAATGAGGCAGCTACTGGTCAATGTAAAAAATAAAGATAGAGCCAAGTAAAATAACATGAATATTTATTTGAACGAAAAACAATAAAAGTGCAAAAGGGGGAAGGAGGATTCCCAGCTTTAGAAAATTTAGAACTACGCCGCCTTTGGTATGACCTGAGCATAGCTCATAAAATTATCTGCTACAATGTACTTCCTATCAATGACTACTTCAGCTTCAACCACAACAATACACGAGAACACAATAGATTCAAACTTAAAGTGAACCTCTCAATCTAGATTGCAGAAAATGTGACTTCAGTAACAGAGTTGTTAATGCCTGGAATGTGCTACCTGACTCTGTGGTCTCTTCCCAAAATCCCCAAAGCCTTAACCAAAGACTATCTAGTATTGACCTCACCCCATTCCTAAGAGGTCTGTAAGGGGCGTGCATAAGAGCACCAGCGTGCCTACCGTCCCTGTCCTAATGTTCCTTTTATTCCTTTTATGTATTCAATTCATGCTTATATTTATATAATTATTTAATATGTATTTGACAAAATAAAATGAATGAATGAATGAATGAATAGAATAGAATAGAATTTTTATTGGCTAAGTGTGATTGGACACACAAGGAATGAATGAATGAATGAATGAGTGAGTGAGTTACTTCAACAACATTGTCTCACAGAAATTGACAATACAACTGCAAGCATGAAAATGAGTCCTCCTTTAGCTTCCAAGGGACCAGGGTGCCTCTGAAGGTCAGTGCTCTAAGCACTAAGAACCCAGCACAAATCTAAGCCTGTATGCACACCAATAGTGAAAATACCCTGCACAGTGTCTCTTGGCAGAGAAGGTTAATTTTCATAGACGTTGGGGTGGCTCTTTTTTTTTTTTTTTTTGGCAGGGCAATAAGGGTCTCTAATATCATTAAACCCAAGTGTGAGGAAAAAGACAGCAGCTAAAATGTTAAGGCCAGTTGTGTGACCTTCTCCAATACAGTTGGCCTGGCTGTTTGCCAAAACTTAAAACACCCTCCCATCCCCCCTCCCTGCTAAAGCTTCTTTCTTAAAACAATTGTGGTCTTTGCCTTTCATTGTGCCAATCGACTTTAGAAGTCTGTGTGTGTGTGTGTGTGTGTGTGTGTGTGTGTGTGTGAGAGAGAGAGAGAGAGAGAGAGAGAGAGAGAGAGGGAGGGAGGGAGGGAGTGCAAAAGGGGGAAGGAGGATTCCCAGCTCTAGAAAATTTAGAACTACGCCTTTTGGTATGACCTGAGCATAGCTCATAAAATTATCTGCTACAATGTACTTCCTATCAATGACTACTTCAGCTTCAACCACAACAATACACGAGAACACAATAGATTCAAACTTAAAGTGAACCTCCAATCTAGATTGCAGAAAATGTGACTTCAGTAACAGAGTTGTTAATGCCTGGAATGTGCTACCTGACTCTGTGGTCTCTTCCCAAAATCCCCAAAGCCTTAACCAAAGACTATCTAGTATTGACCTCACCCCATTCCTAAGAGGTCTGTAAGGGCCGCGCATAAGAGCACCAGCGTGCCTACCGTTCCTGCCCTAATCTTTCCTTTAGTTGTATTCCTTTTATGTATTCAATTCATGCTTATATTTATATAATTATTTAATATGTATTTGACAAAATAAAATGAATGAATGGATGAATGAATAGAATAGAATAGAATAGAATTTTATTGGCTAAGTGTGATTGGACACACAAGGAATGAATGAATGAATGAATGAGTGAGTGAGTTACTTCAACAACATTGTCTCACAGAAATTGACAATACAACTGCAAGCATGAAAATGAGTCCTCCTTTAGCTTCCAAGGGACCAGGGTGCCTCTGAAGGTCAGTGCTCTAAGCACTAAGAACCCAGCACAAATCTAAGCCTGTATGCACACCAATAGTGAAAATACCCTGCACAGTGTCTCTTGGCAGAGAAGGTTAATTTTCATAGACGTTGGGGTGGCTCTTTTTTTTTTTGGCAGGGCAATAAGGGTCTCTAATATCATTAAACCCAAGTGTGAGGAAAAGACACAATTTGCTGTTTTATATATAGCTATAGTGTAGAGCATTTAGAACACAGGTATTTTGAGTACTTTTGGGTAGTTTTTTCCTGAGTTTTTCAAATTTTGACCTCAATGACTGATTTGATTTGAGTTTAATAAGGTTTTTAAACTAGAGATGATGTGTTTAATAGCTTTATCAAATATTTTGTCTGTTACTTTTTTGCAATGCATTTTGCTCCAATATTAGTTTTGTATAATCAATGTTTCTATTAATGAAGGATTACTATAACAAGGATCATAATTCCTTATGAACAGCTTCCATAGAGCAAATATTTATTGAGATATTAATTGTAACATAATTTGTTTTGGAAGCAGTTCTTAGGTTTTGTTTTCAGGAATTCTATCCTTAAGGTAGTTGCACCTTGCTTGCCATTTGAGTTTTGCACTGAAGCGCTTTTTGAATAATAAGATGTCCTCAAGTGTCCACTGTTTCTCAAGGGAACTATCGCTCTCCAAAGGTGAAGCAGAGAGCAAGAATATCAGCAAACGATATACCCACTGTTTGCTGTGAGAAGGAGCTTTGAGACTCTGATGTTTATTTTCTTGCAAACTGGTGATAGAAATTGTAAGCTTTGTTGAGGAGAGGAATTGCAGCAATCCATCTATCTTTATGTCTCTGTGCTTACTTCTACAATCGGTGTCAAAACTGCTTATTTGCAAACAAAATCTCAGGCTGACCTCAGGAAGCAAAACAGTATACTGAATGTCAAGAGCAACCTATTATAATATGATTATAATACCTGAAGTTCGAATGGCTGAATTGGATTATGTAAATATTTACCAGAGATAGGCTGTTGCAGTGGGACCACTGAACAGTGAATGACAGCATAGCTGTCTACTACAATTTTTTTTTTAAGTCTGTCTAGAACATAGTTGATCTATTTTGTACTTCTAGAGTCCAAGCCACATTGCGACTTTGTGTGGGTGTTTGTGTGTTTGCATGTGTGTGAGAGAGAATTTGTAATATGTGGGCTCATGTTCAAGGAAAAATGCATACATAAAGACAAGGAAGAATGATTTTAAAAGATTTCACGAAGCAATCTTTGCAGGTAGAAACTGCCAGAGTCTAATACTCGGCATATAGTTTTGGAAGTTCTGTGAATCTGAATAGATACCAGATGGTAGATGCCAAAAGAAACTGTGAAACTTACATCCTAAAAGGTTTGGTTCAGGAAAAAAAAGGATAAAGTAATAGTCAATAAGATTATAAAATATAGATTCTTATAGAGGTGTTTTATCATTACTCTGATAATGCTTTTTTGTAATCAGTGTAGGGGAAATTAAAAAATTCTACAAAACACCTAATATCTCTAAGATCTGTGATGTTTATGCACAAGTTCTATTCTGCAAAAATCCTTTTTAATGTTAAATAAAAGTTTGCTGTTCAGTATTTAAAATTTTTTTTTTCCTTTTTGATGATTTCATCTGGGACAATTACTTATGAATAGCTTTTTGGTTGCCCATGAATAATCTACTTTAATTATTCCATTTCTTTAGTAACAACTTACAGCTTCTTTTAGAATTAGCCAACCATTGTTGTGCTAAAATAGAACTGCTGAGAGACTTTATATCATTTCAGCAGTTGCTGATTAATGATGTAAAGATGGTATAAGTCACTAGTAGTAAAATGGCTTCCTCCCTTCTTTGTTTTGTTATAGGAGGAGACTTTTAATTTTTACTTACTATGTTTAAATGAAGAGGAGAGATAAGTAATCAAAGCTTTCCCTTGAAATTAAAAGTAGCATAGAAACTGACAAAAGGAATTAAGAAGCTACTGATGATTAAACCCAGAAAATAAGCAGTCTTTATAAATTAATGGAACCATGATAGGAATCTTGTAAAGCCCCCTTAGAGCTTCTCCCCCTCAAAATAACGATCACTTCCGCAGTACAAAAATATCTGAAGCTCTAACCAAGCTACTATTTCAGGAACTGCTGCACTATAAAACTGATGTATGCCTCTATGTATTGTTGGATTTCATTTACAAATATTCAAAACCTATATTTTGATGATTTGTCGCAAAACAGAAAGAAGAAAAATGTTGAGAAACCCCATTCATTTGCGTTGTACTTGTTGCATCATTGAAGAGCCGGTGTTTGTTCTGAGGAGGCATAGTTGCTCGGAGGCCTACACATGTTCAACTCCATGCTTAAAGATATGTGCAGTTTCACAGGGAACTGAGCAAAATTAAAATAAAGTTTAAAAACCCTTTATGTGAACACACTAGAGAAATATTATTTCAGTCTTTCGGATCCTTTTGGAATGAATTTGCATACGTAACCCTGACAGTTAAATATGCATGCTCATACCTGCAGTGAATGCAGATCAGAAAGCTACTACCTGTCAGAAACATAAAATATTTTCTTACATATAACTATTTTTTTCACAAAGTGAGAAGATTCTCCAAGGAAAGGAGCTAATTGAACTGAGTCAGTTTTGCACAAAAGCTGCATACTTACAAAATTAGGTGAAAAAAGTATTCTGTGCCATATATAATTTCAAATGACTGTGATTCTTCAAACCCGTTCGACTTACACTTCTCTAGTCCATATATCATAGCTTTATGTTATAGGATAGGAAACAGAATTTATCACATGGAGCCACATTCCTGTGTGGTACAGTCCCGGCCCAATTAAGCATTCATGGTGTCTTATATAATTCTTTTCCTTTATTTGGCTTTATTTAATTATTGCTGTTAGTTTAGGCTTACATGTGCATCCTATATGTTCCTGAAAGACTGAACTATCAAAAGCTATTTGCACCAGTGGTTAAATGTTACTGAATTCCAGGAGCTGGAAACAATCACTGGAGGCAACTAGTCGCCATGAGTCCATTTTGTGGATTTTCTATAGTTTTTTGGATAGTAAAGGCAGAAAATTATGCTGGGCATGATAGACTTTCTTTAAATCCTTCTTATGGAACTTAGGCAACAAAACTTCCATGTAGAGCCTTAAGAGAAAATTAGCAAACATAAAACCAGGGGTTTTTGGTGTCTATTCCAAAGTAATGACATTTTTTAAAGTATAGATTAGCTACAAAAATGCATCTAAAAATACAGTTCTATCAGTTTCCCAAGCTTTTGCTCTAACAGTTTAATAGTAACAAGACCTCAGAAATTACCCTGAAAAAAACAAGGGCTTTTCCCCTTCTGGATTTTGTTGCACCTACAGTATCATTGTTTGGATTGAGAGTGCACTTCACTGACCCTTTAATGCAGTTGCTCACTGCTGGCTATGCATTCATTTGAATACAATCTACCATGCCATCATTCATTGAGATTACCAAGAAAAATACGTAGTGGATGACTCTATAATGACTTGGTCATCTATATTAGGCATCAGGATGCTTTGTTCCATATTGATCTTCTCATATTGCACCTTTCTTGTTTTTCATGAAGTAAAAGTCTGAAGTGTACCCAAAATAGGCAAGTAACTATTGGCTTTCCCCTTTCATTATTGACTATAAGTTTTGCCAAAGGCTGAAAGCCAAGCTATTACTATTAGTTCAGTCCTGTGCAACAAAGCTTCTTACTTAATGTACTTGTGGCATGTATTCAGGAAACGGTCTGCTTAATTAGAAAAGCTGCCTTTTCTTTCTATAAAATTTATCTTTAAAATACTAGAAGTTCCTGTTATTTTTGATCATCTGTTTTAAGCTAGAGGAAGTAGGGGCTTCTTTTCAATAACATTGTAGTGTTTTTTTAAAAAATAACATGAATTGATATGGAATTTCTAATGCTTTCAAACTGACTGTCGTTAGGGTGAAAGCTGGATATCTCTCCCCAGCCTTAGCTTTGAAAGATAGACCTCTCTGATGGTGCTCTTGAAAATAAAATAAAAATTATCGCAACTTTGCTCTTCTGCTGCTCAGATGTTTATCTCATCCCCTTGATATGCAACTGCTTTTTTTATGGGAGAAAAGGACCTTTTGTCAGTGGAGAAGTATTTCAGAAATTGGTAAAAGATGGGGATTGAAAGAGTAGCCTGCTGCATTTTTTTTTTAATAAAAGCCTCTAGGACAAGGAGAAGGAGGAAAGGCGAGCCTTTGTTGGTCTTTGCAACACAGAGCTTTGCTAACAGGCAATGCTTAAAGCTCCTCTTAACAATGTACATTTGCTCTCACTAGCTCTTCCATTGATTTCTTCCTGCCCTCCACAGACCTGGCTGCAGTTAAGCCTTGCGTCTTCCACGTGATGCTGAGCTGAATCAGATTTTCCTTTTAGTTGTTCGATCAAATTTTCCTTCCTACAGCTTAGAAGGCTCACTTGGGACCTTATAGTAATTGCCTCCCCATGCTGTACTGCTGATACCTTTATTGTATTGGTGTAGGATTTCAGAGGATTGTGTTTAACATGCAGTGAGCTGCAGCAATGCAAACAGCCTCACTGTTTAAACAAGCATCCATTAGGCTAAGAAACAAGACAGTGCCAGTCCATTTGGTGCTGTTTAGTGCTGGCTACTTACAGCAAAATTGTGCCGGTACCAGGAGGAGAAAAATTAGGGGAGGGTAAATGGAGAAAGAAGGAGGGTGCATGGCAATTCTGCAATGTCAGAAAAATATGGACGGTATTGTGGGAATGCAACATGGGGGGGAAAGGTATCACAAGCAGTTGTGGATAGAAATATGTGAGCAATTCATTAATATCTCACTATGCTAAAATATCAACCCTCCCACTCAAATGTCATTAACATGTCCTATATGAAGAGCTCAAAAGAACAGCATGCAGTGAGATTTTTTATACCTTCTTTTTCCACCAAATGAAGAAAAGGGAGGTATTTTTCCAAGCAGCTGAAAGAATTATTTGCTCAGGCAAGAAACCAAAAAGCCATGGTGCTTTGTGTAACAGCCTGATGCACTACATTAATACAACAGTTATAATTTTAAAACCCTCAAGACTTAGCTTGCTTAGATTAACAGGGCAGCACCAGCTATCCTTTTCAGCATTTCTAATAATGCCCCTTTGTTTAACCGATTATGAAATGGTTCTAGTCCAATTTTTCTATTATTTTGCACAATAAGAACCTCATTTGGAATTAAATAAATAAAAACAAAACAGTTGAAAATTCATATAAACTCAATATACTTTAAAACTAAGTTGTATATGTCTTGTTATCTTATTTTTATCATGGATGCTCTTAGTTTTCAGTTTTTCTAGGGGCTTCAAAATGTTTCTTAAAAGTTCAACTCCTTTCCTAAATAGGAGAGTGTACTTTTATTGTGTGACTGCCAGAGGCATCTGTTCAGTGCTGCATGGGACATTCCTGGTGATGAGTAATGCACATTGCTACGCAATTTGTAAGTGCAGTTTTGATGCTCTTCTCAATAACTGTACAGTTTTATTGTAAATATAGTAGCCCTTAAACGCATAAGAACACACAGAAGACTCAAAGCCTATAGTTTTCTTTTTAAGACTCTGCATTCCCCTATCTGCCATTAGAGCATAGGTCACAGTTCCCTGTTTGCCTACCTATTGGCAAAGGGGGGAATAAATAAGGCTCGCAAAACACTGATTCCTTTTGTTGGAAAATTACTGTGGGTAATAATATGCAGTTTAGTTTGCACCCGGCATGCTCCCAATCCCTAGGTCCACATCAGAAAAAGAACATACAGTAAGACTTTCAATTCAGTTAGAAAAGTACAGCTTATTTATTAAAATCAGCAAACATAAAAAAAAACACCCCAATGTGACCAAAGCACGCAAATGAGAAAGACATGAATAATATCTAAGAATTAATATTAGCTATAAAATATAGCAAAAAGTACGGAATTTTCCAGAGCCACTGGAAACAATAATGGGGGTAAACAAGGTGGACAATCCCAAAGTACACAGCAACAGAATCGAGATGGAAAATAGGTCACCATATTATCCCTCCTCTATTCTGCATCATTGAAAGTAACAGTTTAGTGAGCAAAGATGGTGTGTCCAATATTTTTTTCACCACTTAATCCGCAAAATTCTTAAGGCATTAATCCAGGATGCTGAACTCAGAATTACATAGTACAGAATGGGAAAGAGATGGTTTTTAAGACATTCATTTTGTAAGTTTCATCTTTAAGGCAGAGAAAATGTTTGAAAAATTATGTCTTTCTACCAGTGGTGGGTTGCTACCGGTTCGTCCTAGTTCGGGCGAATCAGTAGCGGTGGTGGGAGGCTCTGGCTACTCACCTGGATATCATAAAAAATGCTCTGCACAGAAGCGCTGCACTCTCACAAAGCAAGCACATGCACCCGCATGCTCGCAAAGCAAGCACGCACACCCGCACGCTCGTAGAGCAAGCACGCACACCCGCAAGCTCCCAATAGCAAACCAATAGCAAAGAAAATTGAAACCCACTACTGCTTTCTACATACCAATAGTGTTCACTTCCCCATTGCAGATTGGACTGGCAACTCTCTCACTGAGTGGCATGATCATTAAATGAAACATCACCTAAGCATATCGATTTACATCAGTTCCAGCTGTGGTTGTTAAGCAAATCACCATGAATTGTTAAGTGTGATTTGATGTGACCATGACTTGTAACTTCCTACCAGCTTCCACATTTACTTTGCATGTTAGAAGCCAGCAGAGAAGGTTGTAAATGGTGATCACATGACCATGGGAGATTGCAACCATGGTTACAACCAGGTTACAACCCTGGCTACAAAGTGCTGAATCATGATCCTGTACAGTGGCCATAACCTTGAAGACTTATCATAAATCTTCTTTTTCAGCAAGCATGGTAGCAACTTGAAATAGTCACTGAATAAGTAATTAGAAAGGAAGGATTACTTATATGTTTCTTAGAATAAGAATAGTGTCTGGTGGGACATCTTAAGCTAACTTGCCCAACTAGGAAAAGAAACGGAAGAGTAGCACCAGAATATCCTGGCAGCTAAGCAAGAAGAGAGAATTGAGATGCTTACTTCCGGACAAAGGTACTAGACTGGGACCTGAAAACGCCCAAGCAATTATTTTAAATTCTATTATGCAAGGTTGAGTATGTTGTGATGCCATGCAAAAATTTTAACAATGATTTAGATGTTTATTAGAATTGGAAGAAACATGGTATCACCATTCCTTATTGCTGAAAATTTAGTGTACAGTTTTTGACCTTTATAAAGTATATGTACAGTGCATCCATGGAGCTTTGTATATTGCATGTTTGATTGCTCTATGCACATACATTGAAATAATTTCTGTTTCAACGTTTTGATATTTTTTTGGCAGTTGAAACAATATTAGAGCCCTCCAGTGATCAAACTCATTTTTCTAGGTTATGGAAATTCTGCTTGGGTAGTGTTTTTATTAGCATTTCTTTTGCATTTTCCTTTGTCAGCAAAATGTGATTTTAGCTTTTGTCCAAAAAGCAAGTAAGAAAATTGGACTTTTCAATTGTTGATAACAGGTGTACATTTTTTGATGGCAATTGGAAAAGGTTAAATGGTTAAATAAGTAAAATTAAATTTTATATTAACAATTGTTTTAATATTCATGGTCACTTTGCTGACTGTCCATAAATAACAACTATGAACCTGACTGTCTAAATCAAGATTTACACAAGGATTCCAGAACCTCTTGTGAATATATATGGGGAGAATGTGTTGAGGGGCTTAGTAAGAATAACTTCTGTGTTATGACCTCTGTCTTCGTATACGTCACACGTTTGTTGTGGCCACGGACTAGAGGAAACACAATGCCCCACCATTCTAGCAGGACCCAGCATTCTATGAGTTACCAATAAACTTCAAAATGTCTTACTGAGCCCCAGGTGAATGAACAAATGCAGAGCAATCTGGGATAGCATAGAACATTTTAAGTGGTTAATAACAACCCCCTTGCTTAATAAGGGTCATTTTTTGTATTACAAGTGTTATATGTTTATCTGATGGTGTTGTAACAAAAATGCAGTGACTTTGTCGCACCGTTGATCTTGGAGTGCATATCAAAGGTTACCCTCCAAACAACAACTGGAAGCCAAAATATTTAATTGAAATACAAATGTAGTTAAAGTTAATTTAATTTAGTATGAATACTCCCCATATACTGCATATAACAATGTTCCCTAGTTGTTACAATAAAAAAATATAGTTTCATGAAAATACATCTAAGACTTGGTGTGGGCGTACATGCACTGTTGTAGCCCCAGATTATATTCTTCACGTTATAAACTAAGTGTCTTTTTCTCTCTCTAATTTTTGATACCTACAGTGGCAGTATTCTGGAGGTAATGAACCATATGCCCAGCTTCTCATTCCTGTGCTTTTTCTGTAGTATAATTTGACCTTCTGCCTTATGCTCTTAGTGCACACAGTTTCCCTTGTACCCTCAGGGAAAAAATGTCAAACATAAACCCTTCCTCTTGGCATCCCCATTTCTTTCAAAGCCTGTCGAGTGTGAGCCTCTTTGTCAGCTTATTTGCTTCACTAGAGCTTGTTCCAAAACTGTGCGGGGAAGACCAAGCCATTTGCGGCCTTCGTTGCACAAAATAAGTTGTTCGTGTTCCTTTTCATAGTAGCTTAGTCTATGACAACTGCAGATTACATGTTCATTGTCCCACTCTGGATAGTACTATGAATGAATTTAATACTCTTTCCATGAAAATGGTCTAATGCTGAAATAAATTAGCACTCCAGCCAGCTACCAAACGTTTCTTAGAAATAAAATGCTTGAAAATAAGTGTCAGCATTCTGGTAGAGTGCAATGATATAAATCTTTATGTACCTATTTTTCCATCAAAATGAACCATGAGATCACTCATATCAAACAAAAACCAAAAAGGAACTTCAGTAGAAATATATTGAAACTCCTGATCAGCACTTAAAATAGGATAGAAAATAATGTCATGGTGCTTTGTTAATATACAGTACATATGCCTATTTTAGGACCCTGGGAATCCCTTTACCAGAATTACCAACATTTTATGGTATTATTTTCTATTATAAATCTTTGGCAAATAACCAAAATAAATTATTTATAATTTTTACAATATGCTACATGCAGACTGTTAAAATGTTGAGAACATACTTCACCTGTTTTGCATCATGATCTTTCCTATTGCTTCCCTTGGCCAGTGAAAACATCTGATTACTTTATGGGAAATACCAATTCTTTGAATTGGGCACAGAAAGGAAGTAAAATCTATTGAATATAATAATGTATCAAGGCAATACGCTTATCATACCCTTTTTAGCCATTTATATTTAATTTTAAAGATAATTCCATAAAGAAGAAATATGAAGCATTTTTAATTAACAAAATAACCATAGCCAGATTCTAGTTACTCAAGATAATATAAAAATGTATTACAATCCTTATTTATGGCTTATGTTCCTAAACCCGACTGCAGATTTCTTCTTATTGAGGAATAAACACTTCTGGAACTAAATGATGTGGGGTTTAACTAACTTTGATATCAGTTTTCTTCTGATCGACAGCAGACTTCCAAAGCAAAATATCATTGTTAAGGCATTCAAACAAAACATTGAAAGCAAGATCACGGAAGTCTTAATGAGAAAATATAACAAAAAGCAATAAAAAAATGGACCCCGGAGGTTCTAGGGTACAGAAGTGATACTTATGAAGATAACAATAATAGTAATAATAATAATATGTTTTAAAACTTAGCAATAAAGTTACAAATAAATAATATTTTAGTTTAGTAAAATTAAACAAAAATTAAAGTTATAAATAGAAATTACATTAGAATATACAAAAATACAAATAAGACATTAAAATCTATACAATTCTAATTGTAAGGGAATTGTATATTAAATAGGTAATCACTTACAATAAAAATAATAGATAACTGAACCATATAAAAACATCATATAAGAAAGGAAGGAAGGTAGTGGTCTTGATAAACAGAGAGAAGATTCATTCCCAATAGATGGTATGGGGATATATACCATTCCATACCACAAAAGGTTTTCATAAATGCCTCATACAACAACAATTCTCATGAAGATAAAAGCAGAAGAAAATGACATTTAAATGTCCAAGATTCCACTACTATACCTGTTCTGATAAAAGTAGATTTAGACTCACATGGTGTTTGTTTCTCAGTCTGGCCTATCTTGCAGTGTTAAACTCAATTAGCAATAAATAACTAATTCAATCAAGTAATTAAGTAAAAGGCAGAATTTAGTACAGAAGCCACAAGTCCCCAGAGGGGCATTCTCTTATACCTCAGAATTACCCACTACCTCCAAAAAACAAAACAAAGAAAAAGATGGTTTGTAGAGTGAATGGCATACCTTTTGGTTTTAGGGGCAACAACAAAGAAAGAAAAGATGGAACTTGATGGGACAGGAGACAAAATGAAATGCAAGAGAGAAAACAGATTGTCAACTCTCCCAAATGATTCTTTCCAGAGACTGGGTAAAAATTTTGTAATAAAATTGAACTATTTTTAGGATGGTACAGATATTGTCAGGTTAAACTTTATTTGGCCATATATGATTCCTCATAAAATCACTATCCTAACAGTTATTCGAAAAGAACATCATTAGTAAGACTAATAATTCACCTTTTGGAAATGGCCTTTGAATCCATAGATTCAATCTATGAATACAGGAACTATCAGGATAACAGAAATATCAGGGCCTCGTCCCTCATGACTGACTGTTTTAGAGCAGCAAGAGAGACAGCTGTTGACAAGCACTTCTGCTTTAGTGCTATGTACAGATTGATCCTATAATCATCACTGATAAAGGAGAATATCTGTAGCTCGGGGGTGAAATGAAGGGCCCTTGGTGCCCATCAGAGCTCTGATGTTGTTACTTAATTTGGGTAATGAAACATCTGCAAGAAAACAACCAAGCTCAGAAAGCAACAAAGACCCCTCATAATCATCACTAGACAAGATTATTTCTGTAAGTCTTGTCAAATATCAGTTTGCCCCATTCCTAAACCTAAATAGAGAAGAGAATAATTCTAACTCACAAGCAATATGATTCTAACCTTTTTGAGTTTTCCTACTAATATTTAATTTGAAAAGATACCTTCTCCAACTATAGAATGTATTCTATATTACGTACAGAATGAATACCTGCACAAAACCTTGTGCCAGCCTAAAACAAGTCATTACTACAGATTATATTCTGATTTATTTATGCAGATAGTAAAATTGGGTTTATTTTGGCAAACAATATTATTTCTTTTCAAGGCAGAATGCGGAAATTAAGAATTCTGAGAGGCCATAAGAGAATCAAGAAATAAATATGATAGAAGATTTTTCAGGACAAAGACATTAAGTGGCTATCTTCTAGTAATATTCGTCCACCAGTTATTCAAAAATTTATTGTACACAAGGTTTGTGTAATTTATCCTTTAAGTCTAAACACATTTATTTATAAGTCCTATTTTTGTAATTAGAATTTATTGCTAGTGACCATTGGAAACAAGGTTTGTTTCAAATACTTCTCAATTTACTACTTTTCTCTCGTTCTTGACTATATTTTTAAAAGAAGTGCAGCTAATATAATAAAGACATCTGTACAAATGTAATAAAGACATCTGTACACATTTAAATGTATTTTGTAGGAGGTTCAGAACATTCTTTTAACTAATAGGATATGACTTAAACAATGAATATAATGGCAGTATGAAATCCCAGAAAAGAAATAAAAGTTGTTTGAAATTTAGCTCAAGCTTTAATCCCAGGATATAATTGAAAGTTAATTTTTGAAGTAAAATGAACCTTGATATGGTTAGTGTTTATACATAGGAGACCATGCATGTTTTTGTGTTCCAGATGAGAAAGAAAATCAGTTAAAAGTATAGCAATTTTTTTTTTAATTATCATTTGGTTAAGACATAGTCATAGTAAACCATTTCTTTAAGGCTGCCATGCACTCATTTCTTTAAGGCTGGGTGCACTCATGCAGAGCTTTGCTCAGCTGTTCTTTACCTTACCTTACGGATAATTTAGGATGGCGAAATAAAATATAACTTTGCTTGTAATTGCTGTGTTCTTTTCCAAGGTACTATTTCAGAGCCTATTTTTTTATGAGTTTCCTGAAACTTTTGCTCATATACATGTTAGGTTGAAAGTAGAGAATGTTTCTCCTAACCCATGAAGTATTGTTATGTGATGCTTATTAATTTATAGATAAATCAGTTTAGATCAATTTGAAAAACAAGAAAAAATGTCATAGATTTTGTGGCATCGCATCAATTTTATAAAATAAATCGGTGAGGAAGATTTCAAATATTTATTTTTTGCAAAATTAATTGATGCAAAAATTAATGTTGATGTTTAATTGTTTTTTCATAGAACCTAAAAGTATAATTTCAAAAATATACTAGATTTTATCTGAAATAATTACAGTATGGCATATTTGCTAGAAGGCTAAAAGTGACTTTGATTCAGAGTAACAATTCAGCTGGCTCTTGGTAAAAGTTAAATTTATTGAAATTTTGAATTTGATGGCATAAAAGGATGCCAGATAAGCATTAAAACTGAAAAATATTGTACTGATAAACTTGTTTAACATGAGAGTGGATCCAGTGTCTGGGTATTTTAGTTCAAGATGCTATAGCTCATAATGTGCAACATGGAAACCAATTACATTCTTCATGTTTTGTAAATATGTTGTCCCAAGTTTTGGTTACAAATAATGGACTAGTTGAAATGTGTTTGAATATTAGTACCTCAGTTTGGTAGTTAGGCTGTTGGTTTGAGCCTCGAGCTTGGCAATTTGGTTGCAAATGTTTCGTCATCATTCAAGAAGACATTGTCAGTGACGATGTCTCCTCAAATACTAAAATATGCAGCCATAATGGACTAACCTTTTACTGCCAGCTGTAGGCATAAAGGATGAGCTTACAGATATTTTACTTTGTTTGGGGTAGGTCTTTGTCACCTAGTTCTATTCTGCAGAGCTATATTTAAAATAGAATATACACTGGCTTTTTCATCCTCTCCTCTTTATCATTAATCTATCTCTGAGAGGAATCGTATATTGGTCCAATGGAGTCATTCTTTCTTTTAATTTTCTTTGGTTAAAGCCAAAGGGTATTTCACTGGCTATGTCATAGAATTGTTTAAGACAATGTGAAATCCAGAACCAACATGGAATATACCCTGTTACTTCCAATACTGCAGGAATACGATCTAGACAATGCCTTTTTAACTGTCAGTTTCTGAGATAAGATTTGTGACTGGAGGTTCTCTGACCTCCCTTCACATCTCAGCCTGCCTGTTATGTGATCCTAATTCTTAATTATTAGTACAAGAATGTAAGTTCATTTGAGCACGAATGATTTAGCAGCTCATTTGAAATGACATTGAAAATAAAAGCCACCCATGTTTTAGCAGAGAATTAAATCATAGGATTTGTTCTTTGTTCTTTTTTAAACCTTTGTCTTCGCAAAAGCTCTTAGGAATATTCATTTGTTAGGATTCTTCATGAAAGAAAAATACAATAAATTTGCACTCCTTTCCACTGTCCTGCCAGTCTCAAAATATTTCTATCCTTGAATGGATTCTCAAGCCAAAAGTCTCAAAGCAACAGGATACTCAGGAGTTTAGATTTAGCAGAATTCATTGACGCTTTGCCCCATCAATATCATGGAGACTCTTCTTTTATTACTGGCCTCTGGTCAGTCTTTGCTGAGCTATTTTCCTGACAGAAATGAATTTAGTTTTAAGGACAGTAAAATCAGTAGGAGCAGCCTTGTCTAACGTAGGCAGATTGAAAGCTTTGTATTAGCAGCTAGAGTTCCCCTGTCAGTGAGCAGTCTGACCAACAGGTTTGTGTTAGAGCAAGATGGGCATGGTAAAATGCTAAAGTCTATTTGAATTTTATGGTCAGATAAAATACTGAAAGAGGATTCAGCCTCTGAGCTTGTTTTGAAGAAGCAATAAAATCACTAAACAGCCGCTGCCGTTGTGGTCACTCCCTATACATAATTGAAATAGCTGCCCACTAAAGTCAAATAGGAGGTGGGAGGGGGCGGTGTAAGTAGCTCTGACTGTTGCTATAACAACAGGCATCTTGGTCTAATTTCTTCTGAAAAATGACTTGCTGGTAGTGGGATGAAGTGCAGCAGCTTTTTTTTCTAGCAGATGAAAATGCTGTAGACAGGCATACGTGGTCCCTTGTTTAGGTAGCAGATACTCTGTGGTATGCCCATTGCAGTCCTTTCAGGAATTTTAAGATGAGTTATTCCTGGATATGTAGGGTATGGGTGGGCATAAGGTTCTCTCTCTCTCTCTCTCTCTCTCTCTCTCTCTCTCTCTCTCTCTGTGTGTGTGTGTGTGTGTGTGAGAGAGAGAGAGAGAGAGAGAGAGAGGGAAAACATTACATACTGTACTGTAGATTATTTAGACTCTTAAAAATATCCCCATACATTTTAATTTTTATCTATTCCACATCAGGCTTTCACAATCTGATGTAATAAATACTGTAAGACTCTCATCATCACAAGCCAGTATAAGCAAAATGCTGGGCACTGATAATAGAAGTTGGAGTTATAATCCAGAGGCAGGAAGGCTGCATGCAGACAGCACCCAAAAAAAAAAAAAAAAGAGCCTATGGGGACTTCCAGAAATTGTAACTTAATTGTAATGGTGGAAGGGGCAAAGAATTAAATGCCTGACTCAGGAATCTGTACAGATTGTCCTTGATTTACAACCATTCATTTAACAACTATTTGAGGTTACAACAGCATTGAAAAATTTATTTATGACCGTCATGGCATCCCCATGGTCACATGATCAAAATTCAGACACTTGGCAACCAGCATATAGTTATAATGGTTGCAGCAGTCCAGAGTCATGTGATTGCCATTTGCAATCTTTCCAGACATCTTACAAGAAGCAAAGGCAATGGGGGAAGCTGGATTAGTTTTAACAACCACAAGATTTACTTAACAACTGCAGGGATTTGTTTAACAACCATGGCAAAAAACATTGTAAAATGTTGACATACTTAGCAACCATTTTGCTTAGTATTGGAAATCTTGGTCCCAACTGTGTTGCAAGTCAAGGACTCACCATATCATATTAAATCATACTTAAGTTTAAATATACATGAAATTAAATTTAGATGTTACATTTTGTGATAAAATTCCTGATAAACTAGTGGCCCTCTATAATTTAACTTTCTGGGCCAGGAAAAGGTTGTCTTACCATATTTCTAAGTACCTATATGCCATTTCTTTTGGGATATTGTATAAGTTTAAGAAAGTAGGTTTATTGTATTATTCTAAATTTTACCTATCTTTTGGGAACAATAAATGTCCTCTAAATGTAAATTAAGAAGTCACTGAATCATGCTAATGGCTGTGCATTCATTTTAGACACTACAATTCCAATGAATTTCAGCATATTCTCATTCCAGTTACTTTCTACATATTGTTTGGAATGTAGTAGTTCTGGCAATGTTGCTCATGATGACAGAACAGAATAGAATAGAATAGAATAGAATACAATAGAATACAATAGAATAGAATACAATAGAGTGCAGTGCAGTGCAGTGCAGTGCAATACAATATAATATCTTTGTTCTTTACATCATCAGATGAATTTTGTGTCTTTGGAACTGACAAACTAACTTAATCATATCCAAAAATGAAATATTAGTACAATACAAGAAGAATTTTTAAAAGCCTGAACTCTTTTCCCTTTCTCTGAAATAGCCTTTACCAGATGTCCAGCAAAAGGAAGACATATCCCTGTTTTTGTCTTCCATCCAGCAGGCATAGCCTTAAAATCAAATATTGTGCGGTTTTTTGAGTATCTTAACAAGTTATCTCTTCCTGAGCAGTTTTCTCCAGAGCCCATCACTTCCCTATTAAGTGCTAACCTCAAATTAACAAGCTCAGCTCTGTGACCTTAATTAGTTGATTAGTACCCTGGGCAGCTTACCTGTTGCCTGAAATTGGCAAGACCTTAATCAGTTACATTCTGAAGGCCTCCTAACACCTCTAGCACATTCCTATTGATGGAAAAAACAGTCTTCCTAAACGTTGAAAAACTAAATTTATATACATGTAGGCCTAAACACTTTTTGTTCGTTTGTTTGCAGTTTTTAACTATTAATTTTTGTTGTGGATGCCAAGAAAGTTAAAAAAGATATCTCCATTCACCCCACCCCATATGTTCCCCTTTCCAGTTGTCTGTATCTTCCTGAATGTGATGAGAGTGTAAACTGGTTCCCCACATATGAGAAAAAAAATTTCTCAGCATTCACATTGTAGAATACTGAAAATATTAATATGCAAGAGACTTTCTTATCAAACTATATCTTAAGAATTGGAATATGTGTGTGTGTGTGTAATTATTGTATATATTATATAATTATATATATTATTTATTATTCTTAATTCTTAATTAATTAATTATTATTTGTGTGTGTATGTATATGTGTGTGTGTGTGTGTGTATTATTATTAACAGTTTCTGTAAAATTCTTAATGTTGTTTTCTGACCACAGAAGTTTATTTCTTATAATGTGTCTTTTGATAGCGTCTTTTTATCTACACTAGCAAAAAAGTGCATTAATTAAATCTAGGTTTGTGGTCTATTACATTACTTATAACAGATTTTTCCATTTTTGTAGATTCAATTCAGACATTACAAAGCATACAACACACACGTTGATTTTATCTGGTGTTATGTAGTTTATAAAAGGACCTGGTGTCATCTGATATGTTTTCTGCTATGTCATGTGGGATGACGATTATGGAAGTTGTGGATTTACTAATTAACTTGAAGAGTCTCAGTTTGAAGAAAGCTGAAGAAAAAATAAGATGTAGGGAATTAAAACTAAGAATTCTGGGAATGTTTGAAATTAACTGGTGCAGTTTTCTTGCCTTGTTTCTTTGTTTAAAGCAGTTGTAGTCATTTACAGACCCTTTGCTTCCTGCAGGTCCCAGCAACCTAGGAGTCCTCCACTAAAATTAGCAGCAAAATACCAGGGTTTTTAGCTGCTGGTTTGCATTGAGTGACTCATACCCTAGTCATCTCTTATTTGGATTGTTGTAATGCACTCTACATAGGACTATCTTGAAAAGTATTGAGGAACTACAGTTAGTCCAGAGTGCAACAGTGCAAATAGTTCTGGAAGCACCTAGGGTGGCACATGTAGCACTACTGTTACGCAAACTCCACTGGCTGCTGATCTGCTTCCAGGTCCGATTCAAGGGGTTAGCCATCACCTTTAAAGCCCTTTACGGCATGGGTCCAGGATAGCTGAGAAACTGTCTTTCTCCAATGGGATTTGCCAGCCACACCGTTTATGGGAGAAAGGGCCTATGGTAGTCCCCATCAATGAAGGAGTTTCAGCTGGAGAAAAACCATGCCCCCCCCCTTCAAACATCTTGCCGCCAAAGGTGAGATCTGCCCCCATCCTTTTGGTCTTTAGGAAGAGCCTTAAAATCTGGCTGTGCTGGTTGGCATGGGACCCTGATGGCTATAGGCTAAAGGTGGTTGGTGCAGTGACAGAGAATGCACCATTGCCACCCTGCTCTAAATTTGTGGTCTTTTGTTTTGTGGGTTTAATCTTTTGTAATTCTAATCTGTTTTTCTATGTATAAGGGTTGTTATATTTTTATTTTTTATTATATTGTAAACTGCCCAAAGTCACTTCAAACAGCCAGATGGACGGTGTATAAATTCAAGTAATGATAAATATTAATAAATTTTTCATCAAGGCTGTAGCACTAACATTTTCTTGAGGTATGCCATCCAAGTACTAACGAGGCCCCATTTCAAATGGGAACAAAAAAAGGGCTCTGAGATTCGTCACTGTTATTCAATTATATATTTTTAAATAAAAAAATAATTTTGTAATCTCATGGGCATTTACCAGAGGCATTACAGTATTGATTGATAATTAATGAATGTTCAGATGATAGTATGGTGAGCTTATGTAAAATAATGGGATGGGAACTGCATGTTTCAATGAACTTTTTACATAAAACCTGCACTCATGAACTGAAGGTCCCATTAAGTACTTTTCTGTCTATCATGCATTTGAAAGAGGAAGAAACAATCAATATAAACCCCATCTGAAGGGCAGGCTGCATTGGGGAGAAATGGCAATATGGCCTACCTTATCCTAGCTGTTTTTTCTCATCCAGATTAATTTGGCTGAGGTGGTCTGCACATTTTTACTAGTAAAAGATTGGCTGTACAGTTTATTCAATATAGTAAGTACTTGCCCTGATTATTCAGTGCATTATCTTGGGAAATGTTCCATTATGGTGTATATATTGTAACTGATGTAAAGTATGCACAGTATATAATGAAAAGTAAAGTCTGTTGGCAGAAATCACTAGATTTTCTTGCAAGCTGAAGTAGGAAAAATGCTTCTCAAATAACAACTGTTGTGCTGAGGACTATTTGTTTAATTTTGTTTATTGGTTTCACCTAGCAACATGTGGCAAAACAGATAATTGTGGTGTTATAATAGTGTATTTTTAAAACCCTTGGTATAAAAACTCCTGAAATTAAAGTGCAATGGGAAATTTTCAACAGTCCCTCTTTACATAGCGTGTGGGAGAGTTACGTAAGGCTGCTTTCTGGAAGTTTCCTAGTTACATAGCAAATGGATATATTATAGAGATGGCTAGGATAAACTTCTCAGTTATGTATGCTGGTACTAGATATGGTAATTTTTTAATGTTTGAAATATGACCACTCATTGAAATAGTGGCTCCATTCCAGTCTACGACTTCATTCTGGTTAATATGTTAGAATAACTTACAGCTAAGCTGTAATGTTGATACACGTTCAATGATACATCCATCTGTGAGAAGAAATCGTGTCTCTAAAGTTTTGTATTATTCCAATAAGTTTAAGTAATGTCCAAAAATCCAACCCCGAAAGTTTTGAAACAACATAATCTTTATGAATTGTAATACATTAGTAAAACTTCCTGTATCGAGTTATGATGATTTATAAAAGGTAGAAATGGACAAACATTGAATTAATTTCTTTTTCTTTTCTGTTAAAGCTTCAAGAGACGGTGAAGAGAAAATTAGAAGGAGCACGCTCACCCCTCAACGGAGAACAGCAGAATGGTGTCTGTGACAGAAGCTTCTCTCCAACTAATAAGCGGATACGGAAAGATGTATCTGGGATTGAGAGAGTCAATAGTTTGCCAAACAGTTTGCCTTTGTCTTCTATTTCTCCTCTTCACCAGCTTGACCTAAAGCCATCTTTGCCCCTGCAAAACAGTGGGACTCATGAGGGTACCCTAGAAGACTTAGGTAAAAATGGTGGACTTTCTGACCTAAAACTCCCAATCAATGGATGTACCGAGCTTGAAGATAGTTTTAACATTCTGCACAACAATAGTAGCAGCAACAAAGAACTGAAACAAGAGCCCTTGGATGATCCCAACTGCACTGACAATTCTGACACATCCCTTTCCAATCAGAATAAACTCTTTTCAGACATTAACCTGAATGATCAGGAGTGGCAGGAATTAATAGATGAGCTAGCTAACACTGTTCCAGAAGATGATATACAAGATTTGTTCAATGAAGACTTTGAAGAGAAAAAGGAACCTGAATTTCCAAGACCAGCCACTGAGATTCAGGAGACTGCCAGTGTTAAAAGTGATCCATGTCACTCTCCATTTGCTCACTTACCAACAGGCTCTCCACAGGTAAGACCATCATCATCAGGACCTCCATTTTCAAATATCCCTACGGGTTCCAGCCTCCCTTCAGGCTCTAATGGCCCTCCGGCTCCAAGCCTTGATAGTTCACTAGCAAACTGTGTGGTTCAGTCCCCTCAGACTCCCAACCAAGCGCATCCTTCAAACCAAACTCAGTCACGACCAGGCAATAGTTTCCACATGAATCCAACAACAGTGACAACAGCAGGCCCAGGGCCTAGCCAAGTAACTGTGTCTAGCACTGACTTGTCTCCAGCTGAGCAGTTGAAGCAGATGGCAGCCCAGCAGCAACAGCGGGCTAAGCTGATGCAGCAGAAACAGCCGCCGCCGCCACAGCATCCAAACCAAGTATCTAGTTGGTCGCCAGTGGGGCCTCCAACTAGTCCTTATGGAGGACCTTTCAGTACAGATAAACCAAATAGCCCGATGATGTACCCCCAAGCCTTTAACAACCAAAATCCTGCAGTGCCTCCCACGGCAAACAACTCACAAAAGACTGCAATAAATAACTACCTCCCTCAAAACCATATCAATATGATTAGTCAGCAGCCAAATAATCTGGGTACAAACTCTTTGAGCAAACAAGGCAATATGCTTTCTTATGGCAACACTAAACCTCTGTCTCATTTCAATGCTGATCTTAGTCAAAGGATGACTCCACCAATGCCCAATTCCAACAAGAGTCCTATGATGCCCTATATGCAGCAACAACAGCAACAGATTCCCCAACAGCCACCAATTCAGGCTCAAATGACACCTTTGAGTGAGGAGCAGAAGCGCATGCTTATTTTGAAGCAGAAAGGAATGATGAACCAGCCAGTAGCTTATGGAACTCTTCCATCTCTAGGTCAGGTAAGTGTGGACAGAGAATGTTCTCTGTGAATGGCTCATGTGAATTAACAGAGTAACTCAATAGAAACTAGTGAACTGCTATCTACAACTTTCTCTTTGTATTTGCCATACCTTTTTTAAACAGAGCATTTGTTTCTGTGCACATATAGCTTGCTAGTAGCTTCAAACTCAACTTTCTCCTAAATTAGTTTACTTCTGTCAGTACATAGCTATGGAACCTATATTGACAATAGTTTTGAATGCTCATTTCCAGATATTCAGTTCATTCTGAAAAATTACCAAGATTTCTAATATAGTTTTACTGTGACCCATATAAAATTAATATGGGGTTAAATTTATATAATAAATGAAATAATTACCTAATTCATGACAAAGAATTAGCTATGGAAACTAATATATGTACATATGAACTTTAGTTTTTGGTTGCAAATGATGACCATGAATTATTCTGCCATAATAACAGTGCAAGAAAAATTGATAAAATGTAATATGTTTTGATAATGTGTTTTTGATGTGATATTTGTGTTGTTATGGTTTAGTAAAGCCTATATTGCCAGTGCCATACTGAATGTGAAATCAGTGGGTTTGAACAGACATCTACCAATCAACTCCAAATCAGCCAGAATATTTTAATTTAAAAAGAGACAAAAGAGGATTCAATATGTTCCTCAATGCAGGAAGACAAGGGATGAATTCGATTGATTATAAGCTAGAGCTGCTATTAAGAATTAGCTCAAAGCATTAAGAGTGAAGAAATGTCAGTTTTTCTCTGCTCTTCGTGCATCTGCAAAGCACCATCAGTGGCCCTGTTTAGGGTTGCCTATTGCCTTTTGAGTAAAGAGGATTCTGAGGTTCATCTTCAACGGTGAGCTGAAGAATTTTCAACATACCTAGTGGATAAAAGAACTCAAATCCATTCTCAATTCGAGATCAAATATGGAGCAAGTCCATTGGAGATACCCTGGGAATTTCTTACCCAGTTATCTGGGAAAAGTTTGATCCTATTGGACCTGAGAAAAGTGGTTAGAGTTCTTGCGATTATAAGTGTAGCCACCTTGGATTTGGATCCTTACCCTTCCTGGCAAGTAGAGGTCGCTCAGGAGATGACATGCAGGTGGATCTAGTGATGGTTAATGCAGCCTTAGTGAGAGGATGTTAAGCTCCATTTAAAGAGCCACTGGTATATCCTCTTCTCAAGAAATCATCACTGGATCCTACCATTCTTCATTTTTGTTCAGTCTCCCATCTTTCCCTCTTAGGAAAGGTGGTTGAGAAGGAAGTCCTTCTGCAGCTCCAGAGGATCCTGGTAAAACAGATTATTTGGATCCCTTCCAGTCAGGTTTCAGTCCCAGATATGGGATGGAAACAGCATCGGTCACGCTTTTGGATGATCTCTGGCAGGAGCATTATGGGAATAGTGTATCCATCTTGGCTTTTCTTGACCACTTGGTGACTTTTGATATCACCAAACATATTGTTTGGAGTGGGCTTCACCAGTTGGAAATGGGATGCTGGTTCCAGTTTTGGAACCAGTTTTGTACTGGTTCATCTCCTTCTTTCGGGACAGTCCCAGTTGGTGTTGTCAAAGAGCAAGAGTTCCAACCCTGTTTTGTGCGATACTGCAGGGCGTGGTGCTTAATATCTACATGAAACCGTCAGATAAGATCATACATTGCCACAAAATAAGGCATGACCAGTATGCTGATTAAACCAAGGTATATATCTTCATTCTGGTTAAAGTAAGTGATGCTGTGGATGCTCTTTTGCAGTATTTGGAGGTTGTGAGGGTCTGGGTTGGGGAACAATAGACTTAAACTGAACCTGGTAAGATGGACTGGCTGTGGGAGAATGTTCTTTTATAAACTGGAGGTTTATGATCTTTGTTTCTAGATGGGGTTACGCAGCCTTGGATAGACCTGATGTGTAATCTGGGGGTCCTCTTGAACTCACAACTCCTGCTCAAGGAGCAAATGGCAGTCATGGTTAGGAGGGCCTTTGCTCAACTTCATCTTGTACACCAGTTATGCCTTTCCCTGATTTGAGAAACTCTTCTTTTATTAACTCATATCCTAGTCATCTCCTGAATGGACTTTTGCAATGTGTACTATATGAGGCTGCTCTTGAATACTATCCAGAAGTTGCAATTAGTGCAGAATTGGTAGCAGTGTGAGCAATCTTTGGCATTCCTAGGATTGCACAAATAATACCTCTGCTACGTGAGTTACATTGGGTACCAGTTTGCTTCCAGTTCTAATTCAAGGCAACGGTTATCAGCTTTAAAGTCCTTTGTGGCATAGGGCTACGTAAGTTGCTTGATGAACCATCTCATTCCAATTACATTGTCCCATCCTGTGCGCTCACATTTTTGGTGCTGGGGCGAAGCAGTTGTTAATTCATGTGACACCCACCTCTAATTCTACCTCAGTAACATTAACATTAATATATTATCAGGCCACCATTGGCAAATCTTGTCATGTTCTTTCCTAACATTTGGAGAATAGGAAATTCAGAAATACTGTTCTTGGAGGTTCCATCATCACTCCACAGCCAAGAGTAGACTATATAATAGCTTTATCATTGCACTGTCAAGTGTGGTTGTTGTGTATGTATGCATATGTATGTCAATACACCTACCCACCATGGTATCAAGATGCAAAAAAGTTGTCTCAGTTTCAGAAAAATACCCATATTTATCATATAATAAAACTCTATATTTTTTAACCTTCAAATGACCTAACCTAATAGAAATCAAATCTTTCTACTGTGTATAGAAAGATCTTTGCAGTCCCAGCAGGCCAATTTAGAGGCATGCCGATTAAAAAATGAATTAGATGGGAAAGGTAAAACAGTAGCCATCCATATGGAATGTATTTCCCCTTCTTTCTCTTGCTGCTTTCCTGAAAAATGTTTGTTAATTGACCTCCTGAGCAGTCAGGAATAATTGTTCTTCACAATGATGGGAAAAGATCATCTGATAACATAGAATTACAGAGATTTTGCCCTTCCCTCTCTAACTTTTTTTCCAGCCTCGGAAAATAAAGGGAATTAAGGATGGCCAGGGTATTTTTCCTTGGTTTTATTCTTTGAATAATAATAATATTAATAACAATAACAACAACAACAATAAATTTCATGTTTAATGCATAAAAGAGCTAATAATAAAAAATAAGAGCTTCTTTTTGGAATTGTTTCTAGCGTAGCACAATATCATTGCATAGTTAGCATCTTTATTAGATGTTTTATGTTCCTCTCTGTGTTTCCATATTTTTTTTTTCTGTAGATGTTTAAGAGTTGCCCAATGAAACGTTATTTCAGTAGAAAAACCTGGCCTGAACTGTTGCTTTCTAGGTGAGAAGCAACTACAATTCCTAAATTTCCATTTATTGATTCTGTTGATCAATAATTCTGAGAGATTACTAGTTCCAACATATATGAATAGTCCTGAGTTAGGCGAAGCTGCTGTAAAATCAGTGTATTGGATTTTTTTCTTAGCACATTGGTCCCCAACCTTTCCATCTTGGTGGCCTGGCATGGGGGGCGGGGGGGTGGGCGTGTGAATGGCAGGTGCACATACATGCACACAGATCCATTTGAAGGCACTTGAGCGGATGGCACTTGAACTCACGCATAAAGCTCTCCTTGTGCTTGCACGCCACTTGTGTGAATGGCGCTTTACACACACACACACTCATCCCTCTCTCACAGCCTGGTTTCGAACAGGTCACGGCCTGGTAATGGGCTGTGGCCCAGGGGTTGGGGACCCCTGCCTTAGCACTAACTTAATCTAGCTTCAATGATATGACAGTTGTGCAAATGTATAGAAGGAGGGATAGGGAGCCTTATTTATTGAGGAAAGTATGTACAATATTTCATTTGTCAAATTTTATTAACTTGTATCTATTCCCACAAACATGATGGGTTTTGTTGATTCTGTAGCACTCCATGTGATATTCTGAGAAAAACATTTCACCATCAATAACAGGAAAATGTGAAAGTTCAGGCAAAATGATTATTCTTAAGTTTATATTTCTGCTTCTGTTACTTTTCTTTCTAAGGCTAAAGTGTGAGCGTGAAAAGAAAGGAGCAGAAAGAATCTTGTATGGATTTGGTTTTAGGGACAAAGTCATGAGATTCTGAAAAGAACATTAATACAGAGAGAACAAAACAAACCGTTCTTTATGTGGAAGTAAACAAGGGAAATTCTGAAGATGGGACTTGTTTGTGCTTTCACACTTTCCTCTTATGGGTAATGAAATATTTTTCTCAGAGTACCACATAGGAACTCTTGTACAAGACTATTAATAGATATTCAGAGATTAATCAGACCATAGAAAATTGTATAAACACCTTTCCCGATTTATTTCTAATGCAACTGTTGCAATGTGGCACTTGAATCTCTGTGTAAATATCTTGGCTACATGAACATCCTGCAAGGAGATTAGTAGCTCATAACCTTCATGTTATATGGCAGAGTGTAGTTGATGCTCCAGCTTGTTTTCCAGGCTTTGATGAGCTTCATTAATTATACTAAAAAAAGAAAGGTGTGTGTGGCTGGAGAGAAATCCATACATACAGCTCAACATGAATAGGAGTAATTAAACAACTGGCAGAGTGTTAAATTGGAAGTCTAGGGAGAAAAACTAAGAAACCTGCAGAATTTCTCCATGCCCAGCAACCAGTGGAATTTGTATAATCTTCTACTGAATACACTTTCTCTGGAGGGCAGTGGTTGTGACTCATTTCTTAGCTTAAAAGCCTGAAGTAAGTACTATTTGCTTTGCCAAATATCTGCTACCAATTCTTTTTTTTCTTTTTTTCTTTTTTATTGAAAATGTTTTACAAAAAATTTTCCCATTACATCCCCATCCCTCCCCCACCCACCATCACCCTCTCCCCCCACCCCACCCCCGGACTTCCCAGAGCAGAATACAAGGTATAAGATCTAACAATTATAAGCTAAAATACCCTAATTATCCATAAATTCCCATCCCTCCCCTAAAACCTCAACTCTCCTTATCCATAAAAACAAAAACAAAAAAAGAAGGAAATGTTCGTTCATAAAATATTTGATGTTTCTTCATCCAATAATTGTTCTAAATGTAGTCAGTCCATCTTCCTCATTCCAGTATATTTTCTTGTGGGTTTTCAGTCTGGTACATTGAAGTTTCCAACAAGTTCAATATTTTTAACCTCCAGTCTTTGATAAAAAACATATAAACCATCTTCCAATATTACACTGACATTATCTCAATTCCCTCCCCCATATTTCCATCACAATAAATTACAAATATTTTATAACCATTTTAACCTTAAGCAACTCCCTTTCTGTTTTAATTTTTTATTTAATTTCCCCCCCAAACACTTTAAACCCAACATCAATTTTTATCCAAAGTAACTAAATCCACCATTAATAAAATAATGTCAATAAAATATATCTCCCACATTTTACTTACAAATTAAAACAAATACACCCCAACTTAATTTCCAAATATCATCTATAAAACATTTTTATAAAAAAAAGAATTTAAATTATCCTTTCTTACTTTCAATTTTTATCCAAAATAGATAAATCCACCATATGTAATAATAACAGCATAAATATAATACACCCACATTTAACTTACAGACTCAAACAAATGCACATTATCCTTTCTATTTCTTTTATGTTCAGAAATTTTCACTTACAATTTACCCTTTCCCATAAAAGGAAACACTTTTCATCTGACAATGTTGCTTCTTTACTCCTTGCTCTTTTTTAGAGATTACCATCCTTTGCTCCTACCCTGCTATTTTCTGTATTTCTTCTCCCAAAGTTACAGCCCCAATTTCAAATTGTGTTTGCTTTACTTCCTTCTCCCTTTTTTTAGCCACTTCCACTTCTCTTCCCACCTTAACTTCTAAAACTTGTAAACTTCCAGCCTTCAATACCTTAATATAAAAATCTCCTGCTTTAGTAACTGCGTTAAGACAATACTTCCCTCCCATATAATTTACTGTTAATCCGGCTGGCACATTCCATCTATACCATACTTGACGATTTCTAAGCTCATTTACCAAAAAAGCATATTCTTTTTTATCCCTCAGTATTTTGGAAGGAATTTCTTTCAACACCAAAACCTCTTGACCCAATATTTGAATTTTACTTTTATAAGAGGCTTGTGAAATTTCACTCCTAATCTTCCTAGATGTAAAATAAATCACTATATCTCTTGGCAGTTGTCTCTGCCTTTCCACCCATGAATTAACATGGTAAATTTTCTCAATTTGGTTTTCAGGATCCACTGATGTCAGTCCAATCACCTGTGAGAAGGCTTCTGCAAATATCTTTTTTAAATTCTCTCGCTTATTTTCTTTTAAACCTCTCGCTCTCAATGCAGATTTCATTATTTTATATTGTAAGAAAACCCGTTCTTCATCTGCTCTCTCCACGTTGTTCCGAAGCTCGTCTATTTGACTTTTTAAATTCAAGTTAATTTGATCAATCTCATGCACTTTTCCATCTAGCTCTTTTATAGATTCAAATATAATTATAAAGGCTGACCTCATATCTACTTGTAAATCTTCATTCTCAGCTGTAGCAGAATTTTTAATTTCCAATAATTTCTCCTCAATTTCCTTAAGTTTTTTGTCTTGAGCAGAAATTTGAGCCTTCAAAAATTCTTTCAGCTCCTCTTGTAATTTGTGTATTTGAACTAGCGAGGCAGCTCTCGTAGAATCAGCAGGCTGTATTTGTTTAGAAGCCATTTTACGTTAACTTTGTAAATTGCAACAAAGTCAAATCTTTTCAAACAACTTATTTGAAATGGGTAAATCAGTTCTATAAACCTTCGGCTTTTCTCTTTAAGATTTCTTCACTTAAGTATAAAATCCATCAAATTTAAACAGAGTTAAACAAGGCGCTAATGATGTTAACAAGGACTTCCTTAAGTTTCGTTTTCATGCCTCATTAAACAAATCTGCCATTTTCCTTCTTCTCAAATATCTTCCGAAGATTGAGATGAGGTCTAAAACATGCATCCACCCTGCCTCTTGCCTCCGCTCCGTCTGCTTAAAATAATTAGAATATCTTCATCTTGATAGCAAAGATGGTCGCGAGCGCTTTGTTCTGCATAGATGCAAAAGCTTCCCGGATCTGGAGCATTTGCCAGGTTTAAACAGGGAGCTCTCACCCTTCGAGCTCCAGGAGTTATTCCTGGAGCTCTTGGGGAGCTCTACCCCCACCCGGCTGCTCACCTTTCCCTCTTCTCCCGAGGGAAAGGTTTTCAAGCCGCCAGACAGCTGATTTGCGCTGTCTGATCGGCTTTAACAGAATCACGGGGACGGCGGTCCAAAAGGACTGTCTCCAATGCGCGTGGAGCCACCGGAAGTCACCATATCTGCTACCAATTCTGTAAGAACTGTAACCCATATAAGATATATACTCAAATGCTTTGAGTGCTACTCCCAATTCTATTCTAATGATATCAGACAAATTTGATAGCTGTAATTTGTTTTTCAAAATAAATATTGGAAAACAAGGAATCAAATTCCTTACAACTGCTTAACCAATGCTTTGAAAGAAAGCATGCTGAAAAATATTGCTGTATAGAATATTTTGAACAAAGACCCATATACAGTAGAACCTTTTGTCACGAACGCTTCTGACCACGACCAAATTAGGTTCCAATAAAAAAATTCACATTTTTTTTATGACCGATTTCTCCTTCTGCGCCATTTTTTTTTTGTAGGCATCAAATTTCCAAAATTAGGTTTGGGTCCCAACCAAATCGGTTTGTGACTAAAGTTATGGAATGAATTATGGTCAAGACCAGAGGTTCTACTGTATATTGACACATGGATGTCGAAACAATGGGGCTGTTATTGAATATTCCTTGAGTTGTCTATTATTATTGTTTCTTGCTAGAACAAAGTCTGGGTGGTAGGTCTGCTTGAACATGTTGAACACAAACATGAGGTAGAAGGTTTAAGGATTTATTGAGCAGAGCAGAGCAAAACAGTAACCACTTTATAACAAGGAATGATACAAACCAATTCAGAAATATCCACAAATTGGGCAACAAAAAAAACAACATTCAGTAAAAGATTGTAAATGTCAAATAAACAATCATATTTTTCCAGCTGTTGAGAACCCTGCCTCATGAGAGACAACAGCAATGTTTCGCAACCTCAGCAACTTTAAGATGTGTGGACTTCAATTCCCAGAATTCCTGAGCCAACATACAGACTAGGATTCAACACATTTCCCAGGCATCAGAGAACTTCACTGAAGTTCATCCCTAAGATGGGTTTCAAAATGTTTATAACATTCTGTTGCAATACTTCTAAATAAGAATACTTGCTGTTTTCATTTTTGCTTATCTAGCAAAAGTTTATATAGGACAGTAGCAGCAATATCCTCCCTGCAGCAGGTGGCTGTCCTTGGAATTAGCAAAATACTTCTACAAGAAAGAGATAACACTCTTGAGCTAGTCTATATCTGAAGAAAACAAGTGACTAAGAGCAGAAGTGGGGGAGGGAAGAAGTTCAGAGACTTGATTTAAAAATTTAAAGCTCTGCCAAGTTATGCTATGTACAAGAATACAAAGCAGAAGTTTTACACCAGAAAGTTCAAAGGAAAATGGAGCACACCTTCCGTTTTTCTTCCCTCTTATAATAGTCTACACATTGTCACTAATAGAATAGTGCTGTACTGTAATCTGTAAGTCAAAGCTACCATAAGTATATACCATTGATGTAATTAATCTTTTTGATTGCAGACACGTGCTTTCTTCATAGAATACAACTTCTAAGCTGCAGACCCTATGAATATCAAATCTTCTTTTGCTTTTAGTTTAGCATATCTTCTGTGATATCTCACATTGAAGATATATTTATACAAAACAGATTAAGAATTTTCCTGCTTTATCATGGAAATTTATAAATAAAGTAGTCCAGATATAATGTATATCCTTCCTATCATTTTTTACCAAATCTATAACAACTAAAAGGTGGAGCATGTACAAGCATGATTTTTTTTTTGATTGTGAGAGCTAGGAATCCCCTATCTGAAAGCACCCGGACCACAGTTTGTCCGCCACATTTTAGCAATGAACATAGAATTATATTCTAACATTTCCTGCATGTAATATACAGATGAATAGAATAGAATAAAATAAAATAGAATAGAATAGAATAGAATAGAATAGAATAGAATAGAATAGAATAGAATAGAATTTTTTATTCACCAAGTGTGATTAGATACACAAGGAATTTGTCTTGGAGCATATGCTCTCAGTGTACATAAAAGAAAAGATACCTTCATCAAGAATCATAAGGTATAACACTTAATGATAGTCATAGGGTACAAAAAAGCAATCAGGAAATGTTCTCTAGAATAGTAAAAGCCCTAAATAATGCAATAACAATTGTGTGATTTCCAGGTGTTATAAAAGGATTTGTATTGAAACACAATTAAAAAAGGACAAATGCAATAGAGTCTCATAAACACTAAAGTTAACATATTCACACAATAAAAACTAACCCAGTTTAGCATGTTATGTGAATGACACAATTACATTTTTAATTGGTCTGATTCAACATTTGTGAAATAGAGTGTGCGGTGCAATAGAATATGCAGTGCAGATGTTTTTGTTTCAAACTGGAAAATATCTGGTTGAAGTACAATTCTAGAATTTTAATTGTGGGTGAATTGTATTATTCCCTATCAGTGAAGGAAATTGTAGAAGTGATACTGTATCTAACGTTACCTCTGTGGGGATAAGTAATGGTAAAAGGTTTGATTTCTTCAGTATAAATGCACAAGAAAAATGGATGCAACAGAATGAATCTTGTGTGAGAAAACTCAAAGTGAGAATAAAAAATGTTGTCAAGAGTCCATGAGTTTAGAAAGAGGGGGGAGAGAGAGACGAGAGAGAGAGAAAAGCAAAATAAAATTCCCTATGGGTGAAGAAAAATATAATAAAACAAAGACTTTAACCTCATGGTTATGAGAATGCTGCTATTCTAAAGGTTATAGAATGTGTAGTTGCATTATTTGAAATTAGAAATGTGTGGGAGGGAAGGATAAATAAGAATTCAATGAGAAACTATTTTGTAGCATTTTTATTTTACATCACAAATATGTATAACCCATTTTCAGTATATGTTCTGCATGTTTTCATAAAAAGCGGATACTTGTGTGTGTGTATGTATATATGTATGCATGCATGCATGTATTTGTATAGTTTCTAAAATGTGATTGAGAGCTTTTTTTCACACTGGACAGGAATTCTCCCCAGATCTAAGACAGAATGTCTTCATTTATTTGCATGATAACTGGAACTCTGGCTTGGCTACTGGAAACAAAACACTAATAGATGTCTTTGACAAATTCTGTTGTTGATTACAAAAAGGAAACTTCTAAAGGTTATCACTGTTTTTTAAAGGCTAAAAATGAGTATGCCATTTTTTTTTTACGAACTCTAATAACAAAAGCAAGGGAATGTCCTAGAACTGTTATGGAAAACATGGAAGAGAGTGCAGGGATGGAGCATATTCTTTCCATGCAAAAGATACCAGCTCCAAACTCTTGGACAAAAATGTATATGGTGAAAAGAAGTAATTCCTATCACAACTAATGGATCAACGTTCGGTTATCTGAAAAAGCAGAACCTGAACTTGTGGGGAAAATGTTAAGAAAGGGGGAAAGTTATGCTGACAAGCATTGTCAATATTTGATTATACAGTTTAACTCAGCTAGTTTCTTCTGTTTTTAGCATTTGTTGGAAAATTGCCAAACAAAGTAAGAATATGATCTGTGTACAACCTGCAAGTTGAAGTGCTTTTTTTCAGCCACATGGTATATGGCAGGGCATGATGGATTGTTCATGATAGACTGTGTGATAAAAGTATACAAAAATCATATGTTACCATATATGCAAGGGATGTTAAGTGCTTAATTCAGTTTATGTTACATTTTTGCTAGTAACAGAAAATTTGAACAATAACAATAAACATAATATAATTACAATTGGCAAAAGCAGAGGGACGTCTCAAGATCTGCAACTGTAAAGTAGATAGAGCAGTAACAATACTCTCAAAGTTCTGTTGAAAAAGTAGAAGTTCTTTAAATGCATAACACACCACAGGAAGGAATGAAACAGTATTAGTTCTGCATGTGGTAGAAGAGATGTATGAACACTTGTGTGTCTCACTGAGGAGCCCCCAGCTGGGTTAGTTTGCAAACTAGGCCTGAAAAAGCACAGGAAAACAAACCAACCTTGAAAAAACTCAGCACTGCCTTCTGCTGGAAAAAATAAAGTTTTAATTTTTAAATGAGGGGTGTGCTTGATTACAGCTCCAGACTACAGGATATTTAAATTTCCCTTGCCACCTTCTCTTCCTATAGTAATTCTTTCACCCTTCCCTCATAGTTTTCTGAAATTCTATTGCTTTAACAGGCGGAATAAAAGCGGTATGTGATTTTAGAGAGGAAAGTTAACCATTGGGTTAATGATACGTAATATTGCACAGATTTATATTTGTTAAATAACCATAGTTAAGAATGATTTACGTGCATAATGTATCAAAATAAAAGAAGTACTTATAGAAATACGCGTGCTATATACAATGTTTGTTTTATTTTATTCGTGTTTATTTTATTTTATTCATGCATACCAGTGGTGGGTTGCTACCAGTTTGCCCCGGATCGGGCTAACCGGTAGCGGCAGCGGCGGGAGGCTCCACCCAACCACCCGGATGCTTCTGCACATGCACAGAAGCGTTGCGTGCACAAACGTGTGTGTGCCCACAAGAGAACCGGTAGCGACGGGTTTGAAACCCGCCCCGATGAATAGTTGATACCTACAAACAGCTAAAGAGAACATGTAGCTCTTTGCAATCCCAGTGTGTTTGAGACAGCCACTTAATCTTGACTGCAATATCTGATATGTCAAATGTCCTTTGGAAGAGACTGTTAAAACTTGATATCTTGCATTAATATATATTCAACTGTGTACTATCCTATCACATTTGTCGTCTCTAACAATAATGTATAATTTTAAGAATGGTTAATTTATAATTATAAGTGAATTATCCAGATTTTGGAATTGGATATGCACTTTATGGCATAATTTAATGTATTTTACAGTTTTGCTGACTTCCTTTCACAGTGTAGTTGCTTGGTGTGTTAACTAATGCCTGAATCATAATGCATCATTTTTGATAAGCAGTTTCTTTAAAGGACAGTGCTTTTATTTAATTGAAATTAACATTTGGCCTTGTTTCTTCTGACAAATAACAGCACCCTTAGCCCTAGTGTAATGTTCACTAGATCTGCTGTCCTTGAATATTAAGCAAACAGAACACCTTATCAGTGCATTAGTGAGCAATGCTGTCTAGCAAGAAACACTGTTTGTGATGACATGCATAAAATCCCACAGTGCTTGTGTGTCCAGGTCATATACTGAAAAAAGTCATACATTGTAAGAAATTCAGCAGTGAGCTGGAAATCATATTCTATTGTATTTAAGTATGTATATATTTCATTATCAGCTAGTAAGCTATTCACCATTAGCCCCACCAAACTGATAAATCCCATTGTTTGCTTGCTGCAATCTTTTTAGACTGAGTTCATATAACTTCTGACTGATGGATTTTTGATATACAGATAGAATCTTAGATACTGTGCTATGTAATCTTTTATTGGGGTTACTCAAAAAATAATCATATTTGCAGTGGTGGGTTTTACTTACTTTTGCTACCGGTTACTTACCTTTTGCTACTTGCTTCGCTCACGTGCGCGCCACTTCTGCGCATGCACAGAGCGTATTTGATGACTTCCAGGTGGGTGGAGCCTCCCGCCACCACTTCTCCGGAACTGGTGCGAACCGGGAGCAACCCATCACTGGTCTTAGGCAGTTTGGTTACGGTTTTGAGCCTTCCCATCTAGATGTGATTGCTTTAACATGTTGATTAAGTATTACAGGATGCCAAATACTAGTCTAGTAAGTACATTTATTTTTATTGTGGCCTGAATTCCTCTCCTGAACACTGCAACCCAAAACTTTAACCTAAAAGAATATTTTTTGAAATATTTTCATAAATATCATATTACTCTAATACGTTGCATTATGTGAGATATATAGGCCTGGGATTTCATTATAGACATTGGAACAGGACAGCTTAGAGCAACACCCCACATTTGGGCACCAGGGACCAGTTCCGTGGAGAGAGGTTTTTCCACGGATCAGAGGGAGCATGGTTTCGCATGCTGCCTGCATCCTGCAGATGGGGTTTTACTTGTTTGCGCAGCCCAGTTTCTGACATGCCACAGCCCGGTGCTGGTTCACAGAATGGGGGTTGGGGAACCCTGGCTTAGAGCAGTAAAAAAATCAGGAATCTGGGAGTACCTGCATCTCACAAAAATATTGTGCATTTTAATAAAATTTGTTTCTAGAAACAGGTGCTCCCAGATTCCTGATTTTTATTAGTATGCCAGGAAAGTCTTCATAGGAAAAAAATCCATTTGTAACAATTGGCAAACTAAGTTGTTCAGAAATAATAGGCTTTGTTTTAAGGCAAAGAATTTACCATAATGACTAACAGTTATGCATTTCCGTTGCCATAATTCTTTTATCTCTCTTAGTCTGCATTTATACATTTAGGATCGTTGCAATGAAAATCTGAACTGTTCGTCATTTTACTTAATCATGAACTTTGATTGGTCACTTTCATCCTGCAACATTCATTCATTTGCTTGTTGACTTGATAGGATTTGCATTCCACCTCAGCTCAGAAGGACTTGGAACAATTTATATTTCCTTCTTATATTTAGGTAACAAATCAAAACAAACAACAAAACAATTGTGTTAGTTCCATTGGCAGCTTTAACATCTGATGATTATTTATTTATTTATTTATTTTATTTATTTATTATTCGAATTTATATACCGCCCTATCTCCCAAAGGACTCAGGGCGGTTTACAGGCATATAAAACATCAATATCAATATACAAATTAAAATAATCCTTAAAAAACTTATTCTAGCGCCCGAATTATTAAAAATAGAAATATAAATATCAAATATAAATATTAAAATCAATTTAAAACCCCTCTAAATTTAAAAATCTAAGCCAGTCCTGCACAGATGAATAAATGTGTCTTGAGCTCGCGACGGAAGGTTCGAAGGTCAGGAAGTTGACGGAGTCCTGGGGAGTTCGCTCCAGAGGGTGGGAGCCCCACAGAGAAGGCCCTTCCTGGGCGCCGCCAACCGACACTGCCTAGCTGACGGCACCCTGAGGAGTCCCTCTGTGAGAGCGCACGGGTCGGTGAGAGGTATCTGGTCGCAGTAGGCGGTCCCAGATAACCCGCCCTATGCCATGGAGCGCTTTAAAGGTGGTCACCAAAACCTTGAAGCGCACCCGAAGGCCACAGGTAGCCAGTGCAGCCTGCGCAGGATGGGTGTTATGCGGAGCCACGAGGGCTCCTCTATCACCCGCAGCCGCATTCTGAACTAACTGCAGCCTCCGGATGCCCTTCAAGGAAGCCCCATGTAGAGAGCGTTGCAGTAATCCAGGCGAGACGTCACAAGGGCGTGAGTGACCGTGCAAAGGGCCTCCCGGTCCAGAAAGGCGCAACTGGCGCACCAGGCGAACCTGGTAGAACGCTTCCTGGAGACGGCCGTCAAATGATCTTCTAGAGACAGCCGCTCATCCAGGAGGACGCTGTTGCGCACCCTCTCCATCGGGGCCAATGACTCGCCACCGATGGTCAGCCGCTGGATTTAGCTGACTGTACCGGGATGCCGCATCCACAGCCACTCTGTCTTGGAGGGATTGAGCTTGAGCCTGTTTCTCCCATCCAGACCAGACGGCCTCCAGGCACCGGGACAGCACTTTGATACGTTGGGGTGGTCCGTGGAAAAGTACAGCTGGGTGTCATCCGCGTACAGCTGGTACCTCACACCGAACCCACTGATGATCTCACCCAGCGGCTTCATGTAGATGTTGAACAGAAGGGGCGAGAGGATCGATCCCTGCGGCACCCCACAAGTGAGGGGCCTCGGGGCCGACCTCTGCCCCCCTGTCAACACCGACTGCGACCGGTCGGAGAGATAGGAGGAGAACCACCGGTAAACGGTGCCTCCCACTCCCAATCCCTCCATGATAATGACTTCCCATGACAAAATTTATGTGTTGACTGGATAAACATGAAAATCTTAATCCCTAACACCCTCTAGCTGTATTAGGAACTTTCCTAATCAATCTTTCTCCATATTTCTCTTTCACTTTCTGCTGATGTGTGTATACATTCTTCAATGCAAAGCAGGAATGATGTTAAGTCAAGCTCTCAGATGAACACTTTCTGAAATATTTGCATAGAAAGTATTTTTCTCTTCTGCACATTGATATAAAAATAATATATAAACAAGAATCTTCACCCTGGTTTCCTGATACTCTAAGGAGGCCTTATGTTTGGGGAGGGGGAAGGAAGAGGCACTATCTCATGTGCCAGATCTTCCTGCATAAACTAGAATATGCTTAACATTCATTTACAGTTAGGAATATTTCCGGTTCTAAATATATTTCAGAAAAAGGAATTCCATGCCCCTGTCCCATTAATATATGTTCAACACGAAAAAATATTAGAAACATACTTTCTTGTTGATATCTATTCTAGCCAACTGATTCTTTTAACCAGTCTTACTGGGTTGGTATAAGTCTTCTGAATCTTCTGAAGAAGTATGTAATTGTTCCTAAGTAAAAGATTAGTCCTTCTTGATCATGCTTATTTTTTTTTTATTGAAAAAGTTTTTAAAAAAACAAAAACATTTCCCCCCCTTTTTTTCCCCCTCCCTCCCAGAAAACCCCTTCCCTCCCTTCCCCCTGGCTTCCCGGTCAATCACAAGGTATTGTTATACATAAACCAAACATAGAGTAAAATTTTTCCCTTCTAATCCAATTAACCTCATCCAAATCTTTTCATCTCCCAACCCCCTCCCCATTACATAAAATAATACTTCCTAATTATTCAAAGGCAGTCTGATATTTCTTAATCTGATATCTATTTTGTAGATAATCAATCCATTTTTTCCATTCAATTAAATATCTTTCCTGCGTATTGTCTTTTAAAAAAGCTGAGATTTTAGCCATCTCAGCCAAATTAATGACTTTCAATATCCATTCTTCTATTGTAGGTACCTCTTCTTTCTTCCAGTATTGTCCAATCAACAGTCTTGCTGCTGTTATTAAATTCAGAATCAATTTAGTCTCAATCCCTGTACAATCCGTTATAATTCCCAAAAGAAAAAATTGCGGCAGGAACTTTATCTTCTTCTTCAGTACATTTTGAATAATCCACCAAATTCTTATCCAAAAGGCCTTAATTTTCTTGCAAGTCCACCAAATATGAAAATATGTAGCATCATCACAATCACACCTCCAACATTTCGCTTGGATATCAGGATACATTGATCATGCTTATTAAATGGCTTTTTCCATTGCTTTCAGTAAAATACCTGAGAAGTTTGTCAGACCAAAAGGAGAAATTAGAGGAAGCGCTCAACTTACAGCCATTCATTTAGTGACCATTTGAACTTACAATGGCACTGAAAAAAGTGACTTACAACTGTTTTTCACACTTACAACAGTTGCATCATCACCATGGTCACATGATCAAAATTCAGATGCTTGGCAACGGCTTGTATTTTCAGTCTCCTGGGGTCATGTGATCATCTTTTGCCACCTTCTGACAGGCAAAGTCAATGGGGAAGTTTGAGTCACTTAACAACCATGTTACTAACTTAACAACTGCAATGATTCACTTAACATCTGTGCCAAGAAAGGTCATAAAATGGGACAACTGTCTTGCTTAGCAATGGAAATTTTGAGTTCAATTATGATCGTAAATCGAAGATTACCTGTAGTTATAAAAGTCTGAGTAAATGGAATCAATTCCTATTAGACTTCTTGGTGCAGAAGCAATCTGCAAGCTGTTCAAGTCAACAGAACATGATACCTGAAAATCTTGCTAGCCTTGACTCAGTGCATCCTTGTGTGAGTAAGTTATGTTGCTTCCAGAACTACCTTCTTCCAGAAATTGCTGGACATCAGCAACTCCTGCATCTACTCACCAATAATAATGTTGGCTGTGACTAATGGAAGCCAGTGCTTGGCAATATGTGGCATATTCTGTGCTGCCCACTCCAAATCTTACCATTGGCAAAGGTCTGTGGAAGAAAATTGGGGGGCGGGAATCAAGCTACTGTATATTGTATCTATCCAGCTTTACATGGAATAACTACATTTTTTGTCTCTCCTTTTTTACGTCTTGTGATTCAGTATTTATTCACCAAGTATTTCATGATCTGGTAAGCCAGTTGTTCCTGTTCCAAATATGCCAACATTTGGTTTCCAGATTATTCTAATAACTTCCATTTAAAATAGATTTTTGCCTTCTGATTTTAGTAGAAGCTTCCCATTTTAAGACTGTTGAAAGTTTTTTTTTCTTTTAAGATGTTCTTATTTCAATTCTGACTGAGCTGGGCCTATTATGATGGTATTTGCAGCCCTCATCTAGGTGAACCAAATTCCACTGCAGACACTATAAAATTTGCCTTGCTGCAGTGATATAACTCTCCCTGGCCTTCATCTTTGCCAGTATGTTCTGATTGCTGCAAGCCTAGAAACGCTTGATAGAAGAATATGATCTAAATGAAACAAATAAGCGCATCAGTATCAGTGAAATTATTGGTTATGTATACACACATGGTTTCATGTACACAAACATGAAAGATTCATATATCATTTGACAATTTTCTTATACTTTGCTTGGTAAGCTTCAGTAAGACTCTGAGGTGCCCCTAACACTTTTGACATTGCTCTGTGCTCTGTTTTTTCTTATGCCTGTGACTGGAGTAGTTTTCTTTTTAGTTCATTTCCATTGGTGTACAGGTAGCAGGAACCTGTAAGGAGACTCATTAGAGGAGAGGTAACTGAAAAGCAACAGGCTTCTTGGTGAAGGTTAAGTATCTTCTCCCCTCAAAGGATGTTTCACAGAGTAACTTCTTTCTGTCTCTTGTAGAAGAATGGGAAAAAAACCCTCCTGTTTTTTTCTTGTTCATTCCGCATTGTCATTGTTTTCTCCTTTGTATATGTTTCACCTTTATGTGTGCGGACATGCTTGAATATGACACATATACACATACAGAGAGGTATGTAACATAAGCAACATTTTATACCCAGCAGTTTGGAAATTGGCCTTATATCCAGAGATGGGATTCAGCCAGTTCGCACCACTTCGGGAGAACCGGTTGTTAACTTTCTGAGCAGTTTGGCAAACTGGTTGTTGGAAGAAATCTTTAGGGCAGAGAACCGGTTGTTAAATTACTTGAATCCCACCACTGCTTATATCCCCCACAGTGAACATTTGTACAGGGGTTCAGGCCTTTTCCCCCTCAATAGCCATATTCTCTTCATCATTTTCAGTGTTCTCCCTTATGCCTGAAGCTCTCGACTGAAAGATTAACAATCTAATAATTATCCCATTATACTTTCACATTTTCTGTTACACTGATTTTCAGAAGAACTTCATAAGGAAGATCACCTATTTTCCTGTTTGACGTTTCACTATTTTGGTTTTTATCCTGCCATTCCTCCAAGCTGCTTGAGGCAACACACATGGGCTCATGAACATCCTGTGAGGTAATGAAGGCATTCCGTGACCAGCTTTGAGTCACCATCCTTGAAAGAAATTTGAATTCAGGACTTCTGGTAACAATTTCTGATCAAAATTCCTGATTTGTATTTGGTTATTTTTTTAAAGGAATTACTTTGGGTAGAACCCAACAGATAGTGCTTCAATAGTATCCATTGTGTCTGTTTAGTTACTAACTAGGTCTGTAGAAAATATAGGGATTACATTTCCTATATTTGGATAAATACTAAATCTTTCACCTTAAAAAGGGTTTTGTCATTACATAAAAGGGTTGGATTTATTCTCCCCAAGGTTGCCTTCAAAAGGAACACAGGTGTCACCTGCAGATGCAGTCACAGCTTGAGAGAGGCTGTTTTGGCTAGAAAGGATCTGCATGGCAGATGTATTGTAAGAGTATGATTTTAATGCTAATGAAGCAGTGAAAAGGCTGAAGAGGAGAGAAAGGAAGAACTCAATCACCCAGGGCTAGCTTGTCAAGATCTGCAACTAAGAGAAATTGGCCTGTGGAAGGAGGAGGCCTCTTTTTGCTCTTTTCCTATAGAAACAAAAGCTTCCTTTAAAAAAATTATCTACCCTTTCCATGATGTTTCAATGAGAATATTTCTTCATTTACATGAAGAAAATCAGATAAAATTTCACTGGCTTTGAGACATTTCTCTGGGCAGTCATACTAGCTTTTGTACTAAGGTCCCAACTATACAGGTTATCTCTCTCACTCATTGTCTCTCACTACCCCTGCCCATTTAATAGAATCCCCCTCCCCATTTAATATTCATAGTCATATCCTATGCACACATATGCACCCTCTGTTATACATCTCTCCAAAAATTAGACATTAGCACAAGTTCCTTACTATTCATAAATACATAGCCAGCATATAGTTCAATTGCTGCTTTTCCCAGCAGTTGTTCCTGGTGTTCAATATCACCAGTATTACCACTATTTGCATTACCTGTTTGCTTTCCCTTTTTTACCTCATTCAGTTGCAGCAACGGGTCGCAGATCAGGCTGACAGGCTGTATCTTGTTGGTTTTTTTAATTAGAAACCAATGTCTGCCTCTGAGAACCAGAAGGTTTGGGAATAAAGTCAATTATCCATACTTCAAGGACCACACCCTAATTCTGTTCTGAGAATACTGTTAACTGATTAAAGAACAAGGAGTTATCTTATTAGTGAATGAAATCTCTTTGCAATGGATTTAATTTAGCTTTAAACACTCCACTTTTTATTGGGATTAAAATAATACACCAAATTAGCCTGTCATCCAAACCAGTGACCATGAGAATAACTGATTGTTTCTCCATCCAAAAGGGAGACAAAATTGGCAGAATCCTGCAAAATTGTGGTGCCCAGAGGCCTCTCTGGGCACCACATATCTGTGATCATTTCAATGTTATCCTTCCCACTGTCTACACCAGATGTTGAGAAAGAGCAGAAATGGGTGAGCTGGGGGTATGACCTTCCTAGATTATCAAGATTTGCAATGATCCCAATCATGTTTTTGCAGAGTTTTTTTTAAAATCTACAATAAATCCTGATCTTTATTCTACATTCCTCTCAGTCATAAACTTCTATTTGTTGATGGGTTGGAAACTGGCTACACACTTGTTTTTAACTTTAGTTTGTTAATTTACCTCTGCTGGAAGAAATGTCCATCTGGGTTCAGTTCCAAGTGGGGAGAAAGACACTGGAAACATGGAGCTGTTTGGAAAGATGGTTTAATGGAGGACAGGACCACATTGCTGGAGGTCCTGGGCAATTGAGCACATGGGAGAGAGAGAGAGAGAGAGAGAGATTTATACCCTCTCTTGGGCTTTGAACTTGCTTCCTGTGACAAGGGCATGTATTCTGATTGGTTGCCAAGCTTACATGGGGCCATGCAGGGATAACTTTGTAGGCTGTCTTGAGTCCCAGGCTTGGTTGAACCTTGCTGGGTGATGTAATCTTCCCAGGTGCCATGTGGTGAGATGGGTAGAGGGCTAATCCTATTATGTCCTGAGGGTGAAAGCTTTTTGTTTTGTAGATAAGCTGCCCAGCCTTTTGCTTGTAGATAGATTGGCACCAGTCTTTCTATTAACAAAAGTGGGGGCTGCTTTCCAAGAGCATGTTTCTCCTTTTCTCATCCAAGGAGATACAATATTCTGCCTTTTTAATATTTCCTAGAATATTTCATTCTTCTAGGACAGTGATGGCTAACCTTTTTGCCATCGCGTACCAAAGCAGGGGGAGCGCGGGGGGGGGTCGTGCATGTATCCACACTCATAATTATATGCAGACCCCTGCGCATGCGCACATGACCCACCCCCCACAGTCCCCCCACTTTTGGCACGCAGTGGGCCCAGTAGGCCCGTTTTTTGCTCTCCCCAGCCTCCAGAGCCTCTCTAGGAGCCTGGAGAGGGCAAAAACGGGCTTCCCCATCCCCCCGGAGGTTGGAAACTGCCTGTTTCCCTACTTCTAGTGGGCTCAGAAGGCCCAAAAATCAGCTGGCTGGGGTGCGCATGCACGCCAGAGCTGAGCTCACGTGCCCACCAATATGGCTCTGCGCGCCACCTTTGGTTTGCCATCATGATTCTAGGAGAAGGGTGGGTGCTAACTTTCCACACCTCTTTTCAAGTATGGAATTCAACATTAAGCAAATACAAGTAGTAGAACAAAGTCAAACTAGAGTCTTGGACTTTAAGAGAGCTAATTTCAATAAACTTAGAGAGATCTTGAGAAGGATTCAATGGATGAGAATCCTCAGGGGGAAAACAACTCAAGAAGCTTGGGAAATTTTGAAAAGTGAGATTATAAAAGCACAGTCTAACACAATACCAATGAAGAAGAAAAATAGTAGATCACAAAAGAAACCAGCATGGATGCATAAAGAACTATCTGACAAATTGAAAGACAAAAAGGACAAATATAAAAAGTGGAAAGAGGGGCAAATAACTAAGGCAGAATATCAGCAAATAGCCCGAGCCTGTAAAGATGAAGTGAGGAAAGCTAAGGCTCACAATGAACAAAGGCTAGCGACAAAAGTAAAAATAATAAAAAGCTTCTTCCAACATGTTAAAAACAAGAAAAAAGTCAAGGAAACAATTGGCCCATTGCTGGGAGAAAGTGGCAAGAAGATGACAAGCAACAGGGAGAAAGCAGATCTACTTAACTCATATTTTGCATCTGTCTTTACACAAAAGGAAAAACAATCCAACCTATCAAAACAGCACTACAAAAAACAGATTAGAAACACAAGTTAAAATAGGGAAGAAAATGGTAAGTGAACACCTGTCTACCCTAGACGAGTTCAAATCACCAGGACCGGATGGATTACACCCCAAGGTTCTGAAGGAACTGGCAGACGTGATCTCAGAACCACTGAACTATATCTTTCAAAGATCCTGGAGCACAGGGAGCTGCCAGAGGACTGGAAAAGAGCTGATGTAGTTCCCATCTTCAAAAAGGAAAAACAGATCCAGGAAACTACAGACCTATCAGTCTGACCTCAATACCGGGAAGATTCTGGAAAAGATAATCAAGCAACGAATCACCGAACACCTAGAAGCAAACAAAGTAATAACCAAAAGCCAACATGGGTTTGTCAAAACAGATCATGCCAGACTAATCTTATCGCATTCTTTGACAAAATGACAAAATTAGTAGACCAGAGGAATGCTGTTGATATAATTTACTTGGACTTCAGTAAAGCATTTGATAAAGTAGACCATAACCTACTACTAGATAAAGTAGAAAATGTGGGTTAGACAGCACCACCACCAGATGGATTCGTAACTGGCTGACCAACCGCACTCAACGTGTAGTCCTCAACGGAACTACATCCACATGGAGGAAGTATGCAGTGGAGTACCCCAAGGCTCTGTTTTAGGCCCAGTACTCTTCAACATCTTCATCAATGACTTGGACGAGGGATAGATGGGGAACTCATCAAATTTGCAGATGACACCAAGCTGGCAGGAATAGCCAACACTCCAGAAGATAGGCTCAAGTTACAGAAAGATCTTGACAGACTTGAACATTGGGCGCTATCTAACAAAATGAAATTCAACAGTGAAAAAGTAAGGTTCTACATTTAGGCCAAAAACAAAATGCACCAGTACCGTATATGTGGTACCTTGCTCAATAGTAGTACCTGTGAGAGGGATCTTGGAGTCCTAGTGGATAACCATCTAGATATGAGCCAGCAGTGTGCAGCAGCTGTTAAAAAGCCAACACAGTTCTGGGCTGCATAAACAGAGGATAGAATCAAGATCACGTGAAGTGCTAGTACCACTTTATAATGCCTTGGTAAGGCCACACTTGGAATATTGCATCCAGTTTTGGTCGCCACGATGTAAAAAGATGTTGAGACTCTAGAAAGAGTGCAGAGAAGAGCAACAAAGATGATTAGGGACTGGAGGATAAAACATATGAAGAACGGTTGCAGGAACTGGGTATGTCTAGTTTAACAAAAGAAGGACTAGGGGAGACATGATAGCAGTGTTCCAATATCTCAGGGGCTGCCACAGAGAAGTGGGAGTTGGGCTGTTCTCCAGAGCACCTGAGGGTAGAACAAGAAGCAATGGGTGGAAACTGATCAAGGAAAGAAGCAACTTAGAACTAAGGAGAAATTTCCTGACAGTTAGAACAATTAATCAGTGGAACGACTTGCCTGCAGAAGTTGTGAATGCTCCAACACTGGAAATTTTTAAGAAAATGTTGGATAACCATCTGACTGAGATGGTGTAGGGTTTCCTGCCTGGGCAGGGGGTTGGACTAGAAGGCCTCCAAGGTCCCTTCCAACTCTGATGTTATGTTATGTTATGTTATGTTATGTGAAAGATTATTTGTGTTTTTATTTTGTTTTTAATGTCTAACAACAATTTGAACAAAGAGAGCATGTTTTACAGCTATTTTTTCCCATGAAATTCTAGGTACAGACATATTTTTTCACATAAATTGAAACATTATAGTGGAATACAAACCAAACTATAATAATCTCACAATGAGTATATTGATCATGTAATCACACAAAAGTATGTACTTGTATCACATTGTTTGGTACAAGTATGTAAATTGTGGTATTTGTATGGTGAGATAATTATATACATGTTTCCATTTGTCCCTCTTTTCCTTGCCTGTGGACATTATCTTTTCAGTAAGAAATAATGAGTTTGTTAAAGTGCATTGATGTATATGAGTTATATTGGAAATGTACAGTATGATGTTTTCCAATGAGCATGTGCTATTTACTATAACTGTATAGCAACATAGTGTTCCTTTAAGATTTTAGAAAAAATCTTAAATCTTATAAATTTGTATATGTTGTAAAATAGACTGTAAAGACAAGTAAGTATCATCCATTTCTCATTCCTTACTTTTTTCCTATCCTTAGAAACTGCATCCTTACTATTAATAATTAAAAATTACTAAAAATTGTTTATTCAAGGAAGAATTAAGGATCCAATAATTGCATACCCTAGGACGTATGTGGCACTATTATTTATTATGATGTTATGAATTAATTGGGTTGATTGTTTATGACTTTATAGGTTGTATTATTTATATTGTCATATGTTATATGTTTTATTGTAATTGTAAGCTAATGGATTCATCCAATTGAAGCAGCATAAAAGTACCATTAATAAAGAAATAAGAAAGACCTTCAATCATTTATTTCCTCCTCTAAGAGATACTGGATACTAATTTTGCATAATTGCATTGAATTCAGGCTTTACAGTAATATCTCCAGCACATCATCTTATTGAACTATCGTGTATCCAGTGCATTTAGGAAATTGCTCAGCTTGAAGCATAACATTGTTGTGTTTGTTTCCAATACCATATGTGTTGATAAGCTTTCTAAGTCATTCTCAGTTGACATAGAATAGAATAGAACAGAATTTTTATTGGCCAAGTGTGATTGGACACACAAGGAATTACCAGACTCATTACCAGACTCTATAGTCTATCAAAATCCCAAAATCTTCAAACAAAAACTGTCTACTATTGACCTCACCCCATTCCTAAGAGGGGCATGCATAAGAGCACAAATGTGCCTACCGTTCCTGTCCTATTGTTCCCTTTCATTATAACAAATTAACAAGGTTGTATTTTTGCTTATATATATTTTTTTCTTTTATAATGTGTTGATTTTCTTATATTGATGTTTGTGTATATTGTTGTGACAAAATGAAATAAAAATAAAAAATAAAAAAATTGTCTTGGTGCATATGCTCTCAGTGTACATAAGAGAAAAGATACCTTCATCAAGGTACAACATTAAAACACAAATGATGGTCATAGGGTACAATTTAACACTTAATGATAAGCATAGGGTACAAATAAGCAATCAGGAACAATCAATATCAACATCTGATGGATATTTGACAATCTGGCAAATCAAAACTGGGGTTTGAGTTCTATGTGAGGACTTTTTCACTTATATTGTACTGATATTTTATTTATATATTGCTTATTAAAATCTTATCTTTAAGGCAATCTCAGTAAAGTTTACATCTAAGAATTAATCATGTCAATATCTATTGAATGTCAAACACAGAAAAACTAACACTCCTGCCCATAGACTTTATTTTTTTATTTTTAAGGAAGTGACAGTGCCATGTTAACTCTTACATTAGCTAGAACTTTATATTCACTTTTAAATATTGCTATCAATAATTATCTTGGAACACCTTGCAGCATAATTGTTAATCATTTTAAGGTATTTTTAGCATATAGAATACTTTATAATCTTGTTCTTTCTCACAAAGACCTATTTAGCTAGGTCATAATTTTGCTTATCCATTCGGAGCTCATTTTATCTCCAAAAAGAGCATATAAGAAAACAAATAATCTTTTATAAAGCAACTACTTTTCACTGGTAAAATATATGACAGACTCTAATTGAATGGTAGAAAAAAAAATCCCTTCCTAATAAGAGCAATTCAGTTATCAAAAGAAATATTCAGAGAAGTAATGTCTCTCCTCCTTGATGGTATTCAAGCAGAGTCTAGACCAGGGGTGTCAAACTCAAGGCCTGGGGGCTGGATTCGACCTATGGGGTGGCCCACGGGGCTACTCTGGAAACAGAGAAGGACTGGCCTCATTGCCTCTGCCAGCAAAAATGGAGCTAGGTCCCGTTTTTGGCCATGACGGCCTCCTGCAGCCAGCGAAAATAGAGCATGTTGCCTCCCTGGGCTCTGTTTTCACTGGCAGAGGGCTAGCAAAACAAACTAAAAACAAAATAAAAGGAGGAATGTTTCCCTTATAATGAGAGGGAGGGAAGGTCTGAGGGAAGTCCTGCCTTAGCATTTGGCCACCACAGGTGCCCCCCCAATACAAGTGATGTCAAGCTGGCCACACCTACCCTGGCCACGCTTCCACAAACCCCCAAGGTCAAACACAGCCCTGATATGGCCCTCAATGAAATCAAATTTGATACCCCTAGTCTAGAGAATCTTCTATTGGTGATGTTTTAACTTGGATCCATGTTTTGAGTTGGCATCAATGGCCTAAAAATAACCTTGTCTACATTATATGCATTACAGGGCAATATTACTTTTCACACTTTTCTTGCAGCACAGGGGGCACTTCAGATGACCTGTTGTGCCACCTCCTAATCTTTCTGAACCAGTGATAAAAACCAATTTTTTTTACTTCTGGTTCTGTGGGCTTGGCTTGATGGGTTGGCTTAGTGGATGTGACAGGGGAAGGATACTGCAAAATCTCCATTCCCACCCCACTCCAGGGGAAGGATACTGCAAAATCCCCATTCCCTCCACTCCTGGGGGAAGGATATTGCAAAATCTCCATTCCCACCCAACTCTGAGGCCAGCCAGAGGTGGTATTTGCTGGTTCTCCGAACTACTCAAAATTTCCACTATCAGTTCTCCAGACCTGTCAAAAACTGCTGGATGTCACCCCTATTCTGAACCCAATTTAAAATATCACTAAGATCAAATTCAGACTATTTGCAGATCTATTCAGCTATCAGCAATTGATGAGCAATCTATGGTTGAGAGTAAAATTCAAGAAAACCACTTGCCAATAACATTTACCTTTTCTGCCTAAGCGATGAGAACAGAGAACTGACCATCAGTCAGTACTTACTTGCTAGCCAAAACTAAGTACCTTGCCTTGCCCCCTCAGGTTCATCCTGAAAAGCACATCCTTTCCTGAGCTTCACAAAAATTAAAGGAAAGAATTTCCCAGCATTTTGTCATTTTTCACTGTCTGGTAAGCTTCCAGTGCCTTCCAGGTCCTTACTGCTAGCCTACTGACAATTCTGTATTTGGGCTTCTTTGTTAGTATGGTACTATGCTTAATAGCAGCTGGGACACAGATCAAGCCAAAAATCCTTTTTTTCTGAATAATAGAGACTAATTCTCTACTAAAAGTGGGCTTTTTCCATCCATGGATATAACTCTGGTTATAGCCAAAGGCTATAGGAAGTTGGGCATTCTGTATCACAAACCTGAATATATGTGTGTGTTTGTGTATATATATATGCACACACACACATATGCATATATCTGTCAATTTTTCCAGAATTTGGAATAGGGAGCACAGGTGGGAAGCATTTTTTGCATGAAATCTATTTTAGGACTTTGATGAAGCAAACATATGCCAACATTTTTGGCAATATTTGGTTACAGAGAGCTTAGGAAAATACAGGAAGGGGTTTGGGGCATCATATTGACCAGTCCTGCTTTTTAAAAACAAAATAAAACTAACTTTTAAAAAAATGTGTATGGTATAAAGTAATTGCTTTGTGCTTTTGTGCAGATTCCAGTTGCACTCACTTGCCTTTTTATGTATTCTCAGATGGTTTACAGTATTCTAGATTCATGTTGGGTAATAGCTGTTTAAAAGTTGATTAACATTCTTTAAACCAGTAAGTAGGCTCTTGCACAATTCCTCTTGCATTTTTAGTAGGACCTTAGTGAGAAACAGCGGTAGATATTGTCATCTCTATACACAAAGCCATCCATCCATCATTAATATTTAAAATTAAATCATTAAGCAGGACAGAAGTGGCATATCTGCTGAAAATCAGCAGCAACTAATGGCTTAAAAACTTAGCAACTGGGGGCTACTTTTGGATTATTCCATGCTGTTGTGCTCCCCATCAAAATGCAAGAAAATGAATTAACTAGGATGGGACTGTGCCCCCTGAGGTTGCTTACAATATGTAATTTACTAAGCACACATGCTTGGAGAAAATAGATCAAACAACTAAGATCTGAACTGGCAGCAGCTTCTTTCAGAGTAAGCAAATGAGCAAAATATTTATAGAAGACTATTTCTATAGGAGCTTTTTTGTATTCTGAAATATATTCTAGTTAAGTGTACAAGTGAATGTTCAATAGTACTAAATAGCAGCTTACAGTTTTATATGGCAGAAAGCTTATCCTTTTCCCTTTTTTAGCTATAGTCTTTTATCAAGATTTGTTTTTGAGTCTATCTATAAATTTGTCTCCACTATATCATAGGCAAAGGCTCTAGGTATTTCGGAGCTGTACTTGGTCAAGCTAAGCCATTTACTGATGTACACACCTGTATACATTTTCTAGATTGCTTATAAAAGGAATGGACAAAGGACCCTGAATTTCCATTCTAGTCATATGGGAATTGAGCATCTAATTATTGATTGATGTGCCTATTTGTCTTGCCTTTGTATTCTGTGAGGTTCAGAAAAGCTAACAATATCTTTGCATCCTTCGTTGAAGTGTTTTAATCATTAAAAATAACGATAAATGCAATGTTGTTGTTGTTTTTAATTAGGAACCAAATATAAGTCTTGTTCCTTGCTATATAGACATGGCAGAATAATGGTAAGGATGTTTTCTTGGAATATAATCCTGGTAAAATAGTCTGGGTTGATATTACTGTACTAATTAATTTCCATTTGATGTTTCTTCAGAGCAATTTTCAGTCTCTGACTAAATTGGAAAGATACACCATTGCAGTCATCATTATATATTAACTTTAACATCATTATATATGAACTTTGAGTATAAAATATGCTATGCAGAGGGCTATATTCAATAGCCTAAATAGCATTTTCTGTCTGTATAATCCTAAATAATTTGTGGGTTGATTAATAAACAAGACAAAATTGTTCCATTTGTAGGATCAGGTAATAAATATATCATGAACATTTTTGTCTTGTTGGTATGAATATGAATGAATAGTTTTATTATGACCATTGACTAGAATAGCAAACAAAAGCACATTAAAAATAAAAATGTAGTAAAAATGAAACAAGATAAAATAATACACTTGATGATCAGTTCATCATTAGATAATCGAAGTCTTTTACATAAATTTTACAGGAAGTATAAAAATTTTTAACTATGTTTAAGGAGAGTGAATCTTACAAATCTAATAACAACTGTACATTAAAAAGATCCTTATTTCCTGGGTAATTTACCAATATAGCAAGTACAGTATTGTATGTAAATAAATCCAGTGTAAGCAGTGGTGGGATTCAAATAATTTAACAACTGGTTCTCTGCCCTAATGATTTCTTCCAACAACCAGTTTGCCAAACTGCTCAGAAAGTTAACAACCGGTTCTCCCGAAGAGGTGCGAACTGGCTGAATCCCACCACTGAGTGTAACGCATTCATCTGTTTCTAGTCTTAAATTAGTTTTATAAACATTTTGTGACTACCTGTAGACCAGATATTAGAGTTATCTTTCCAAATGCTATTAGCAACTAATAACAGGGTAAAAAAGAAAAATCTATCCCTTTAAAAATATAACCCTAAATAACCTTTTCTATTGAAGGTGTGATTAGGCTTTATAATGGCATTACTTTCATATATGAAAGTGTTATTGCGCAAAAAAAAAAAAGCTCTAAATTAGTCTTCCACAATTTTGTGCTTTCCAGGTATGTTGAAGTACAGCTCCCATCCTATAAATAGACCCAATGTATCTGAAATAGTTGGAATGAGGTCTAAAAATAATCCAATATGTCATGTCAGCAGGACGACTTTGGAAAGACCACTTGGAATTTTTGATCTTACACCATAATATGGTTTGGAGAAATAGAATCTAAAATGCATTATGCATTATTTTTTTTATTAAAGCTGTATATGTAGGTATATGTATTTATACAAATAATTACAAATTTTATAATGAAGAGAATTCAGTTATTCATAGTTCTTTATAACAAACTGTATCCAGCATTATTTTATATGTACCTGATAAATGTAAAAAAAGTCTTTTTCTTCTTACAACTATAGCTAGAAGGTCCCTGTTTTCCTTTCATTTTAGAGATACAAGCAGAAAGAGGAAGAGTTTTAAAATAATAATGGATGCCTTATTGTAAATTTTCTAACTTAAAAGTGCATCCTCCAATTTAAAAGGCTGAAGATATGTCAAATGCCCCTTATGCTTTAAGTCCTATAGAGAATTCCTGCTCAAAATTAGTGCATTCAATATAACCTTTGGTCTGTGGACCCCTGGGGGGGAGGGCACAATGTCATCACATGATATCTGGAAAGGCTTGAAGAAATGTTATTTAAATCTTGAAATAGTCTTGGGGGTCTGTGACCATGGTTCATGGCCACAAAAGTTATTTAAAGGGAGTACATGGTGAAGAAAAGGTTGAGAAGAACTGCAATACATTATATTATTAACTGGCTGTTACAGATCGATCCTTCTATTTATTCATAGTTTCTCACTAATAATTCTCAAAACTTAGGCAGGCTTATTCCATGATTCCATGATTCTTAAATTCTGATGCCAGAAAATTATAAGCCAATATAAACAAAATAGTTTCACAGATAAGAATATGCCCCAGTTTATCAAACCTAGAAATAGCTTTAACCAACTCCCTGAAACCTATTTTATGATGAGAGACTGAACAGATCAATCCATCCTTAATAAAATATGTCAGAAAGATACTGTTTTTATGCAGTTCAGTTCTAAGAAACTGAAATGCAGTTGCAGCAGCTGGTTGAACACCTGCATAAATTAGTATATCTCAATTTTCCTTCTCTGTCAGCCCATTAATATACATCAGCAAGCTTTCAAAAAGTGAATTTTTAAATAACAAGTTAACTATTCAGAACTTGGCATCAACAGAGCTGGCTTTGCTCATTTGGTAGACAAAATGTTTCCTCTGTGTAAAGATTAGAGTCAGTCTTTAAAAAAGTATGTAGCACAAGAAAGTATGAGAGAATGAGGCACCTATGCCATGACATTTTCTCAAACAGTGCTGCTTGGAAACTTTTTAAGGGAAAATGTGTGAGGTCAAGGTTGCTAGTTTTCCTCCCAATTAATGATAAACTACCGCTATTGTTATGGCTGTTATTGTTGTAATAGCTAGTTGCTGCTGCTTTTTCTTCTCTGTTGTGGTCAGTTTTCTCCAATGTTGTTTCATTTCTTCCTCTTGGCAACAATATGGCAGCGATGAAAGGATTCCCTTGATGACTAATTTGCCAAGCCACCCATTTCCTCAGGTAGTACTGATGAGGTGAATCTTTGGAAAAAAAACATCAGGAGTTGTTCCTTTTGCTGCTCCATGGGGTCCAAAGATACAACCCAGATGACTGAACAAGTAAGCATATATTGCATTTCTTTCTGCCAGATTATATGGTGATGGGGGAAAAAAGAAACAAACTTATAACTATTGAGGGAAAGAGAGATTGGAGAGCAAGAAAGAGAAATTACTTTACTGATTTGGCTTGCAAATGTTAGTTTGCATGTAATAGATTTCAACTGTTGTCCTCAAAATGCTTGTTATAGGGCAATCTTGTTGAGAGCAAAGAGTGACGGAGCAGGAGAGAGAAGAAAAAGACAGAGAAAGAACAGAAGGGAAGAGTATATTCTGCTACTGGACAAGTTACATGCATAGGACATCCTTTCAAAAGAAGTAATGCTCTATCTGCCTGTTACTTCTCATTAATATTCAGTAAAAACAGCTATCGTTTGTTCTATGGAGCTGTAAAGGAAGGAAGCAATAGGTAACTACCCAACCAACATTTCTGAATTGGGTGAAATCCAGCAGGTTCTGGAAAACCGGTAGCGGAAATTTTGAGTAGTTCAGCGAACCGGCAAATACCACCTCTGGCTGGTCCCAGAGTGGGGTGGGAATGGGGATTTTGTAGTATCCTTCTCCTGGAGTGGGGTGGGAATGGAGATTTTACAGTATCCTTCCCCTGCCACGCCTACCAAGCCATGCCCACAGAACCAGTAGTAAAAAATATTGAATTTCACCACTGCTCTGAATATCTTTTCTGGCTTTTAAAAATGTATATTTTGATAACTTGAAGAGAGATATTTAGAACATAGAATGTATTAGAATGTAAAGGATATTCTGTCATTGTAAGTTCAAAGAGTATCTTGACACATTTGCAAAGGATTTTTGTTAAAGGAACAGATCTGCCAAGAATGAACAGTGGAAATTTTTGAAACATGACACACAGAGATGGAACATTCTTACTCTAAAGCAGGCTATTGGCTTATCTCAGTGGTGGAATTCAAATTTTTTTACTACCCGATCTGTGTGCGTGGCTTGGTGGGTATGGCTTAGTGGGTGTGGCAGGGGAAGGATACTGCAAAATCCTTCCCACCTCACTCCAGGGGAAGGATACCACAAAATCTCCATTCCCACACCACTCAAGGGGAAGGAAGGGGAAATCCCCATTCCCACCCCACTCTGGGGCCAGCCAGAGGTGGTATTTGCCGGTTCTCCGAACTACTCAAAATTTCTGCTACCGGTTCTCCAGAACCTGCTGAATTTCAGACCTGGCTTATCTTGTCTTCATTATTTACTAACATTGCCCAATTTTGCCATTCAATAGTCTTTGATAGTAGTCATTGGAAATTGGATCTTTCTGCATGCTAACTAATAATTGCAGGTTGGACCCTTTTTACAGTATAATGGCAGAACACCCACTTTGCATGGAAAAAAACAAAGAAAAAGCAAACAAATTTGTCTTTCTGACCTTTTCAAGAATACCACCACTTTTTGAAAGGAATGAGGATGAGGGATATGTCTGGCTGAAGAGAAAGTATCCTTTATCTTAATGGAAACTTAACTCATCAACAGTCAAGAGTGCTGTGGCATGGTTATGTAAAGGAATTGAATTTAAAGTCATATCAATGGTTGCAGGAATCCCATTCAGGTCTTATAAATCCAGAGTGTTCACTATGTAGTAGGTGTGTGTCGTGTCCCACTCCCACTCCAACGAACGAGTCAAGAGAGTCCGTAACAATCTTGGCAATGAAGCCTTTGCAGCTTGCCAGGTTCCTTAGAGGTTTATCAGGGCAGGCAGGAGTCCAAGTTGTGACTTCAACGATAGGGTCCGGTATCAGCAAACTAGATAAGACTTTGCTTGACTCAAGGTTGGAATGCCAAAAGCAGGTCCTTTATATAGGCTGTGGGGTGTGGCTCCATGACTCAGCATTTATCCAGGCCTGCCCCATCCCTCCTTCTGCTGGCGTCTCCTCTCAGATCTCTGGAAGCGAGGGTCCTCCCACTTTGAATTGTCTTCAGCTGGATCTGCTGTCAGCTTCTGGGAAAGGGAGGGGTCAGAGGGCGTAGGGCCGAGTAATTCCAGCACCTGGCTGGCTTCCTGCTCTGAAGGCTGAGCCAAAGGAACAAACACTATATGAGTGAGGTTTATCGGGCTTGTCCTTTCACTCCTGGAATCCTCTCCGGGCATGGGGCCAGGGCCGGGGGCTGGAGGCATGACAGGCCATTCATCTTCATTATCAGACTTGGAGTCTGATAAAAGGCCCTGTTGGAGACGGGAGGGGCCCGGCTGAGGAGAGGAGGGAGGACGAGTCACAACACTGTGAATCTCACAAGTACCCTTGCCAACATCTCTCTAGCAATATAAACTATCCTACAGACATTTATGTCTGGGTTGTTATGTGCAAATAATTGCTAGAGCAAAGCTGGCTAAACCAGGACATTGATAATATGTGGGTCTGAGTGGAAGCCAATTTTCACAAAGCCTAACTCATGTTAGCTTTCCTATTTCTAGATAGATGTATTGAACATGCAATTGTTTGTGAGAAGCTAATACTATTTGAGTGGTGTTGGCAAGCGATGGAGTTCCTGAGTGCTCAATTGATGTCTCCTCTCAGTTCACTATACCTGAACAAAAATAAGAGGAAAGGGTACTAATCAAATATTGAACTCGGTTCAAGATTAGCAGAAATTATTCTGCAACAAACATCAACTCAACCTATTTTGTATAATATTTGTCTCTGAATGAATTCAGTGTAGATTGCAAATAGAATGGATGCAGTCATCTCTACTGATAGAATTATAAAATACATCAATTTAATTACAATGTGTTGGTGGGGTGTTTACATATCTTCTTGTGCAGATATGTTTATTTGTTGTAAAAAAATAAAAACTTTAAAAAAAAGAATTATAAAATACAGAAAACCTAAAGCTGTTCCCACCAGAGAAAGTATTCCTTACTCTCACAGGAGGCAGTAAAATCCCAAACTGTTTTATTAAGGCACCCATACTTTTTGGTTTTACAAAATCTTTCTCTTAATCCAAAAAATGAGCACAAAACAGAATGATGGCCACATGATATTTGTCAGGCTGCAATATTCTTTCACTTCAAATGCCTAGAAAAAAACATGGATATTTGAACAATGGGAGTTACCTAAATGTTATGATAATTTATAGTATTTTAAGACTTCTCTGCTGTTTATACATTGTTTTACTTGGGGGTTTTGTGTGTGTGTTTTTTTCAAAAAGGGTAATTAAATCAAATCTTTGTTATGGTCATAGACCAGCATAAGAAATGGGTAATTGTATTTACATGTTTTAAGTGTTGTATTTTCGTATTAGTGGCTTCTTTTAAGAACCATTTGAACTGTATATTTTTTTTAAATGTGTAGTAAAGGACAAGAGACAAAACTTCATATTTAATAAATTATAAGGAAGGAAGACCATTAGTCAAAATTACTTGTCCTGGAGAAAATAAAATGGAACATTTTGGTTCTTTTTATTGTTTGTAACCCATCCTTTATCTCATTAGGTTTAAGAGTGGTTTATACTAAAATAATAAAGGCAGAATATTTCTATCTCTTAGCTTGCAATCCAAATAAAGGCTTGGTATAGATGGCAAAAAGAGATGAGAAGGAAAAAGAAAATATCTCAGGCATCATTTCTTAATATTTTACTTTTCTTTAGCTGTACTGGGAATTACGTTCTTAAAGAAATTGAGAAGTTCTCAATGTCGGGGAAAACGGCGGTCAGGATTGGGAAAATCCTCCGGCTTGCCGTAGGACCGAGTCTGTAAAGTTAACGAGCCCCGCCTCCTTCGGCTGTGCCCCAGCTTTTCGACTCGGTCCTTGCCAGGACCAGACACGTCGTGCCCTTTCTCCTTCTTGGAATTGACAGTTAGCTTTAAAAATAAAATATTAAATATTGGTCATTCTCCTTTAGTTGCCAGCTTCCCAGCGTGAAGAGGTTTTTTAACCTCATATCAGCTGAGGGCCGGGGATTCGGACTGTAATCAGTCCCCCGGAGCGTTCCTGGGGCAGCGACCACGGGTTTTGTCCCTGACGCGCTCCCAGAAGGCTCGCAGCCAATTACTCCGGCTGCGAGCAGCCAGCCGCTCATTTACACCGGAGCGACAGACGAGCCCTGGAGCGATAGCGCGGTTTGTTTTTTGGCGCCTATCAGCTGGCAAGCGGCAAAAGAGCCGGCATCAAAGAAGTTTGTTTCGCTCCTCTCATCGCAATTTAAGCCTTGCGGCTAGCGATTTTTGAAAGGGAGAAGGGAGGAATCTCCCCCCTTCATTAGGCGCCGCACCTCAAGTCCTTTGGCGGCCGCCTTCCTAACGGCTCCGAACAGCGAGTTTTCAAATCGCGCTAGCAGCCCATCGGCGAGCGATACATAAAGGCATCTACTTTCCCGGGGGAAAAAATTTCGTCATCGCGTGAGCAGCCTACCGGCGAGCGATACCATTTGAGACTATTCAACCTGACTGTGAGTAAGGATCCATTTGCTTCTTCCTTTCTGACTGAACCAAATTTGGCGGGAAACCCACAAAATGGCGGAGGCCAATCGGGAGGTAATTAACAAAGGCCTCTCGGAACAACCGCTCAGCCGCCATCTTAGTGACCCGGGGGAGGGCCCCTCAGGCATCCCTTCGCTGACATCACCCACAAGGGATTCCCCTCCAAAACTCAAAACCAAAACCAAACCTCCCTCAAAGACTGAGGAGCGTCGCCATAAAGCTCTCGAAAAAGCTATATCTAAGTCTCTGAAAAAGAAGGCCAAATCTGTCAGGCCATCTCCTGAGGAAGAATCCCCTCAGGGAGTGAGGTCCTCTGCCAACGTGGACTCACATCCTCCCACCTCTATGTCCAGGGCCTGGTCCCCTGACCACCCTAACCCAGCGGGGTTATCAAATATTTCAGAAGCTGTCCCTCTATTCCAGTCCTTTCCAGGGCCTGCGGAAGTGGCTAATCTTTTTCAGGCTCAGTCCTTTTCAGAACCTAGCCATTCAGCCAATCCACCTCTCCAGGCTCATCCCTGGTCTGCTCAGCATGAATTTATTTCTCCACTTGTGACCTTACCTAACACAGTTCAACAGGTCATGGCCTCCAATACAGTAAATAATTCACTGTCACCCGTGCCCTTGGCTGGCCCAACTCAGCAGCCTCAACAACAACAACAAATCATACAATTGCCTGAATCCTTCGGATTCCTCATTTCTGAGGCTATTCGACAGGGATGTCACAATATCACCATCGGGGAACCGCTTCTCCTCATCCCGACCTCCACCACCATAAGCATCCTCCTCCAATATCAGACACCAGAAGCGAGTTGTCAGCACATTCCCACCAGGAGCTTTCTGCTGCCTTGGTGGGCCAGGAATCTCTTTCTGAGGAGGAAGACACGAGGGAAATGGCTCTGTCGGACGATGAGGGATTGGCACCAGACCAACCCTCCTTCGTTGGTCTCTTCAAACCACATCTGTTTCGCTCCCTCCTTTTCAAAGCCCAGACTTCAACCGGTTTGGGAACCATCACTTCCACACCACCTGACCAGACAACGCAAGACCCATCAGGTCATCTCTTTGCTGAACCCACAGTGGTTTCAGAGACCATTCCGGCCCCGAAACTCTTTATCGATGTTGTCCAGCGCCAGTGGCAGAACCCAAATTCTGGGTCAAATCCGAATGCACAGGACAAACGTTTTTACAACATGGCATCTGAACTAGACGCTTTACTTCAGGTTCCCTCGGTTGACGCCCCTGTAGCAGCGTTGACGGCGTCTCCTCACCTCGCAGGGCCGGCGGAGGATTCACTACGTCCAGAGGACAAGCGAGCTGAACGCACCTTAGTAAAAAATCATCAAGCATCAGCCTGGTCTATCAGAGCTTCCACTGCGTCCTCCTTTTTCAGCAGATCAGCTCTTCTTTGGCTTAAGCAACTCCAGAGCCGGATCCCCTCAACGGACCAGAGGTCCCACCAAGACATAAATAAGATAGTGGCTGCTTTGGAGTTTTCAGCCGATGCTTCGTTGAATGCCACCAGGTTCTCAGCCAAAGCCATAGGGTCGGCTGTATCATCCCGTCGACTCCTCTGGCTTCGGCATTGGCAAGCCGACACAAGGAGTAAATGGCGCCTAGCTGCATCTCCCTTTTCGGGAACCAATCTCTTTGGCTCTTGTCTTGATCCGATCGTGATAGAGACCAAGGACAAAAAGAAAATTCTTCCATCGCTGTCTCGAAGAGGGGAAATTCGTCACCAGCCTTATTTTCGTCCGCAACCGTTTCGGGCTACAGAATCAGGAAGTTTCTCCAATCGTTCCCAACGTTACTTCTCGTCCAGAGGAGGTCAACAACGAGAGGGCCAGGTTAGATCGGGATCCCGTTTTCCCAATAGGAAACCCTTCCGGGGGGGGGAGGGGTAGAGGATTTAGACGTCCCAAGTAATCCTCGGACGCCTCTTCCCATTGGTGCTCGTTTGTCCCAATTTCACGCCCAATGGGAACATTCTACCACAGATAAGTGGGTCAGGGACACCATAAAATTTGGTCTCTCACTAGAATTCCGGTCCCTCCCTCCGACGACTTTCGTGCGCTGTCCTTCCTCCCGGAACCCCTCCACCAGATCTTTGGTTAATGAAGCCATCTCATACCTAGTTTCCATACGGGCTATTGAATTGGTGCCCTCGACCCTTCAAGGGCGGGGATTTTATTCACGTTTATTTGTAGTGCCCAAGTCGTCGGGGGGCTGGAGGGCTATTTTAGATTTGAAGGCTCTCAACAAACACATTGTCTATCGAAAGTTCAAAATGAATTCCCTCCGCTCCATTCTGGAAAGTATACGGCCAGGAGACGTCCTCTCGTCCATAGACTTAACAGAAGCATACCTACACATTCCTATCTGCCCCGATCATAGGGAATTCCTTAGATTCTGTTACCGGGGACAACACTACCAGTACAGGGCCTTACCCTTTGGGCTGTCCTCAGCCCCTCGAGTGTTTACCAAGGTCCTATCAGCTCTGTTAGCCCACATTCGCACTACTCCAATCAGACTGCAAGCTTACCTTGATGACATCTTAATCTTGTCATCTTCCTTATCTTCAGCAAAATCGGACGTGTCCCTTACCATCCAGATCCTCCAGGATCATGGATTCTCCATCAACTGGGATAAGAGTCACCTTTCCCCAGCTACTACTATAGTTCACCTCGGGGCAATAATAGACACGACTAGGTCCATGGTCTTCCTCTCAGAGGATAGAAGGAATAGCCTCCATACTTTAGCAGCTCAGTGTCAGGGTCAGGGACCATTTACCCTACTTCAGTTATCTCAGCTGTTAGGAAAAATGGTGTCCACATTCGACATTGTTCCCTGGTCTCGCCTCCACAGCAGGCTTTCGCAGTGGTTCATGCTCCCTTACCAACGGAAAGGAATCAGCTCCTCCCTCCGGAAGACGGTGCTTTGCGACGAGATCCGAACGTCTCTGAACTGGTGGACTTCCCCGGCAATTTGCCAGGGAACCTGTTTCAGGGAACCTTCTCGTTTGACCATCACCACAGATGCCAGTCTGTTCGGATGGGGGGCACATTTGGGACCTCACATGGTACAGGGACGTTGGTCAACGCAGGAAACCCAGTACAGTATCAACTTGTTGGAGCTGCGTGCTATCCGCCTGGCGCTCCAGGCGCTCCTGAATCACATTGCCAACCGAGACATATTGATCTTGACCGACAATACCACGGCGAAGGCCCATGTAAATCGATTGGGCGGTACGCATTCTCGCTCCCTCCTTCAGGAGGCACTTCAACTTGGCCATTGGGCAGAGGCGAACCTCAATTCACTGAAGGCGGCGCACATTTCGGGAGTTACAAACATAACAGCGGATTCTCTCAGTCGGAGTACAATAGATCAAGCGGAATGGGCTCTCACAGCGGATCTATTCAACGAAATATCCTCCCGATTTGGACTGCCCTTAGTAGACCTATTTTCCTCGGAGTCCAACCACCAACTACCGAGGTACTTCACTCGATTTCCCTCCCAGGGAGCGGAATCGACAGATGCTCTGCGCAGCGGGTGGCCTCGGGGCCTCCTCTACGCTTTCCCGCCTCTGCCCTTGATTCCCAGAGTTATCCGCAAGCTCATGGAAGAGGAAGCCGAATTGATTCTAGTAGCACCTCACTGGCCCAGAAGGCCTTGGTTTGCGGATTTGTTGGACCTATCGGTACAAGACCCATGGAGGATACCACGACACAAAATCGTCCTTTGTCAAGGTCCGTTGCGGCATCCGGACCCTCAATGGCTGCGTCTGACCGTTTGGAGGCTGAGCGGCTCCTCCTGACCAGAGCTAACGTTCCCTCCAAAATTATCCCTACTATTCAGGCGGCCCGCCGTGATTCAACATCTCGCATTTACCAAGCTACATGGCGATCATTCGCAGCCTGGTGTGCAGCCCGTTCTATATCCGCTACTTCGGCTTCTGTTCTACACGTATTGGAATTCTTACATGATGGATTTGAATCGGGTCTCAAGCCTAACACTCTGAGACGACAGCTAGCAGCTATATCTTCTATAATTACCTGCGGGACTTCTCACTCTCTGTCCAAAGAACCTCTTCTCCGAGATTTTCTTCGGGGGGCTGCAAATCTCAGTCCTCCAGTGGTCCATCGTTTTCCATCATGGAGCCTTCACAAGGTTCTGTCAGATAGGGTAGTGCTTCGTTTGGACCCTACCTTTCTCACCAAAGTTAACACGATATTCCACCGCACTCAAGAACTCTGTCTACCCAACTTCTGCCCTAATCCACAAAGGCCTCAAGAATTCGTGTGGCATACTTTAGACGTCCGTCGAGCTTTGAAGATTTATATTCATCGCACGGAGGCGATACGCAAAACGGAGGCGCTCTTCGTCTCGTTCCAACCCACATCTATGGGGACGAAAGTCTCCAAGTCGGTTCTCTCCAGATGGGTTAGGGCGACGATAATCACTGCGTATGAAAAACAGGCTCTCCCAGTTCCACGCCGAATTTCAGCTCACTCCACGAGGAGTGCTTCTACTTCTGCGGCCTGGGCTACTCATGCTTCGCTAGAGGAAATATGTCGGGCTGCGGCGTGGTCGAATCCGAAGGCATTTATCCGGCATTATCGACTGGATACCTATGCGTCATCTGATGCTGCCTTCGGAAGACGTGTTCTTCAGGCGATACATGAGGATTCGGAGTGATTTGTCGGCCGTCTTCCCACCCGTATGGACATCTGGCTTTGGTATGTCCCAATCCTGACCGCCGTTTTCCCCGACATTGAGAATGGGCGTTGGCTTACCTGCCTGATACGCCCCTTCTAGGAGAGGGGAAAACGGCGGTCAGTCCCTTCCCTTCGTACGGCCAACCCAGGGGAGGGGCCACCGGGGCGGGTGAGCTCTAATTTTCTCTCGTTTCAGCACGACGTGTTGATCTGCACCTGCGGCCTCGCCGAAAAGCTGGGGCACAGCCGAAGGAGGCGGGGCTCGTTAACTTTACAGACTCGGTCCTACGGCAAGCCGGAGGATTTTCCCAATCCTGACCGCCGTTTTCCCCTCTCCTAGAAGGGGCGTATCAGGCAGGTAAGCCAACGCCCAATCTGCAGAACTGATGCAGTCCTTTTTCTTTAGGGCAGTTGCTCCTGGCAGCTTCGGTGAGGAGGTGGAATGATGTACAATCAGATAAAATTCCTAAGTTTCTGTATCATCCTCCAATGATTAATGAGGTCCCCAAATAATAGAACTATTATTCCAATATGTAGTGGAAATTTTTTCCGTGGTCAAAATAATCTATTTTTACCACAGTCTCACCACATTGGAACAAAGACATGGCATTTTCGTTAAATTGCTATGAACACTTGAGTTAACTTATTTTTCCTTGAGAAAATGGTGGCTTGAGATGCCTTGCATCACAAAGGCCATCCCTCCCAAATGTCTGGGACAGGACACCTTTGGCAATGCTTGTCCAAGCCTTATTCATGCCCTTCCTTTAAAATGTTTTGCAAGTTTCTTATGCTAATGTGAATACAAATATATATGTGGGGAACAGAATTTAAAACATAATGTCAGAATAACTATTTAAGAATTTTTAAAAATTGACCCGGACTTTGGGAAATTAATATTTCCAGGCTTTTCTGCAAATAAGAAAGGGGGGAAAAATCCCTGTGATTCAGAAGTCACTTCTAAATTTTACCTTTCAAAATGGTTGTTTTAAATGACATGATTAATGGCTAAAGGGGAAATAAGATTAGACGTCCTGATTTTTTAAATCACTAAAGGATGCTCTATGCTGAACTTTCAAATATTTGTTTCCAACTGCAGTGAAATTGATAAAGTTTGTTTTTAAAAGCAAAATTGTAATTATTTATATAATAGGACAATAGGATGCATTGGTATATTTGCAATAAATCGGCAAATTGTCAGTTGATGTAATAAAGGACATTGACTAAATTATACTGCTAAAATTAAGGGTCATGTGACAATGCATGGATTTTTGCGTAAAAATTAATAGATTAGCCTATTCCACAAAATAAATTTGTTGGTATGGAATTCTCTAATTATAAGTTTGTTTGTTTTTACACTGGATTGGTCCTTTGTTTTGGTTGTGAATCACTTGAGTTTTCATTACAATCACAAATATTCCATTAGCCTGATGTCTGCCCACTTCTGATATAAAGAATTAAAATCTTAGATCCCAGTATGCCACTTAATTACGGATATCTGCTTCTGTTGTATGTAATCATGTTTTCAAAGGCAGTAACTACTGAATACCAATTGCAATTGCCTTCCTATCCTCATTTTAAACTTCTAAGGAAATTGGCAAGAAACAGAATGCTTGACTAGATGAAATTTCAGTATCATCCAACAAGAGAAAATCACTAATGGCTCTTCGTAGTAAAGATTAGAATTGAGATAGCAAGATTTGAAAATAGCATGCTAAAGGTTATAACTCAAGGATCAATAGCTGATAGATCACACCAACCAAACAGCCTGAAATATCTTTCTTGATCAATGCATAGACAGGTGATAAAAAGAAGTGGTGTTTCAGTGGTATTTGCTAGCATGTCACTTATATAAAGGCACTATAGAGGGGCTTGCTTGGAAAAAAAACATGTGAGGCTCAAGATTAGTTTTTCTCAATTGCTGTGTTGACTGGGTGTGATGGAATTGTTGACTAAAATAATTGAAAAGCAACAGATCAGAAAAGACTGCTAAATACCATGCGTGGAACATGCAATATATAGGGTTATAAAAAACCAATAAATGTTCCCATACAGAATCCATAGTCCCTACCTCACATTTACTGTTTTAAATGGTGAATTGTTAAATTAATAATGCATTTATAATCATATAGCGATTTGTCTGGGTAGCTACTCTTAAGTAATGAAAGAGGAGTTGTCTTCTCTGTGTCTAAATGGGTACACTTTTTTCACCTGAATTTTTAACTGAATAAACCAATAATGACAGGATCTTGGCAATCTTGTTCTTTTATGTCAGTGGAACTGTCATTCAGAGATGCTTATCAAATACAGTAAGTCCCATTAGTATTAATAATTACATACATATATAAAAAACCGTACACAAGCATACCCACACATACATACCTTGTTTAGCTTTGTGAACATATGCTGAGATATCTGTTCTAAGGAGACAGGTGGGATAATTTGATCTGTTAATGCTGATCAAATCCATGGGCCATGGGCCACTACCAGGCTGCGGCCTGTTTGGAACCGGGCTTTGTGAGCAATGGGCAAGCGTGAGTGGTGGACCCTTGCACTTTCACACGAAACTCCAGAGGATGTTCACATGTGAAGCTCCATTCTTGCGCATGAGCACAAGTGCCCTCCACTTAAGCACCCTCCACTCGTGCAGGAAGCCCCGTTTATGTGAATGGAGGGTGGCACATCCATCATTTGCACCAATGGAGCTGTGTGCCTGCCTGCCACTCACACGCCCGTCCTCCCTGCACCAGACTGCCAAGCTGGAAAGGTTGGGGATTGCTATGCTAATATGAACCTTCTTTTTACAAAAATATTTAAACTAGTGAGTCTTTAGTAAGCCAAAAGGCTGCTGTTTTAATTGCACATCTGTCTAATATTATGTACTGAAAATTTATAACTGTGACCACTATGATGGTTTTAATAAATATCCATGGTTATTAGACAGAAGGAGGAATAGGAAGCATGAATCACTTAATGTTTGCACGTTTTGTAGAACACCCAGAATTCAGGCTTATCTTGTCCATGAAAGAATGGAAGAAATCCAGATGCTGTGAAAGCATATTCACCTCCCCACAAGGGAGATTTGCAAGTCCTCTACTTTTTGGGCATAACATAGAAGCACAAAACAGGAAGTATGAGATGATTAGCATTACTTTTTCCGTTGATTATTAAACATCCACTATTGCTCCAGAAAACTGGGATCAAAGTATAAATTAATTGAAACCTAACAGGGTCCAGAAAATACTTTGGGGGAGGAAATGTTTATTTCAATTTAGTACCATTGCAGACTATTAAATATTTTCTGAATTCTATACCTTCAACTTAAAAATGTATAGCCCTGTAGTTTCATAAGCTTAAAAAAATGCTTTAAAAATTTTGCTATGATATAGCCCAAAGTAATAGCATTTTGCCATTTTATCTTCATATAATGAAATAAATATAGTGGTTCCATTGGTATGTTGTGTCTTTGATCTACTCTGTCTTCTTTCAGAAACATTCTCTGCCCTTTAAATTGCTATCCCGTAAGGCAAATGCCAATTTACTCAGTATTACATAAGTTAGCAGAAACTTCTAAGTAATAAACCAGAATATTTCTGATTTTCTAGAATCTACATTAACACCATTGAATCTATGGTCCTCTCAATTCCTTGGTCAATGTTAACATAACATAACATAACATCAGAGTTGGAAGGGACCTTGGAGGCCTTCTAGTCCAACCCCCTGCCCAGGCAGGAAACCCTACACCATCTCAGTCAGATGGTTATCCAACATTTTCTTAAAAATTTCCAGTGTTGGAGCATTCACAACTTCTGAAGGCAAGTCGTTCCACTTATTAATTGTTCTAACTGTCAGGAAATTTCTCCTTAGTTCTAAGTTGCTTCTTTCTTTGATCAGTTTCCACCCATTGCTTCTTGTTCTACCCTCAGGTGCTTTGGTGAACAGTCTGACTCCCTCTTCTTTGTGGCAGCCCCTAAGATATTGGAACACAGCTATCATGTCTCCCCTAGTCCTTCTTTTTGTTAAACTAGACATACCCAGTTCCTGCAACCGTTCTTCATATGTTTTAGCCTCCAGTCCCCTAATCATCTTTGTTGCTCTTCTCTGCACTCTTTCTAGAGTCTCAACATCTTTTTTACATCGTGGCGACCAAAACTGGATGCAATATTCCAAGTGTGGCCTTACCAAGGCATTATAAAGTGGTACTAACACTTCACGTGATCTTGATTCTATCCCTCTGTTTATGCAGCCCAGAACTGTGTTGGCTTTTTTAACAGCTGCTGCACACTGCTGGCTCATATCTAAATGGTTATCCACTAGGACTCCAAGATCCCTCTCACAGGTACTACTATTGAGCAAGGTACCACATATACGGTACTGGTGCATTTTGTTTTTTTGGCCTAAATGTAGAACCTTACTTTTTTCACTGTTGAATTTCATTTTGTTAGATAGCGCCCAATGTTCAAGTCTGTCAAGATCTTTCTGTAACTTGAGCCTATCTTCTGGAGTGTTGGCTATTCCTGCCAGCTTGGTGTCATCTGCAAATTTGATGAGTTCCCCATCTATCCCTCGTCCAAGTCATTGATGAAGATGTTGAAGAGTACTGGGCCTAAAACAGAGCCTTGGGGTACTCCACTGCATACTTCCCTCCATGTGGATGTAGTTCCGTTGAGGACTACACGTTGAGTGCGGTTGGTCAGCCAGTTACGAATCCATCTGGTGGTGGTGCTGTCTAACCCACATTTTTCTACTTTATCTAGTAGTAGGTTATGGTCTACTTTATCAAATGCTTTACTGAAGTCCAAGTAAATTATATCGACAGCATTCCTCTGGTCTACTAATTTTGTCATTTTATCAAAGAATGCGATAAGATTAGTCTAGTATTGACCTCACCCCATTCCTAAGAGGTCTGTAAGGGCGTGCATAAGAGCACCAGCGTGCCTACCGTCCCTGTCCTAATGTTCCCTTTAGTTGTATTCCTTTATGTATTCAATTCATGCTTATATTTATATAATTATTTAATATGTATTTGACAAAATAAAATGAATGAATGAATGAATAGAATAGAATAGAATAGAATTTTTATTGGCTAAGTGTGATTGGACACACAAGGAATGAATGAATGAATGAATGAGTGAGTGAGTTACTTCAACAACATTGTCTCACAGAAATTGACAATACAACTGCAAGCATGAAAATGAGTCCTCCTTTAGCTTCCAAGGGACCAGGGTGCCTCTGAAGGTCAGTGCTCTAAGCACTAAGAACCCAGCACAAATCTAAGCCTGTATGCACACCAATAGTGAAAATACCCTGCACAGTGTCTCTTGGCAGAGAAGGTTAATTTTCATAGACGTTGGGGTGGCTCTTTTTTTTTTTTTGGCAGGGCAATAAGGATCTCTAATATCATTAAACCCAAGTGTGAGGAAAAGACAGCAGCTAAAATGTTAAGGCCAGTTGTGTGACCTTCTCCAATACAGTTGGCCTGGCTGTTTGCCAAAACTTAAAACACCCTCCCATCCCCCTCCCTGCTAAAGCTTCTTTCTTAAAACAATTGTGGTCTTTGCCTTCATGTCGCTCAACCTTTCACCTGCCAGGTTCCTAGCCCTTCACCCTTGACCCACTGCTGTGTTTGCTTAGCATTGTGCCAATCGACTTTAGAAGTCTGTGTGTGTGTGTGTGTGTGTGAGAGAGAGAGAGAGAGAGGAGGAGGGAGGAGTGCAAAAGGGGAAGGAGGATTCCCAGCTCTAAACAAAGGAAATCCCGGAATGCCAGAAAGGCGGTGCTCTGCTCCTCCTCCCTTGCTCAAAAGCCCCAATAACCTTCACCAGCAAGGCAGACCCCACGGGAAGGAAGGGGACGGCTGACTCACCGAGCATCTGGCTGAAGAGCAGCTGCTCCAGGTCGCCCAGCACGGTGAAGCACGGAGGAGAAGAAAGAATGAAAGAAGGGAGGAACGGCCCTCCTTTCTCTCTCTCTCTCTTCCAGCGAACAGAAGGGGACTAGGCGCACACACACGCCCAGCTTCTGAAGCACGGAGGAGAAGAAAGAATGAAAGAAGGAGGAACGGCCCTCCTTTCTCTCTCTCTTCCAGCGAACAGAAGGGGACTAGGCGCGCACACAAACGCCCAGCTTCTGAAGCACGGAGGGAGAAGAAAGAATGAAAGAAGGGGAGGAACGGCCCCTCCTTTCTCTCTCTCTCTCTCTTCCAGCGCCGCGGACAGAAGGGGACTAGGGCGCGCACACACACGCCCAGCTTCTGAAGCACGGAGGGAGAAGAAAGAATGAAAGAAGGAGGAACGGCCCTCCTTTCTCTCTCTCTCTCTTCCAACGGGAAAACGCCTTTCGCTATGGGGAGAGGAGGGAGGGAGGAGGAGGAGTCGGGCTCGCTCCGTGGCGGTGGCGGCGGCGGGGTTGCAGCCCAGCCGGGCTCGCTCCGTGGCGGTGGCGGCGGCGGCGGCGGCGGCGGCGGCGGCGGCGGCGGGGTTGCAGCCCAGCCGGGCTCGCTCCGTGGCGGTGGCGGCGGCGGCGGCGGCGGGGTTGCAGCCCAGCCGGGCTCGCTCCGTGGCGGTGGCGGCGGCGGGGTTGCAGCCCAGCCGGGCTCGCTCCGTGGCGGTGGCGGCGGCGGCGGCGGCGGCGGCGGCGGGGTTGCAGCCCAGCCGGGCTCGCTCCGTGGCGGTGGCGGCGGCGGGGTTGCAGCCCAGCCGGGCTCGCTCCGTGGCGGTGGCGGCGGCGGGGTTGCAGCCCAGCCGGGCTCGCTCCGTGGCGGTGGCGGCGGCGGGGTTGCAGCCCAGCCGGGCTCGCTCCGTGGCGGTGGCGGCGGCGGCGGCGGCGGCGGCGGCGGCGCCACCGCCACAGAGCGAGCCCGGGAGGCTGAGGAAGGAGCGGCGGCGGCGGCGGCGGCGGGGTTGCAGCCCAGCCGGGCTCGCTCCGTGGCGGTGGCGGCGGCGGCGGCGGGGTTGCAGCCCAGCCGGGCTCGCTCTAGCAGCCGCCAAGCTCAGGCCGGACTCGCAGCTCCCCATCAGCACTCGCACGGCGCGATTCGGGCAGGAGGAGTCGGGCTCGCTCCGTGGCGGTGGCGGCGGCGGCGGCGGCGGCGGCGGGCGCCACCGCCACAGAGCGAGCCCGACCTCCTGCCCGAATCGCGCCTGCGCGAGTGCTGATGGGGAGCTGCCGAGTCCGCCTGAGCTTGGCGGCTGCTAGAGCGCGAGCCCGGGAGGCTGAGGAAGGAGCGGCGGCGGGGTTGCAGCCCAGCCGGGCTCGCACAGCATGGGTAAGGCGGGAGAGGAAGGAGCCGCCCATTACTCCGATGGAATGACCTTTTCTTCTGGCCTTTGGGTGGCTCTCGCGGGCGGCGAAGCTCGCGCGGTCGGGGAAACCTCCTCCTCAGCCGAGAAGGCTGGCGGCCCCTGCCCAGCCCTCTCACTGCACCACCAGGGCTTCCCGCCAATGCACAGTCCGCCAAGTTTGCGCCTGGCCCGCCCACCAGACACGGGAATGGGGCCGCCTGGGGCGACAAATCCCCGAGACCTCGGCGGCCCGCCCCCGCCCCTCCCATGGGAGTCCGCTCGTACCCCTCCTGTGCGGGGTTCCCGAAGACGTAGACTCGAGTATAAGCCGAGGGGACGTTTTTCAGCACAAAAAATGTGCTGAAAAACTCGGCTTATACTCGAGTATATACGGTAATTGAAACCTAACAGGGTCCAGAAAATACTTTGGGGGAGGAAATGTTTATTTCAATTTAGTACCATTGCAGACTATTAAATATTTTCTGAATTCTATACCTTCAACTTAAAAATGTATAGCCCTGTAGTTTCATAAGCTTAAAAAAATGCTTTAAAATTTTTGCTATGATATAGCCCAAAGTAATAGCATTTTGCCATTTTATCTTCATAATGAAATAAATATAGTGGTTCCATTGGTATGTTGTGTCTTTGATCTACTCTGTCTTCTTTCAGAAACATTCTCTGCCCTTTAAATTGCTATCCCTTAAGGCAAATGCCAATTTACTCAGTATTACATAAGTTAGCAGAAACTTCTAAGTAATAAACCAGAATATTTCTGATTTTCTAGAATCTACATTAACACCATTGAATCTATGGTCCTCTCAATTCCTTGGTCAATGTTGCATCAACACACACCTTGATTTTTTAAAAATACTTAGTGCAATGTCCTTCTTTAATTGATTTCAAATAATATAATAATCATAACAATAAGATGCTATTTTAAGAAAAAGAAATAATATAGTGGGTTTTCAAACTCCTGAAATACGGTCTTCCTTAGTATAGCATGATAAAAATCTGCAGTCTGATCGGTTTTTTTCCTGCTGTTTTGTTTATATTGCTATCTTGATGTCTGAGGGAGAAAAGATCAGCGTCTGTTTGGCATTTGACTTAGCACCCATCAAATAAACCAATTTCTCTCCCTCACTTTGCTTGCTTTCAGTTTTCAGTTCTGTGTGAAGATGATTGTTTTTTTATGCTTTAAAATCACAGCAGAATCTTTTAGTTAGCGGTTACTAGAGAGTGGTTGTTAAACTGTAAGAAATATGACTTTCTACTTCTAGACGAAACTGCAGGGATCACACAACACATTTATTTGTGTTGACAAAAGGGCCCTTTGTGGAGAGCAGCATTGGGTGGCTTGTTTTTATCTGCAAAGTACCTAATGCTAGTAAAAATGGCAGGGGCCTTGTTACCAATTGACATGACACTAGTTTAGCTGTCTGTATTGACCGTATTCTTTTAAGCTGCAGCCTCAGATCACAATCCTTAGAATACTCCAGGAAGAAACAGTAATAGAATCACTTTCCCAACCTTTGATTATCCTGATACGTTGGACAGTGGCTGGTGGGGTTGATGCTATTTGTGACCTACCATCCTCAGTTTGGCAAAGAGTTGAGATGGAACAACTGGGTTTTATGCTCATCACTCTAAGAAAGAAAGAATTTACTGTAACTGGTGTCAGTTATTTCAACCTTTTTCCTCTCCAACATTATTTTATCCCTGATTGGAGTGAACAACTTAGAAGTTGTATAGTTGATTTTAAAATTGCCCTATGATGATTGATAATAAGTTATGCCCTAAATATGGATGACTTGCCAATGCCACTCATTTATCTTGGTAGTTTTGTCCAGGGAGGAAGTTATTTTGTTCTGTAACTGATTCATAATCAAAAACTTGGTATTATTAGGTATGGTGAAGAAATTTGTTTAGTGATTGTTTAATATAAATGAACTATTAGCAATTCTCAGACATACAGCCAAATAATATAGGATTTGTGCCTATATATATATATATTCGTAGGTTTTCATGGGTATAGGTATGTAGGTCTTGGCATATTTGGGTGTGTTCCCGTGTAAGGTTGAGAGTATCCTGGCGACATTTCAGCGAGGTCTCACTCATCATTTTCAGGCTGGTGCTTTCGGTTTCGTGCTTGTGCACGTAAGACATATATATATATATATATGTGTGTGTGTATATATATATATATAGTTAAGATCTTTGTAATGTGTTTTTTGCAGTTCAAAAATGAATATAAAATGAAAATATTAAGGAAAATGTCAAAAAAGAGAATATTTTAGATGAAGGTGATCACAAAAATGCAAAACATTTGTGCAATTTCTTTTGCTTGTGAGCTCATGAAGAAGTTTTTTTGAAGAACCAATTTTTGTCAGGACAATGAAAAACTGACTGACCCTGAAACTGACAGGTATATATATATATATATATATATATTCGTAGGTTTTCATGGGTATAGGTATGTAGGTCTTGGCATATTTGGGTGTTTTCCTGTAAGGTTGAGAGTATCCTGGCGACGTTTCAGCGAAGTCTCATTCGTCATCTTCAGGCTTCAGCGTGCTTCTGGGAGCAATGAATTGCTCCCAGATGCACGAAGCTGAAGCCTGAAGATGACGAATGAGACTTCGTCGAAACGTCGCCAAGACACTTCCAATTTTACATGGGAGAAAACCCGAACAACCAAAGACCTATATACAAACACCCGTGAAAACCTCAGAAAACAAATATATATATATATATAATTAAGTGATAGTGGATATCATCCAAAACCATAATTCAGATTATAATAACCATTTTTTTTCATAATTGAAATTGAACCTGTTAAAAAGAGACATTGGGTCTTAGGGTTTTTTCCTATATAATGTTCTGTTACTATAAATCTGATAGCAAGAAGAGTAACTTTGACAGACAGGAACTGACCTCTCTGGAGTCCCTTGAGGTTGTTTGGAGGTCACTAGATGCACCAGGGGAGAGAAAGGAGTCATTTCCATTGATACATGACTGGCTGCCACAGACAATTACAGATACATATTTAATTATTCCCCCTACATAGTATCCAAGATCACTTTATGTGTGTCATAATATCATTAAGCTTTCCTCTACCCTCAGTGATTTCAACAGTGGGGACCAAGGAGACACTCGAAGCTAGGAGCACAATAAAATATCAAGATGTAATAAATGTTTCTAAAAGTTATGAAGGGATTATATGAACAGTTTTTTTTAATTTTGTCACAACAGTATATACAATCATCAACATAAACATAACTCATCATGAGAGAAAAAGTATATATAAGTAAAAGTATAAGTAAAAGTATGCATATAATATTATAATGAAGAGAACAATAGGACAGAAACGGTAGGCACTTTTGTGCTCTTATGCACGCCCCTTATAGTCCTCTTAGGAATGGGGTGAGGTCAATAGTAGACAGTTTTTGGTTGAAGATTTTGGGGTTTTGAGTAGAGACTATAGAGTCAGGTAGTGAGTTCCAAGCGTTAACAACTCTGTTACAAAAGTCATATTTTCTGCAATCAAGTCTGAAGCGGTTGACATTAAGTTTGAATCTATTGTTTGCTCTTGTATTGTTGTGATTGAAGCTGAAGTAGTCTTTTACAGGAAGGATATTACAATAGATGATTCTGTGTGTTAAACACAGATCATGTCGGAGTCGGCGGAGTTCTAAGTTTTCTAAACCCAGAATTTCAAGCCTGGTGGTATAAGGTATTTTGTTGATTTCGGAGGAGCGAAGAACTCTTCTAGTAAAATATTTTTGGACGCGTTCGATAGTATTAATGTCAGAGATGTGGTATGGGTTCCAGACGGATGAGCTGTATTCAAGAATAGGTCTGGCAAATGTTTTGTATGCTCTGGTTAGTAGTGTAGAGTTTTTGGAAAAGAAGCTACGTAAAATTAAGTTTACAACTCTTAGAGCTTTTTTTGCTATGTAGTTGCAGTGGGCTTTGGCATTTAGGTCATTTGATATAAAATATATATATATAAAAAGTTGTCATTTTAGGCAGCAGTGCATTATATCTGACCTTAATTATTTGTCGCATGGAACCTAGTCCAGTTTAAAATAACAAATCAGTCACTGTAAGTCAGTTTACATTGATATTGGACAACCTATTGTACACTGAATATTTGACACAACTTACATGGGAAAAAATAAATATTTGTGAAAATGCTGCCTTCTTAGCCAATCGCTTTGTGTTTCAATTGCTTTCTCTAAGTATCTCACATGATAACCAAAATACTTGAATGGTCCTCTTACAATATAGTTAAAACTCTCTACTTCAGACTTACTTTGGCTTCACTAGAAAACTTAATTGGGCAGCTTATAATAAATTGTCCTGGGGGAATCGTTGAATAGATGATCCTATAGAGTGTTTCTATCCTTATAGGGTCTTATTCATAAAAGTAAAGCTTTTCTTATTTGAGTCCTGGCCCTGTTTTCTGCCACTTTGAGTACATTTGCATTTTTAAAATTGAAATCCATGCTACTGCTTGGAAACTGAATTAAATTTGTTTTCAGGAGAAAAATGGTTTCAGTGTGAGCTTGGCGTGGTTTGCTTTCTTAGCTTTCAAAGCAGTACTTGCACCTAATCTTTTCGTTTTTGCCCATAATCAGCAGGGAAACCACAACTGCCCTCCCACTGTTGTGGAGTCAAGTAGGATTTTTCTAGATCATAAGGCAAGCAATTGGTTCTTCTCCCTGTTTTTCCTCCCCTTGTTATCCAGACAAGACATCCCTCCTGTCTCCACCCCACCTCTTCTTCTTTTTAGGTCATTTATAATCAGCAGTCATGGAGCACTGGCCTCATTAGTGATACTGCCATTCCTTCAGTGCTTCAGAAATAATCATGGAGGGGGGCAAGCATGGTTTTTCTCCCCCGAGAGCCTGTGAATGATGAATTTATTTCAGTCTGGCTGACTTGCTCTGCCTGATTTCCATATTTATTTCAACAGATAATGTATTGTGGGAACAGCTAAATGTGCTCCTGAGTAGAGCAAGGTTACTGTTTGGCTTGAGAAAGGTTAATAGGAGCAATGGCAAAGAGCAGTTTATTTCAAATCTGATATTTGGAAGCAAGAAGGTTTTACGCTTATGCATATGTGCCCACAAACATTAAGTATTAACTTTGTCTTAATATCTATAAAACGAAGGGTTAATGAGGGATTTATTCATATGTAGCCCTCAGAGTATAGAGTTAGTCCCTGGAGTGAGATGTGCCACCGACCTTTTTCCTGAAGGCATCATTGCTTTTGTAAGGGTGGACCCACCATTAACTCCTTGTGGCAGCTAATGACTTCAGCTTCCTCAGAACAATTGCTGCTAATTGTAGCCAGTTGGAAGGACTAATGTTAAGGGATTCCTCTGCTTACTGAAGGCCTCAGAAAATACTGTCTTGTGATTTCTGGAAAACAAACAACTTTAGCTGCTAATGATTTTGGCATCATGGAATTACTACTTAGGAAACATGTAGGCATTAACCTCTTTCATAGAAAAGATTCAGTAAGACCCTTTTTGAATATCCTTTTTTAAAAGGTAACATTTATAGTCAAACAAGCAGATTATACCAGAAATGATGTCAACATCATTTCCATCATTCGTTCACAAAAGTATGTGTACAAACAATACCGTGACAAATACACTAACATTGTGTTACAAACTCTATGTATGATCATAAATTACTACAGAACACATTGGAAATAACTTCTCTTAGAACAGGATTATAGCAAAAGTCTGTCTATTCTAGAATCCTGTTTTCTACAGATGCTCATCAAATTTCTGTGGAAAACCCCTTTCACCAAATCTACATGGAAGAAAGGATGGCAAGTGATGTTCACGATCTCCATCTTGATGTCATGACTTGAAAATTACAACTTACTTGCATCGGATAACAAGACACAAGTATGTAAGGATTGGATTTATGTCATGACATCTCTGTCGTAATTTTAACAGAAACTTGGTTTGCTGCAGACACTTGTCATTACTACTAATGCTGCCGTTCCAATAACCAGCATCACTAGAGCTCATTGATATCTTTATCATCTGTGAATTTCATCTAAACCACTTTTAAAAGCCATCTTGGTGGCCACCAAGTAAATTCATTATATGGTCCATGTATCTGTCATATATTTTTTGCCATTCAGCACTTGTCAAGTATGAAAAGGAGTGTGGTGGAAAATCTGTATTTAATTCATGCATACGTATAACATGTAATAAATTTCTTTTTCTATGCCCCATTATAGGTAGGTAGGTAGCAGTGATGAAATCTAAAAATTTTCACTACCGGTTCTGTGGGTATGGCTTGGTGGGCGTAGCTTGGTGGTCATGTGACATGTGGGTGTTGACATCACTCTTGTCACTCACTGTTAGAGCTAGGAGCTGCACATTCTGCCCTTCTGAAGCCCCCAACACTTTGAGTTTCCCTCCGCCATCTGGAGCATTCTCTTGCCCCACTCTTTATCCCGGAGGGCCGCACATCCCCCCCACCAATCCTCCATACAAACCGCCTGTCCCATTTCTGCAAAAGCAGAGCCCCTTCTTGCAGGGCGATTGAAAGAGGGAAGGGGGATGCTGTAGAAAAGGCCGCCTTCCACCTGGCCTCCTCCTGTAACCAAACGTGCCCAGCCGTGCATGCCCTTTCCTCAAATAAGCAGTGCATGGGGCGCTTGGACAGAGAGAGAGCAAGAGAGCTCTCCAACCTCTGTTTTTGTGTGTGTGAGAGGGAGGGAGATATCTGAAGTCAAGGCACCCAAACTTCTGGCAGTGCTGGGGGCAGCTTCAAAGTCAGCTAGCTCCACCTGACCTACTCCCTGAGTCTCGCCGTTCTCCTCACCCCCTTGCCACTCAAGCAGTGGCAGGCTCTTTGGGACAATAGGGCCTCTCATTTTTCCCATGGCGCGGCTTATGCTTGCTACCTCTGCTTGTGTGCTTGCAAGCGGCAATCTTCTCTGCTTTTCTTGGGATGCTGGTATGGGCACTATGCATTGCTTGTCGGGGCTGAGCAGGGAAGCCGCTGTCATGCCACTCCCCCTCACTTCCCTGAGTGCAGAGCCAAGGCCATGCGCTTCCTCTTCAGGCTGGCCATTGGAAAAGAGCCATGCAGCTAACAGCCACTCAATGCCCTGAATGCAGCATCGCCCAGCCACCAGTGGGGATGGAGCAGCCAGCCCAGCTTGGGCTTGGGCTGGCTGGTTGGAGCAGTACTGCAGCCGAGACCCCCGCACCAACATTCACCAGTGAGCACAATTTTAGTTGGGCCATTCAAGCCACCACTGCAGGGCCAGCCGCCTGGAGCAAAACCTTGCGGTTTTTCTCAGCTGAGGAGGAGACAGTCCCCGACAAGCGATACATGGTGCCCACAGCAGCATCCCAGAGAAACAGAGATGATCGCTGCTTGCAAGCAGACAAGCAGAGGTAGCAAGCTTAAGTTACCATGGGAAAAATGAGAGGCCCTGTTGTCCCGCAGAGCCTGCCATTGCTTGAGTGGGGTGTATGTGAGGAGAGTGGCGAGACTCAGGAAGTAGATCAGGTGGAGCTGGCTGACTCAGGGCTGCTCAGAAGCTACCCCTGCCACTGCTCAGCTTCAGATCGCTCCCTCCCTCCCTCTCTCTCACACACACACAACCAGAGGTTCTCTCTCTCTCTCTCTCTCTCTCTCTCTCTCTCTCTCTCTCTCTCTCTCTCTCTCTCTCTCTCTCTCCAAGCACCCCATGCACAGCCCATTTGAGGAATTGACATGTTTGGCTGCAGGAGGAGATGTGGCGCAATGGGGTTGTTTTGTTTGCCGCAGTGATGCTTCGGGAAGGCAGACAGACGTCTGCAGCTGACAACTATAATGAATACATCCACCTGCTCTCCCAAAGCACCACTGCTGCCATTCACTTTTGTTTCGCAGTGAGAGAAGGAAGAAAGAGAATGGCGCCACCGCCAGGGTGCTCCAGGAGGGCAGGTGGACGTCTGCAGCCAGGTTGGAAGGGTGGGTGGTTCCAAGCGCAATGCATGGAGGCGGCGGGCAAGGCAGGGCCACCAGGGATGATTACTACCAGTTTGGCAAACCAATGCCAATCATCACTACTGGTTCACCCAAACCGGTCTGAACTGGAAGGATTTCACCCCTGGTAGATAGGTATGATAGGCAGGCAGGTAGGCAGATTCATTTTATATTATTGTTTAAAGGTGCTATAAACAAAACTGTGCATGATATTCCAAATGTGATCATACTATTGATCTTTATAAAGTCATTACTATATTGGCATTTCTATTAGAATCCTTTTCTAATTAACTCTAATTCAGAATTTACCCTTTTGACAGTTGCCACAATATTTTCATCAAGCTTTCTGTCTAGAAGTCAAATTCCTTAGTGGTCAGTGGTTGATAGTCAGAACCCACCAGTATGTGGGCTATTTTACTTCTATTTGCTTCATTTTACACTTACACTGAACCTTATATACATTTTGTTGACAATTTTTTAGGAATGGATATCTTTTGAAATTATTTACAGTTCCTGTTGTTTTTACCACCTTGAATAATATAGGACATTGCTATACCATGACTATGAGCCAATTTAAATCTTGACTTTTGAACATACCTGGTGGCAATAGTATTCTTACCTAAAGAATTAAGCTAGCTTTCAAAATTTATTTTTTTTGCTAGTTTCTGTTATTTAATGTAGCCCATTTTTGAATTATATCAGAACCCATCTTCTCCATATCTGTTAGACTGGCTAAGTAGTCTTACAGGAGTACAGTTAATATATGTTTCAAGTCTCAGGCTTTTCTTACGTTTACTTAGTATGATTCACCAAATGTCATGAGAGTAGTGAGGAGAATGTTCAAATAATATTATGTTCCATTTATAATCCTGCCATGTTTCTCCTCTTTTCCCATCTTGTCTTTTAAACAACAAATTGCCTTTTGACTGACAAGTTTAAGAGCAATCTCTTAAGTACCCTTTTTGAAAGGCTGCTGGATCATCCAATGTGCATTCTTGCTGAGATTTTCAAATAACTGGTCAGACTTGACATCAGTCATAGCAATAATTCTTTACACTCAAAGCATTGAACCCTGTATTCAGGATTTGCTCACAACAGGAGCTTCACAGACATGGCGAGTTATCAGCTTTATCGCAGTTAAAAGTCATACATGTGCAAAAGTTCTGTCTACTGCAGAACACAAAAATAAAACCATGAATGCATATGTTTGTGTATCCATCCCTATCTGCTTCAGGTTTTTATCCTAGACCTCTTACTCCTACTTTTTCAAGTCAATGGACTTGGACTGTTCTTTTCTTAGTTTGGATAAACAGAGACATCTGTTCAGTGTTTATATAACAGGTGTTTCTGGCTTGAGTATCACTAGGTTTTTTTTCATGACAGTTTCAGCTCTTCCATTAATTATTCCTCCTTTCCTCCCCCTTTGAATCTAGAAGTAATATGTGCATCTCTTCTTATTTACCATCAGTCATAGGAGACTGTAGATTTTGTGCCCCTCTTGGATTTCCATTTTTTTATCTAGATTAACTGCCAAAATCTGCCAAGTCTTCCAGTCCTTATTACCTTCGGTCTGAGGTTCTTTATTTATATGTTGGAGAATTTCTTTTAGTTTTTGATTAAAGTCAAGGGGATTTGTCCTTTTCAGGCTTTCCTAACTCCCAATACTCTGGACACCAAATAGCAGGAATGAATTGGTAGGATGGAACGCAGTTTATCGTCTCCATCAGAAACTGTCCATTCCTAGAACATATTTTATCTCCCTCCTTCCCTCCCTCCCTCCCTGTCTTCTTCTTCTTCTTCTTCTTCTTCTTCTTCTTCTTCTTCTTCTTCTTCTTCTTCTTCTTCTTCTTCTTCTTCTTCTTCTTCTTCTTCTTCTTCTTCTTCTTCTTCTTCTTCTCCTCCTCCTCCTCCTCCTCCTCCTCCTCCTCCTCCTCCTCCTCCTCCCTCTCTCTCTCCTATTAGTCATACAAATATCTCTTGTGCTCTCCTTTTCTTTTAATCACCCTCCCACCTCAATCATAGTGTGAATAATAAAAGTGTGAATAATAAAAATCATAGGAACTGGCAGGTTTCAAAACTGGAATCTATGGCCAGTCAGACAGTGTGGGTATATGTAGGTACTGCAGATGGAACCACTGAAGGACACAAATTCTATATATATATCTGTTGCTTTGCAAGGTAATTGCATATGTGACTAGTCTTTCCAAATATTCCAGTCTCCACTTCCTGCACAAAACCCCAAATATATTTTCCTCAAATTATTATTCCCCTTTCCAGTCCAAACGGTATAAGTGATTCACCAGAGAATCACTTTAGGACTAAAAGAAAATGGTGGAAATCTGGTTTTTATTTATTTAGTATGGCTAGGAGATGCTCATAGAAGACTAGAAGGTGAATTTTTACAATTTTAGGGAGTTAACTTGATCTCCAGCTTTTTAAAGTATTGTGTGAAGAGAAGAAATCTGGTAGAAAGACATGCATGATTTCCAACACTGTTGGAAGGGACTGTCCAGCAATCACAGCAGAGTGAGCTGTCTTGGTGCAATCTAGTTTAAGCCTGGATGACTTCAACTCCCAGAATTCCCCAGCCAGCAAAGCTGCCTGGGGATTTCTGGGAGTTGAAGTCCGCCAGGCTTACAGTTGTCAAGGTTGGAGACCCCTGATCCAGTTGGTCTTTGGAGTGGTGCTGAGCAATATGAATTTCTTGGAGAAAATGGGAGTCCTCTACAACAGGGAAGGATTGCGAACATTTGGTAATAGGCACTGGTGGTATTCATAAATGCCTTGAGATTATGGCATTTCAACAAGTAGCATACATAGCAAACCAGATATTTCTATTATGTGGCACTGGACACCTCTGTTTCTACAACTAGTTTTAGATGAACGGCAAAAGACAGGTAACTGTACATGCAGTAACTAAAATAAGTTTTTTTAAAAAATAGCATGAAATGTGTACAGGTAGTCCTCGACTTATGACAACAACTGAGCCACAAATTTCTGTTGCTAAGTGAAACATTTGTTAAGTGAATTTTGCCCCATTTGGCCCATTTTACAACCTTTCTTGCTACAGTTGTTAAAGTGAATTATTGTAGTGGTTAAGTTAGTAACATAGTTGTTATGTCCTGCACCGGCAGTGGCGGCCCCTAGTGGTGGAGATGGTTTCTTAGGGGCCGCCACTGCCGGTGCAGGACATAACAATAGTTGTTAAATGAATCTGGCTTCCTCACTGACTTTGCTGATAAGAAGGTCGTGAAAGTTCATCTCATGACCCCGGGACACAGCAACCATTATAAATATGAGTCAATTGCCAAGCATCCAATTCTTGATCACATGACCATTGCTGCAGTGGTTGCAAGTGAAAAACAGTCATAGGTCACTTTTTTCAGTGTCATTGTAACATTGAAAGGTCACTAAATGAACTGTTGTAAGTTGAGGACTATCTGTACATCTATCAGATGCTAGGTGATTGGAAAAACCATGTCTTCAAACTCTAGATTTCTAGTTCAGACTCTGAAGTACAAACATGTCATAAAAGGTAATGTTCTTTGACTGGTCACTACCCAGAGTCCCTTTTTGAGACAGATGGGTGGTTTAGAAATACAATCAATCAATAAACAGTGTAGACATGTTTATCATGACATTGTGTGGTTTGATTTCCAGATCCATTTGTCCAAAATTGGGGATGCCTATTTTGTAATTTAAAAGGTATGAAGTCACTTCTGAGTTGAGCTTGACTCTTTGGAATTCATGATGACACCCATATAGTTTTCTTAGGGACAACATGGCAGTGTTTTCACCATTGCCTTCTGGGATTTATTTTCTATTTTTCCACTATAGCTTACAATTCTGGGATTTCCTGATGGTCCCCTATTTGAGCACTTATCAAATGTGAAACTGATTAGCTTTTTTTTTTTTTTGGTAAGATGATCCAAGGTTTTCTATATTTTCTATTTTTCAGAATTTTTTGGCTTTAAAGGAGGAGCATCTTAGTTTGCTAAGGCCATTCGGATTCCACACCTCTGTCTCTTGTTTGATGATCTTCCATTGCTCACCTTTTTAAAGTTGTCTTTAATTTCTGTGTACCACTTAGTACATTTCAGTGGTTCAGAAATAAATAATATTTAACAGTTATGTGGCTTCTGGTTTTATTTGCTGTATTGAAAAATACAAGTGATAACAATTTATAAAGAGCTCTACCAGTTGCTGAATGTTTTGGAAAATAACCCTTTAAGTGGATTACTGTGGAATTATTAGCCTCACTCAATGTACATACACACAATTCCTTAGTGTTTCATCTGGAGTGTTTACTATCAGATAAGAAATTAACAAATAACATCAATGTTTATCTGGATCTGATATGGCAAATCTTGTTAAAATCATCCTGTACAGACAGATTTAGTCCGTATGGATCTCTGAAAATTCCATTGTATAAAATCTGGGAAATTATTTTTTTTTTAAAAAAAGGTCAACAGAAGTGGCTATCTTTAAAGTTCTCCTTATTTTCTAAGGTGTGCTAGAGAGGCGGCTGCTTCTTCTTTTTTTACAGTGTGGTTTCCAAGTTATGGAATATAGTTTCTCAGGAGTTATTCTTGCCCTCTACTTTTTCAATTTTCAGGAAAAGAATCAAGATTTTCCTTGTCACTCTTTTTAGTTGTTTAGCTGTGATGTTATCATTTTATAGGATTTTAAATACATTATTTATTTATTTATTTATTTATGTTTTGTAAGTCATCCAGAGTTTCCCTATCAGAGAGATAGGCAGCATATAAATGTAATAAATACAGTCATACCATGGTAATGGTAATCAACGGCTTAGAAACTCATCAAATTTTGTACTTGAGTCATTTTGACAGGAAAATGTTCTCCCAGTACTCGTCATTTGTTTGGTACTTGATGCACAAGCTAGAACTTGTCGGTGTCAGTTGCCTCGTGACTTGCTACCCTTTCTAACCGAAACAAAGGGTCACGCATTAGTCTTGCAGTAGCTCTTGCTCTGTGCACATTCCCTTGTGGTCTTATCTTAGCTTCTGTGATCATTATGTGTATTTTTGCACTTTTTTTCCTCATCAGTTACAGGCAAAGTGAAGCTTTTATTTTATTTAAACTAAGTATTTATTAATGTTTAGGTTTATTTCTCATGTAAAGTAATGATATAAACAGTATCTTTTTCATATTGCCCTAAAAATGTGCATTGTCTTTGGTTTGGGAACGCATTAAATTTATTTATATTATTCCTTATGGGAAAAACTTGTTTGGGAAAAACTCGTTGTTTTTGGTACTCGTCACACCTCCTGGAAACAATTAACGATGAGTACCTAGGTACCACTGTAAATAAAATAAAATAAATAAATGTATTTGTCGTCAGCTACATTCAGCCCCTGACAGGCAAAAAAGCACAGATTAATACACATACATGTATGCAGTTAGGTACATGCATACAAGTGCATTTCTTGACCTGCTGTTCTCATTTCATTAATAAAAACCCATACAACAAAACTACTGTTTAAAAAATTGAAAAATAAGGAGGTTTATGTCAAATTACTGTAGAAGTCATATTCTTTATTTCAGATAAGTGCATGTTTGGGTTAATTAGTTACCTAATTTAAGCTAAGTTAAATTAGCTTAACTAATATATATTAGTTATAATATTACTAATATAACAGTATATATAACATATAATATAATATAATATAATAAATATATTAATTATAATATTGCTTATATCATAACTAATATATATTACTTATATTGTAACTAATACATTAATGATAATACAAGTAATATAACTAAGATATATTAGCTATAATATGATTAAGATATACTAGATATATACTTACCAATGCAAGGAACAAAAAGTCTCAAGCTATTACTGACACAAGGAATTTGTTTCTTGCTTCAGAATGGGACCCCTTTGTCAGGGCTTCTCTGTATGTTTCTCTTTTTTCACCAGCTGCTGAATCTTTGGCAAGCTGAACTGGTAAGAAAAGTGTCAGATATTTTCCTGAAGCCCTTTCCTTCTCCCCCCCCCCACTTCCCACTCTTCTTTCTACCCTATGCTCTTCTATCTCCCCTCTCTCCAAACTGAACATGTACAGATTTTATGGTTCACTGGAGAATAAGTGGCTGTCATTTCACAGACGGGCCAGGATGTAATTAGCCACAATGCATTGAAGTAATGGAACAGATGTCTCTTTGTAAACTGAGTTTGCTGTTGCACATTCTATGTGTGTGACCTGCTGACTACTCAATGCTCTTCTTCCCAGCCCCCTCTCCCTTCACTTCACTTCTGCTTAGTGTTTCTCAGCGAAGGCCTTAAGCTTTCTCTGAAGTGGTTGCTTTTTCTCTTAACTCAGCCCTTCTTGTGTTGCAAGGCCACAGATATGAGAACGTTCACCAGCACAAACCAATCTGTAATTCAGTAACATGAAAAGTTTACATCTATCCTTTATAAGATACTTTGCTTGGTAATGTGAGAGTAAATCATAAACTGTTGTTGCTATATCCAAATTAATATTCTGAAACTAAAAATAAAATAGCATTACTGTCTTCCTCGTCTTTCCAACAAGCTGAATTAACATGAGCTCTGACTGGAAAATAATAGCACACAAATATACAGAAGCAATCAGAGATTTCTTTCTGGTATGTGTGTTTAGTGCTATATCCTGGGCTTTCTTTGTTAGCGTCTTGATAGAACAGAAGTAGAATTAAGGTACCACACTCTTTGTTTTTGCTGTAGAAAAATTAGCAGGTATGTCACAGACCTAGAAATGGACTTTAGATGAGCAAACACAATTCTTACAGCTAAACCACAGCCTGGGCTAATTTCAGTATGTCAAACAACAGGTGGTATGCAAGTTCAGCCTTTCACTGAGACTTCACTCCTATTAGCTCCTGCTGCTTGATCAATGTTTAAAACTATTGAGGACATAGTTGGGCAGCTACTCAGAACACTGTCAGCTGCTTCAGTCTAAGCTCCCTCCCTCTTGGTCACATGATCCCGTATAGATCAGGGGTGGTATTCACTTACCTTTGCTACCGGTTTGCAAATGTGAGCATGCGCAGGGCCCATCTCCATGCATGTGCAGGGCCTTCCAGGCATGTGCAGATCGTCAAAAACGGGACATGATGATGTCTGGGCGGGTGGGCAGAGCCTCCCACAGCCGAGGCTGCCAATTCGTCTGAACCAGCTGAATACCACCAGTGGTATAGACCACACTCAATGTATCCTGTGGTACCCAGTGCCCACATGTGAGACATACATATAGATGCAACATGCTATTTCATTACACAGAAGGAAACACAGACCCCTTTCTATAGTTACTGCTGGTAAAGTTAATGGAAAGAGTTTCAGAAGAGGTAATCTGTGTGTTTTTCCTATCTAGTTTATCTTTTTATTTTGTTAATAGTGGTGTATGCATTTATTCTCTTCTCTTTAAATTTCTCTTAATTATAACTAAGATCCCATATTGTGGTTTGAAAGTTCAACAGACAAACCTTAGAGCTGGTTTTCTATATTTTTACAAATTTACAAATTTCCATGGTTCTGTAGACTGCATATACAAAACAACATTATTATAATTTGATAATTTCAATACCATAGTACAAAATGTATACAGATTGACTTCATTCTGATTCTAATATATTGATAATTTATATTGAATAATCACTAAACATACTGTTGTAAGTCGAAGAGTACCTGTATTTGTTTTGCCGTATTTTATAGATATAGGATGCATAGAAGCTATTACTATCTCTATCTATCTATCTATCTATCTATCTATCTATCTATCTATCTATCTATCTATCTATCTATCTATCTATCTATAGTGACAAAGATATATGGCAAATAAAGGGAGACTAGTATAGATCTATTTCAAGCTATTTAGCTCTCACCAGCTAGCCAAACCCTTCTGGGATTCTGATATATATCTATATCTATATCCTGTTAATTTTGCAATTGCATCATAATCTCCAATTTCCCAATTAGATATTGTTGAATGCTGTGCAAGGTTTGTCCTCATAGCCAAAAGCATATCTTAGTAATTTATAATACCTTTATTGATATGTTCTTGGAATACATATAGTAAAAAGGATTGTGATTTCATTTGAGATTTCATTTCTATGGTTATCTGAATGGTGCTGCATATGTCCAGATTCTATATTTATATATTAATTTGAACAACCATTGCTGGATCTTTAATGATTTAATATTTTAAATATTATTATCCAGTAAAGCTGAAGTTCTTATGTTTAAAATATATCTAAATAAGATAAGCCAATAATTAAAACCAATTGAAATAAACTGGAAACTAAAGAGGACAAATATGGAAAAGAGTTAAACAAGAATTTTCCTGGCTGTCTCCAGATACAGTTGGTACATATGATAAATAACATAAGATGTTTAACCCGTTTCCAAATTCTGTTTCTAAAAAAGTCCATGCTGTGTCAAATTGAAACTGTGTAATTGGCTGCCAGGGAGAGATATGTCAAGAGAGGTCTTAATTTTATAGCATTTTAATACAAGATACTTTGGCATTATTTTGATATATGCAGAAAATTCAAATATTGACTTTTAAGATCACCTGTGTGAGACTATCCCACCGAAAAACAATATATTTTTATTTTCAGTTTCCCATGTGGCACAATCTGGAGTTGAGCATAAGGTTGCATTTCTGTATTATGTTAACCTTTTTTTAAAAAAAAATATCTGCTCTAGACTAAATTCATATAACATGTTAAACTAAAGCAAAACAAACCACATTAGGGTTTCATTTGCAAACTTAGCTGTAGTGGCTGTCTACAGTATCTCTCATATTCCTACACTTTTTGTCCACTTCCTTTTCTTCAGGGTTAATATTTCTTGTTAAAAGAAAAGAAAACAAACTACAAAATGAACAGGAAAAAAAGAACAAAAATAAACATTGTATTGCAGCCAATTCTTTTAAATTTTTTATCCTCCTATTTTTTAAAATATTTGCTAGGGACAAAGTTATTATGCAGTATATATTCTGTGAGGAGAAAACAGGTTCTATTTTATTTACTCAGTGACATATTTATAATATTATAATATACATATTGTTTAGATTTGTTTTTGTTTTGATCTAGAAATATTTCCAGGGTGATCTTTAACTCCTTGGAAACCCTAACTCACATGTCAGGCCATGATCACAAACTTTATTATTTATTAATATCTAGACATACCAAGATTTCAAACATCTTTGCAAGTTCTAAAGAGTTTTTAGATCTATTGAAACACAGACAATTGTAGATCACTTCACATTGCATCAAGCATGAATGGTATGGAAGTATCCTAAGATTGTTATAGAAGAATTAATTGATCAATGCACCTCAACCACAGTTTATCCCAATTTTACCATTATATATCTACTGTAGTTTTTTTTTTACCGTTTCCTTGAGCCCCCTTGCTTATTTGTGAACTTGTCCAATAATTTGTATTTCATAAATATTAATTACAGGTACTAAATCTTATTATTTGAAAAAAAAATCCAGCATTTTGCTTCAGGAAGAATTCCTTAAAGGTGGTTCTAAAACATACGGCTGTGGCTAGTGACACCTGCCCACTAGTTCAGGGCCTGCATTTTCAGGCTGTTATCAATGCTAGGCAACTGAGCTAATCTACAGTATATAAAGTTCATCGTTGTATCTTGCACAGCAAAAGATGTGGTATCTTTTGCAGTGCTGACAGGATTTTTGGGAATGTTACTTTCCTTTGCTGGGAACTCTTGCTTCACTCCCATTGTCTTGTAAATCATTATTCTCTTTCCACCTTTCATAAAGTTTTAGCATTTTATGTCTGTCACCCATCTGTGACATTCTAAACCAAGTCTCCCTCTCTCCTAATCCATCTCTATGTAGTGGAAGACCACAAAGGCAACGATGGGTAAATTGGGCTTTTTAAAAAACAAATCTGCATGCTTTGTCAGGTTTAACATTTTACCTAGAGAAGGGGCTCCTAGCAAATATTAAAAAATTGGAACAGAATAATTGGCACGTGAAAAGAATTGTTTGAGAACATAAATTTATTTTTCTATATTCAAATGACTGCATTGCCCTTCTTTGCCAATCTCCTTTTGCAGTTTTACTATTTTTGGATGGGACATTTTCCCCAGCCTGTCTTTGACTTGAAGTATTGTCTATTTAGGTCAGTGATATGATGAGAGATATTCACATGTTGAAGAGTGGAAATTGCTTCTCTAGATATCAGTGAATGAAAAAATCCTTAATGCAGCCCCATCATCCTTTTTATACTTTTTCAAAGCAGTTCTGTACAAGAGACAGCTGTCTTTTTTAGCACAAGTTGCAAAACACACTCACACTACCCACACGTACAGAAATTATTATTGATGAGTTTCTTTATGCATATGTGTACTTCCCCCCCCCTTTTTTTTTTCCATACTCCATTAACCTTAAGAAAGTCAGAAGTAGAAAGGCAAAAACTCCAGCTGATATTCTGGCCATAGTAGCCAGTATTGCATCAGCAAATCCTTGTCCAAAAAGCAGCCAGGTATTTTTCATATACGCAATACTCAAGTAGACAGATATCGCCTTCTACCAGGAATTACTAGGCTTCTTTTTATTGCACTTCCCCCTTTTCATTTAAAACAGGAAGCTGTGCTTTCTTTATACAATATTATAATAAAGAGGAGGAGGAGAGGCAGAGAGGGGAAGATTGTGTCAAATAGTTGAGAAGCTGCTCTCTTCTACTATAAGACTTTTCATTCTCAATGTGCTTCATTAATTTGATGAGCAGACACAAAAGTGTGGGGAGAGTTAAGGTGCTTTGTATGAGGAAATCAGCCTTAGGGTCTGCCGGAAGGTTTAAGAAAGTGAACTGCTAATGATGTTGAAGAAATACCTGTTGGGGATAAGAGCTTCTCTGGGCAGCCTTTGGGGCACATTTTATTAATTGTGGTTTTCTTAATTAGATGAGCCAGCAGGCTGATTGAGATCGGTGCTCCATACAAGCCTTAAACTATCTTTCTATTGCCCTGCTTGGTTGTTGTTTTGTTGTTATTAAATGAATGTGTGTGTGTGTATAATTTTCAAATTGTGTTGACCTTATTCCCATGAATTCATTCAATTTTCCCTTTTTTAAATTTAATCATTTCTAAATGGTAATGTCATAATTTCCAGTCAGTAAGATTTTTTTCTTATTATGGAATTTCCATATCCTAGAAAACTGAGTATTGAGTTGGACCTGTTCTTAGTCTTCAAGAGGTCAGAACCTGTAGCAGAGTTTGAGGAAAATTAAACATTTCTGATATATATGTTGACAGTCATGTCTGGTAGGCTTTAGTAACTAGAATATATGTACCTCAGGGTTGAACTGCAGTGTCTTTGGTGCTCTTCGAGCCTGATTGTTGGTTGAACCATGTTCAGAGTACACTCCATTGTACTCTGAACATTGTACTCTGAAAACTCCATTGATAGGTTTTAGTTTATAAAGTCTATTTTTAATTTTACATTAAATTGCAATTCATCATTTTTGACTCCTCACTGCTGGATTGTTTAACAAATTATGAAATTGAAATAGGGTTTAGTTTTTTCCCCTAGCCTGGGAAATTATCCATATGCCAGGCTGCTAATGTACATATTTCCCCGTTTTCTAAAGAAAGAAAGACAAATTTTGGAATTGATGTCTTTTCTTCTTTAAAAGCTCAGTCTTTATGCTTGGAAAGTATTCAAGATGACCTTTATTGACCTTTATTGATTTTAGTAAATCACTGATACCAGTATATCTACTTTGGAAATATATAAGAAAGGAGAGTTGGAAGTCTTCCTATCGTAAATGGAGATAGACATACTGTACATGTCTTCTAGAATGTTGCAAACAAGACCTTTATTATAGGTCTTAGTTTTAGCTATTGTTTTGTAATATTGTTTCAGATTATTTGTTTGCTCATGAATGGAATGGAACAAAAATATGTACAGCTCATGAATGGAACAAAAATATGTTTTTGTCATTTTATTTCATATTATAACGAAATTAAAATAAGAACAGTCAGAACCATGATCTTGGATCTACATGTGTAGAGCCTACTAATTATTTCTGAAGCCCAGTAGGAATTATTGTAGGAATCAAAAAATAAGAAGGACCAGCTATATCTTCATGATTTCATTCATGAACCCCTTGTATGTAAGGAAGCTGCCTCTATGTTAGATTTTCTTTTTCCATACTACAGCTGTCATGCTGGGTGGAAGCACTTTATCCTGAGAGTTTGAAAATCTTAAAATCATACCAACACAGCAGCTCACAGTTCATTGCTCAATTCATGTAAATGCCTTTTTGTTTTCTGATCTCTTTCCTGGAGACCAGATCTGCATACCTGCATGAACATTAACACTGATTACAACCTTGTACATGCGAACAAACTAACACCACTACTAACATGGGCAGCCTCCTGCCCACACCCTCTTATTTTTCTTGGTGACCTAAATCTACCTCTTATTAATTGGACCCTAAATGAATGTACAACTGAACCCATACATGCAACCCTGTACAATGCTGTAACTAATCTGGGACTAGATCAACTAGTAACTAATAACACTAGACTCAACAACTGTCTTGATCTCATCTTCTCCAACAGTTTAAATTCAATTTATGGACTACAAATAAAAGAACCCTTTTCCAACAGTGACCATAGCATGATAGACTTTTATGTCAACTTACATCCTCACACAGACAATCATAATGACGGAATCCCAAAGTATAATTTTAGAAAAGCCAACTATGATCTTAGAACTGATGATCTTTCATTTCTTGATTAGCAAACACTATTCACTGGCTGTATCACTGCTAAAGACCATTATAACATTTTTTTGCAAGAAGTCAAAAGAATCATCAAACTATACGTACCACTAATAACCCCCAAAACCAAGAAAAATAAATTACCCATAATGATAAGGAAGATTCAGGCCAAAAAAAACCCCTCTTTGGTGCAAAACCAAAACTGGCTATGTAGCTAACTTCAGAAATCGCTATAAAACCGTATGCTGACAGATAAAGGCAAAATGCATCAGTTATCACAGGAAACAAGAGGAAAACCTAATACTTACTAAATCCACCCGGGCCTTCTGCAATTTTGTAAACAACATATTTAAAGACTCAAGATCCATCCCATCACTAAAAGGACCAAACGGGAAAGACTGTAATGATGAAACCGTTAAGGCCAACCTCTTCAACACATTCTTCAGTTCAGTCTTTGTAAAGAGCAATGGCTCATGTCTCTCATTTCCCAATGGTACCACAACTACTCACAACAATCTACAACATGTCAATTTCACAGAAGATGCTGTTGAAAAGGCACTACGCAACCTAAAACCATCTCTATCGATTGGCCCTGATGGATTATTTCCCTACTTCCTAAAGAAGCTATCAACCACCATAGCAGAATCACTTAGCATAATCTACGAAATATCTTTCAGAACCAGCTCCTTACCTAACTTATGGTCACTAGCCATGGTCATCCCTATCTTCATAAAGGGTGACCCCAGCCTAGTTGATAATTACAGATCAATCTCAGTATGTTGTGTCACTTGCAAAGTCATGAAATCAATCATAAACCAATCCATTACCCTCTACTTAAAGACTAACAACCTACTCTCTAACGAGCAATTTGGCTTTAGAAAAAAATTGTCCTGCAATTTGCAACTATTACACTGCAAAAACATATGGTCTTCAAAACTCGACCAGGGTAAATCAATAGATGCAATTTATATAGACTTCTGTAAAGCCTTTGATTCAGTGGTACACGACAAGCTACTTCTAAAACTAAAATCCACATTTCCGGATTCCTTCTTAAGTGGATAGCTGCGTTCCTATCAAACAGGCAGCAAGTAGTCAAAATAGGTAACGCCTTATCTAACCCTGCACCCGTTAACAGCGGTGTCCCCCAAGGCAGCGTACTAGGATCCACGGTCTTCATACTTTATATAAATGACCTTTGAGATCATATTATAAGCAACTGCGTTCTCTTTGCGGATGATGTAAAACTATTCAACATCACTGACAATGCTGCTACTCTACAAAAAGACCTTGACTATGTGTCAGAATGGTCAAACAATTGGCAACTCCAAATCTCAACCAACAAATGCTCTGTCTTACACATTGGCAAAAAAATCAGAACATAAAATATAAGCTGGATGGATACGACCTAACAGATGACCCTCACTCTGTCAAAGACCTTGGAGTACTCATCTCAACTGATCTAAGTGCCAGAGCTCACTGTAACAGCATTGCTAAAAAAGCATTAAGAGTTGTTAACCTTCCGTAGCTTCTTCTCCGTAATATTGAACTGCAAACTAGGGCATACAAAACTTTTGTCAGATCAGTTCTTGAATACAGCTCATCTGTCTGGAACCCACACTGCATATTGGACATTAATACAATAGAAGGAGTCCAGAGATATTTCACAAGAAGAGTCCTCTACTCCTCTGCTTGCAACAAAATACCTTATGCCACCAGACTCAAAATTCTGGACTTAGACAACTTAGAACTTCGCCGTCTTTGGTCTGACCTAAGCATAGTGCATAAAATCATCTGCTACAATGTCCTGCCAACCAATGAATACTTTAGCTTCAACCAAAACAATACAAAAACACACAATAGATGCAAATTCATGGTAAACCGATCCAAACTAGACTGCAGAAAATACGACTTCAGTAACAGAGTTGTCAACACCTGGAATGCACTATCTGACTCTGTGGTTTCTTCCCCAATCCCCAAAACTTTGATCTTAGACTGTCTACTGTAGACCTCATCCCATTCCTAAGAGGTCTGTAAGGGCCATGCATAAGCACACCAGCATGCCTACCGTCCCTGTCCTAATGTTTTCTTTTATTTGTATCCTTTTCATGTATTTATAATTATGTTTACACTTGTATCTGTCATAAAATACATGCTTGACAAAATAAAATAAAAATAAAATAAATAAAAATATATTTCACTATTCAATTATGAACAACTGCAAATTAAGGTCACGTTGTATATGAAGATGCTTTATACCAAAGCCTACAATCAATCCACCCATCACAGAACTGGCCACTATCCTCAGAACATGTTCAATAGTTCCAGGAAATTATCCAGGAAACAGGTCTAGAAATTATTCCCATAACCCAGCAGTTAAGAATATCTTGCTACAGCTGAAGAGGTTAGGACATTGTTTGCTTATGCAAACATAAAAGATTTGTGATATATAGTTTACAGACTTAGTTCTTAGGCTGGCACAAATTGGCCACTGCAAGATTTTTGACTGAGTGAGCTGGCCTCTTATTTTGTCAGACAATTTTCTCCAGAGTTTTGTACCAGTCAAGTTTGTTGTTGTTTGTGAGCTACCGTATCCAATAACTTATATTATTGATTTTTCTGTTGGTTGAAATCTGAGCATCCTTTAGTTTGTGCAGTTTGTTTTCTGGGCTTTCTAGAAGGCTGTGAGCCTTGAGATGCAGTTCTGTACAAAATAGATTTTTATTTATGTTAAATCTTGTTATAAATCTGCTATCATATATCAGGAGAACTAATCTTCTGAGTTGCAGTGCAATTTCAATTTATTATTCTGGTTGAAGATTAAGCTACCTTCATGAGTTTACTCTCCAATGACTCTGGAGGCCTGGACAATTTGCCATAAGTGAAACTTGCCTAAGCCTCCTTTTTTCATTGTATGCTTGAAAATATCTGCTTAGATAGTTAAACTGAGTATCTTTGCTATAAAAATAAAATATATATTTTTAAAAAACACAATCTTGTGTTTTTATTGTCTTAAGTTTCCCTGTTTCTTTACCTCTTAGGTCTTTCCATTAGCTATTGTTGGGGATCATATAGGTTTAAATGTTTTTTTAAAAAATTACAACAAATAGAAGTCACTTATTATAGTCCTATTGTTTTAAAATATTTACTGTGTATTTTTATTGCTGTTGTTTGATTGCTCAGCATGAAAAGTGTATACATACGTGTAAAGCGATATCGTTAAGTAACACTATACACAATCCTCAAATTATTTCACCTCTGTAACAGATTTTGATTTTAGTTATATTTATTTACTTAATGTATTAAATGTGTTTTCTGCCCATCTCACTGCAAGGAGACTCTAGGTGGCTTACAACATTATCTACTTGAATTTTGTTTAGAATGTCAAGGATTTGTTTGTATGTAACTATTGGTTCTTGATGCATTTGTTGATTTTAAAAAGCAACAATATTTCTCCATTCTTGTGTGCTTTTTTTTCTTGTTTCTCCTCCTACTTAAGACTTGGAAGTTTACAGTTAGTTTCCTATTCTGTCTTTAGACTTATGGCATTTGTTACTGATTGTATATTTAGTTCATTTTCAGTATTCTCTTGTCATTGCTGTTGACTCACCAAGCTGGTCCTGGTAACAATACAGTCAACATGTCTTTCTATTTTTATCTAGAAATCTTCCCCCAACTGACTTTCCTGCTCTATGAGTCATTCTTTCTGATCTTACATCTCAACTCCTTTTAAAGGATTGGGAAAAAGCGAGAAGAAACCAAGCACAAATATTACAGAAACTCTTTCTAAGGATAGGATTGTTTAGTACCAAGAATACTTCCACCATGTTGTAGATCTTACATCTGAATAAGTTGGAATACAAATAATGAGTTCTAAACAGGATGTTACAATTTGTGGCACCAGGACAAAATTATGATTTGGCCGCATTGTTTTGAAGGGATTCTGCTGAGTCACATCTTTTAGAGCTGAATACACTCCTCTTTTTTTTTTTTTTGTCACAACATTATATACAAGCACATATAATGAAAGAAAACAATAGGACAGGAACAGTAAGCACTTTTGTGCACTTATGCACGCCCCTTCTTGCTTTTACCTCTTCCTAAAGTCTTTATTTCAGTTATTATATTCAGTCTAATTTCTTCATCCAAATGGTAATGTTGATATTCCCAGAAATGGATTCAATAAAAATAGCTCATTTTCAATGAGCCTAAATTGGCTGCTAAATAGGAGGGCTAGAACTTGAAAATATGTAGTACTTTCCAGGCTTTCAAAGTCAATTTGATTTTTTTGGATGTACCTATACTTGCTCTTTGGTAATCCTGCATCAGTCTTAACTATGAAATCAACTGACCTATAATTTTACTATCTGTAGTTTTGACAGGGTCTTGACCTGTTTACCTTAATGCATTAATATTGTGATACAAACTATAATTGGTTTTCTCTTTAATAGAAGTGTTCCAGATTGTGTGCTTGATATAAACTATGTTACTTTGAAACAAAGATTAAATCATAGTTATTCTCTGGCTCTAATATTAAGGTTATGAATAGTTTGTGACACCTTCACAAAGAAATTTCAGTAATAAATTTTGAATTACATCATGTATTAAAATAAAAAATAAATAAAAAAATGGGATGATAATTGCAATTCAGAACAAATAGATTAACTGTTGGCACTATAAAACAAGAAATCCTCTTCCTCCTTGGCTACCTGACCATCCCTCCTTTTGTTTACTTACAATTAACCAATCAATTAGTTCAATAGTGAAATTCAAATTTTTTTACTACCGGTTCTGTGGGTGTGGCTTGGCGGGCATGGTGTGGCTTGGTGGGCATGGCTTGGTGGGCATGGTAGGGGAAGGATACTGCAAAATCTCCATTCCCACCCCACTCTGGGGCCAGCCAGAGGTGGCATTTGCTGGTTCTCCAAACTACTCAAAATTTCTGCTACCGGTTCTCCATAACCTGCTGGATTTCACCTCTGAATTAGTTTCATAGAACTAGCTACCAGATAAGAGATACTGCTTCCCTTCTTTCTTGTTACCTTCTTCTCAGTAGCATTGTTACATAAATATTAAACAAATATGTTTTATTTTTATTAAAAAAGGCAGCTGTTTAAAAGCACGAAAGGGGCTAACTAGGTAAATAACCAGCATTTGCTGCAGTAGTTTGGTATATATTTCCAATTGAGAAAATTAGGAACAGTTTATTTTAAAAAAACCTCATCTGTTACCAGAAAGAATCAAAATTCCACCCTAATGGTGTTATGTCTACAATACTTTGAGTTCCAGCCAGCACAGCTAAGTTAATGAAGCCTGATGTTAACACAAAGGCTTAACACAGAGAATGGGCATTAGGATGATATGATGATATGTCTTTGATTTCTTATTCTTCTGGATGATTGTAAGGATAGCTGAAGTATATATAAGAGACTTATGCATATATATTTGCAAAAAGCGTTTCCAGTTTTAATTCCCTTGGATGTGTTTTAGCTTGATATATCTGTATGGCACTACTGTAAGTGGAAGAAGACTGGAAACTGTTTACAGTAAGCTTACCAGAAAGAGCTAGATGATTACCGGATGACAGCAAAGAGGGAAAGAAAACTTAGCTGCCATCAAGGGCAGAGGTGGGATTCACTTACCTTCCCTACCGTTTCGCAAATGTGAGCGCACGCGCCACCTCTGCACATGCGCATGGCCTTCTGCGCATGTGCAGTAGTTGCACATTATGTCCACGTGGCTTGGTGGAGCCTCCTGCAGTTGCCGCTACTGGTTCGCGCGATCCAAAGAGAACCGGCTGAATCCCATCACTGATCAAGGGATTGTCTGGATTTTTCCCGCTCAATTCTGGTAGAGCTAACCCCATAGCTTTCAACTGAGCTCCTTTCTTTCTGAATAAATTTGTGGGGAAAAAAATGTTTCTGCCACTTAGACCTTCCAAAGAGGGTTGTGTTACACTTAGTCTATCCATCAGTGGTAGTGGTAAATTATTCAAATAATTTAACAACTGGTTCTCTGCCCTAATGATTTCTTCCAACAACCAGTTCACCAAACTGTTGAGAAAGTTAACAACCGGTTCTCCCAAAGTAGTGTGAACTGGCTGAATCCCACCTCTGCTATCTGTTTCTCTTAGCTTTCCCTTCTGCCTGTCTCCTTGACAGAGACTGGCTGTGCTCTCTACGTGAGGTGATCTGGATTTTCTTCTAGCTCAGTTCGGAGATTGTTTTCTTGTCCAGGCACAACCTTCATCAGTTTTCTCTGTCAGTCTAAATATGACTGGTACCAGAGAGGAAACATGTATCTTTTGTGGCTTTAGTCAACTGAAAGGAAATCTTTCAAATAGACAGAGAATCTAGGATAATTCTCTGAAGTTAAAACTACTCTACTTAAAGTGCTGGGGAGAATTCCACCCCCCTTGCAGGAGGCCTGCAGGGGAGGGGGTGAGAGGGTGAGGGTGGGAAGAACTAATTATGTATTTTTTTCCAATGTTTGAATGTATTGCATGAGTCCAGAAAAAAGTCTTCCAAGAACAAAACAAAAGGTACCTGTCAGTTTAATCTGAGCTTCCTGATAAAATTCCAGCAGAGTACTTTTTTTTAATAGATGAAATAAGAACCCTGGCAGGCCCTCTTGACTGGTCACATAAATCATTTGTGGTAATTGCTCTGAGAGGGAAAACTGCTTCATAGGCAGAGAAAAATAAAACATCCTTTTCTGACTGTGCACCACTTCAGGTGGCTCAGCTGCAGAAGTCATTACCCCCCTTCTACCTGTGAGGAAGAAAGGGAAAGACTAATAAAATAATACAAAATAAAAGCAGCATTGCACCAAGCATAAGCAACATGATTTTGTGATACTTCTAATTTTTCTTGACTGATTTGGTTTGAATGGTAATCAAAGTGTACTTTCCAAAAAGGAGAAAATGTGTGATTTGGGAGGATCCTGCAGAGAAAGGCTGTGATGAGTGAAAAGGTTGGCAAGTTATGTAAAATGGCTACCATTTTAATGCTCAGATGACACCATCTCTATGGGCTATTATTTGTTTGTATCCCACCTTTATTAATTTTGCAAATACATGTAACCCAAGGTAGTGAACATATCCAACATAGCTTCCTCCTTATATTTTCCCACAACAAGAACCGTTCAAGGTGGTTTGGGCTGATTGTACCTATTTAGCTCGTAGCATTACTCAAAACCTTTCCCAATAGATGTGGAATTTCTGTTAAAGAGCCAAGCACTTAGGAATTTTGATGTTTGCTTTGCTATAAGGATCCAGTAAGACAGTTGCATTTCAAAGCCACCCATGGCCTTAACGCTTTGACAAAACAGAACGTGATAATAAAATAATAGAGTTCCAAGCAAGGCATACAGTAATTATCAGTGGTGGGTTCTAACCGGTGTTATCACTGGTTCGCTTTGCACATGCGCTTTTTCAGTTAAATTTATATTAATTCTAAAAAAACAGATAAATTAAATGCTAAGAAACAAAAACATCTTGTTTTGATAAAAAGTTAGGGAGAAATGCTTGATCAATTTGTAACAGCAGCACGATCATTCTTAGGGACTCTTTTGGAAACCTATAATAGTATTAATCCTAGTTTTGAGCCTAGTATAACCCTAATCTAATTTAAATCTCATTTACTCTTTACTTAGCTGTAAGCAGTTGCAGCTGTCCTTTGTAATACTTCTGGTATTGACAGATATGTAAGTTGCTAATTGACACTTGGAGACCATAGTTGATTGAATCAGACAGAAATCTACAGATTTATTTGAGGGCTTATGAAGGTTCTTCAGAACATCTTCTCACTTAAAGTTGTCATTTCTTTCTTGCTGAAAAGATGGATGTAGTTTATGTATTTATAGAGCTGTAGTGGTATAAGTACAGCCATTATAATTCATTTTCTGGTTCAGTGTTTAAAATTATCTTGATGAAAATAATAAAACTCAGAAATGTTACAAGAAAGATTTGGCCATTTCTGTAAACAGGTATCTTAAATCTGAGAATATTTAATCAATTATTAGCAGCATAGAAGTTTCCTAAAAAAAATTTGGGGCTTACTTAGTGTATTATAATTCCACTTAGCATTTAATTTGCCCTTGTTCCCCAAACTTCTTCAGTCTCAGAGGATCCTGTTCCTTTTCTGCTACATCTGTTACAGAATGAAAAATATAAGCAATATACAATACGTGTAGCGAGAATATGGAGATATGCAGAAGCTGTTGGTAGGGCTGAAGCATTTTTTAAAGTCCAGAATGGCCAAAAAACGTTCAACAGTGGTTCAGTAATATGCCTGCCTAAAGGTACAATCAAACTTGCAAGATTCTGTTATTATAACTAATCTTAATAAAAGTCATTTCAGCCTTCCTGTAGAGTTAATTTCCTGGTCTATCTAGAAGCAGGGATGTCAAATTCTCAGCCCACAGGCCAGATGCATCACACGCTGGCCACACCCACCCCAGTTTTAGCAAAGGGGGAAAAGTCACAATACATCACATGACAACAAAATGACGCTGTTTTAGAGGAATTGACATATAAGAGCTAACTTGTAGCTCCCTACACATCTTCTGTTGCTTCTGATTAACCAGGAGCAATGCCTCATAAGCTTGCATACTGTAGTTTGCACATGTGTCTTTGATCAAGCTGAGATGAAACAACATATGTTTGCTCTATTTCCTTTACTATCAAAGGATAGAAAAACATTAACCAGCTCTGTGAAGGGAAAAATGTCTCAATACATCATGTGATGGCAATGTGATACAGCAAATTTGACATCCGTGATCTAGAACAAGTGTAGATAAGATATTTTGAAAAAAATCCCATCAGCCATCATGAACAGTAATAGATATAACAGTCATTAGATATATAATATATTGTTCATATTATTTGGAAGGCACTAATTGCTACTCTCTGAGATGTCAAATTTGATCCTTGTGTTGTCTGTTTCCAAAATAAAATAATATAACAAAATGCCATTTCCCCCAAATTTAAATTCATTGTAAGCTATACAGAGCTGTTGTGAATCGGCAATCATATAAACGGAATGAATCAATCTTCTTCTCGAGGTTGGATATGGTGATTCAATAACAGAAATATAAGTTGGGGTAATATAATATGATTATATTATAATCATAATTAGTATGATTATATTAAAAGTAGTGTTTCCTATGATTAAGCAAAGGTGACACAGAAAATAAAAATATAGTCCAGTTTGTGTGTTGAGGAAGGCATATTGCATCTCTTCTGTCCACAAAGGACAGATTTCGTGTTGTTATCCCTGAATTGTACTTGATAGATGGGGGAAATAGACAGTTGAATCCCACAATATGATACATTCAATCTTATAAATTACTACAGAGGTAATGACATCGTCAGGCAGTAAGATTGACTGACTGACTAACTGACATCACTTTTGCTAATAGAACAGCTGGACTTTATTGTGTCATTGTTATTTGTTTAACAAGTTGTAAACCATACTATATGTTTATCTCAAGAAGAAAATGATTAAGAACCCAAATATCCTGCTATGTATTTTTTCATGAGATTGTGAGCAAGAAAAGAAAGTAGGAGGGAAATAAATGAAGCTTTTCAAGATAATTTGGTCAGATATCTATCAAAGATGGTTATGATTCAATCAATTCTTTCTTAACTCAATGGAATACACAGAATGACCTTGTCAGGGCAATTTGTGGAGGAACTCTTCAAAACTATTATTTTGCTGCATTTAATATGAATATTCAGTACTAAATATTGCCATTTTTGCTGAAATCTGTAGATCTGATAACCTACAATGTAGCAAAGTTAAGTACTTGATTGAAAATGGTAGTTAGTTTCATTTTATTTTTGTTATATTGAGCAAGAATATTAGCCTGAATATAGTTTGCTAGTAATGCACACTTATAAGTCAACAGTAGTTGAAAAATTTAAAGCTGGACTTAGTAGTTGAGAAATTTGTAGCTGGATTTCTCTCTTAATCTTCTAATTATATCATATTATTCTGCATTTGCTGTTCATACTCATGCTCTGATTCAACTCAATGCAGAATACAGAGCCATGTTGTTTTCCATTGCAAGTAGAAATTGTTCAATAGAAAAGAACAACACGGGGTGTTTTAATCTGTGAAAAGTGAAAAATTTAAGCACATGTGGTTGAAATGTTAGTGAAAATTATGTATACATGTGAAAGGGTCAGTTCAAGAGACTTTCTAGCTATAACTAGTTAACTAAGAAGACGTAAAGCAAAATGAGTGCCTTGGGCATCCATCCATTCATGTATTGCCAAATTTATATTTTATTGTAATCTAAGACCTGTCTCCAGCTATTATGAAAAATTAAATCTGTCATAACTTCATAAATCAATAAAAAATCTTAACAATTATAAAAGCAAAATACAGATAAATAAAAAATAAAAAGAATAAAAGATGGCATTAGGCACAAACTCAGCTGGAATGCTCTCTTAAATATTTCTGTGTTTAATATCTTTCTATGCTATGTTTGGGACTTTTTCTAGTCTTCTTCATATGTTCTCTGGAATGCCTGGGAGGCTAAAATGATGAAGAAAACATGTCCAGTCAAACCCTTCTGTATTATTCTTCTGATATGGACAACTGGAAGATCAGAAAGATCTAATCCTAATCTTTGATTTAAGTGAAGGCATTGATTATAAACATAACCAATTTCTAAAATTTACAATAAATTTACAATATTTTCATGGAAGAATTTTTGTTAGTTAAGCTAAGTTCATAGCAGTATCTGAAAATTTGGGGAAATTATCCATTCAAATTTTTGTGTAGCAGGAAATATTCTTAAAAGCATTACTAGATGGTGCCTATTACATCCAAAGCGTACAAATATGCAGATCCCATCTGTACTTGGAATGCCTATTGCCAATGATATTAGATTACGTATGGATTTCATCATTAACCAGAGGCTACTCGGAGAACTAACACTTTAAGTGTTAGAGTTTAGAATTGCTCTGATTTGTATATTTTCATTTGTAAATAATAGCTGAGTACAAGTGAAGAGTAAGTCATTTGTCATTTCAGGTCAGTAATTGAGTTTCTCCAATTAATGAATACAGTGAGCTACAGTTGCCAATGTGGAACAATTATCTTCTCCCCTACTAATCAGAGAATATTCTGAGAACAGGCAGGGAACAACATAAGTCAATCATCACTCATAATTGAGCTAAACTATCAGAAAGACATTATGTAGCATTACCCTTCTATAAACTATAGGTTTCGGTTTTTATTCTACTAACTAATCCTTAACTCTGTTTCTTTCCTAGTTCTATATTTAATGTTCTGTGTTTCTTCCACATTGCTGATGGCATCCACTGGTATCCTTATTATATCTAATAGCCCTGCTACCTATGTATATTCTGTCCTTGGTAAGCAGTTAGTCTGCAGTTTTCAGTTCTAGGAACAGTTCTCCAGAGTCTTGGGTGCTGATTTACCTTCCAAATCTATATTCAGGTATGGCTGTAACAAGCTGTGGTCTAAAAGTAACTGATTCCTATAAGATACTGGCATGTCTGCTTTCCTAAATGAGTATTACATCAAAGGGCACAGTTTCTACTTTCCTGGTGCTTAAAGATGACATGAATCAACTGAGAAGTCTTTCTGTCCATAATGTTAGAGTTGTTTTCACTGAAAATCATGTTTATGTAAAAATATATGGGCTGGGAATACCATGAATAAAGTTAATTACAGAACTGTTTCTTTTTTTAAAAAAAATAAGACTTCATTTAATAAGAATTAACGTTTTCCCTTTAGTCAGAGTCAGCATATAGCAGCCATTTAAAACATTCTTACATCATAGTGCTCTTGTACCCCTCCTCGTCTCTGTCCAGCTATATTCACTTGGGGAATTTTAAAGCTTACTTAGATTTGAAACATGCATGCACATCCACCTGGACATTTTGATAAGCCGATCCAATCAAAACATGTAGTTCTACTTATGATGAACACTGTTCTCAATTATTTCTGTTACAAATTTCGTTCTCAAATCTGCCTTTCGGAAATTTATTTAAAAAGCCAGTTTTGGGAAAGTGCTGATTTAAAGCCAGTTTTGGGGATGCTGTAAATAAAGACTGAATTATTTTTCAATGACTCAGTAAACTCGAAGCCAAAGAAAGTTGTTTTTTCATGCCTTGTTTTTCTGTATATCATCTCTCTGTATTTTTTTTATTTCTTGGGATCAAATGGTATCTATCTTCTTTTATGAATTGTGGTTATATGTAGATGTGAATTAGTTTTAAGAACCTTTCATTGATCTTATGTTCCATTGCAGTTTAATATATGAATTGCTTTGTCAGAATTTGAAGGTAACCTTTCAAGCTTATTGAAAAATACTTCAAGAAAAGTCACTTGTCAGCAAATGATCTGTTCTGGAACAGAGATCTGATGCTTTGCAAAGGAGGGGAAAGAGGATTCCAGGTGAGACAGAGAAGGCTTGCTATTTGACCATTTTTAGATATTTATACGTAGGTAGAAATGTATAAAGAAGAAAGAGAATGCAGCTGATAAAGATCAGTAGAATGGATCTGTATCCCTAACCCAGAAGATAGAATGAAAACAGAATGGCCACTGGCTGCTTTTCCAATCCCAGTAATAAGCATTTGAATGCTGCAAAGTACACTATAAATAGACTTTAGTAACAACTGGTGTCCAAAGCAGATGGTGGAACTTCATGCCCTGCTACCCTAGATAATCAGCTCCCACTATTGTGCTTGTAGTACCAGCTATAGTAATGAGCAAGGAGAGAAAGGGTCAACATTAATGCTAGATAATAAATGGAGGGAGGAAACACACTAGATTTTTTAAAAAAAATCTATGTGGATTAATTTTATCATAAATCTCAATTCTGTTCAGCTGATACAATTATTGGTGGTTGCTTGCTACTAATTAATGCTGTTAAAGGGACCAATATTCCAATTCACTTTAAATCTAACTGTTAAAATAATGTATCATATGTTCTTTCAAGGGAAAGGAGCCCATTTCAAAAGCAGAGCTGTAATTAAAACAGCTTACATCTGCCTTTGTAAATAAATGCTGACAATTTGTATTTGGCTGCTGAACTTTGGCTTGACAGCACTGTAGAATTTGCCATCTGACAATCATATTTATTTAAAGACCTTAGAACATTATAACCAGTGATTTAGGATGAGGACAAACATGTCTAATGAAATGAGTGGTCCTTTCATTTCATAATGTCCAGGGCAGAGATGGCTTTGTAAATAACATATTCATTTGTTTCTTTTGGAAAAAATGAACACCAAATGATCAACTGTTTCAGAGTAATAATCAAGCTTAACTTGCCTATTCAGTAGGGAGAGGATGATAGATACTTTTTATCCAAGACAAAGTTCCTAGAATTAAGCACCTTCATTATTATAGGAGGAAAAATTAACACTAAATTATAGATCATGGATGAAGATATATTACAAAAATTATCTGCTATTTGTAATATAGATCTTGTGAATCAGAAGCATTGTTAGGCAAAACCAGCAAAGTCCTAGAACAATGGCACCACGAAGCTTTATAGGATCAACATGTATATCACTATATCTTGTGTGTGTGTGCATAGTCATCTAGTTTTTGACCAGGACTGTGATTGTGTATATGAGAAAATGCTTCTTTTGCAAATTTCTATTGGATTTTCCAAATTATGTATGGACTCTGTGTTCAGTGCTGGAAACTTAATCTCTTTTGAAAAGATCAGGCTAAGTGATGAGCAATTGGAAATAACCATGTCCTAGATTACAAGAAAACACTTTCAAAGATCTAGTTTTTCAACTTTTCTAGAATTTATCTCTGTCAGCTGCAAATTTCATTGTCTATATATAGAATGAGAAGCATAAAACACAATAACAATGTCATGTATTGAATAATCTTCCACTGAGGAAAAATGGCCTTAGTCCTTTTCTGTTCCTAGTTATAAACTGATAAAAAATTTAAAAAGTTTATATTATTCAGTGGTAAGCTTTTTAAATAAAGGTAAATAGCAGGAGACCTGAACCAAAACACTAGCTTTACATTCTATCTATGTGACATGTATTTTGGAGACTGTGGTTTGGTTGTCAGAAACCATGAATCAGGTCATAAATTGGCAAATTGAATTATAAAGCACTAAATACAATTAGCTCCATATGGGACACTGACTTTACTGAGCAGATCTGAGGAACTGGAATAAGACAAGATATTCCTAACATACAGACTTCAAATTATTGAAATTTGAAGTTATTCAAATTATTCTCGCAGAATGTTCTATACTTCTTAAGTATTTGAGTATTTAATTATGCAGTCCAGACTTTCTTAAAACAATTACAAAAGAAAACTTGAATGCTATCTCAAAAGCCAGGGTTTTCAGTGTTAAATAGAAGGGGCACTGCATCAAAAAAGAAGCAGCAGCATGATAAAAAGTGTGATGAAAAAAAGCAATATCCAAACTAACACCATTCTTAACTGACTCTAATAATAATAATTTCCAAATACAAAGTGGTAAAGTCTTAGCACATAACATATTTATTGTGTGACCTAACTGAGATTGAAAAGAAGAAAATGTGGATAATTGATGTAATACCAGGAGATAGTAGGAAAAAAGACAAAGGATTGAAGAAGATCACAAAGTATTAAGATCTGAAAAGTTGAAAGATTATGACATAAACCAGCTGTGGTGGTCCTAGCAGTTACCAGCAAACAGAGTGCCATACCAAAATGTCTTGGATGGTACTTAGAAAATCTACACATTGACAACATTTTCATTGGTCAATTACAAAAAGTCGCACTGCTTGGCTTAGCAGATATACTACACCAGGGGTAGTCAACTTTTTTATACCTACCGCCCACTTTTGTATCTCTGTTACTAGTAAAATTTTCTAATCACCCATCGGTTCCACAGTAATGCACCATGTATCGTCATCTGCGCATGCCTCTCGCGCATCGTGGATTGGGTTGGTGGGGGCGCCAGCTACCAGCTCTGCTTGTCTGTTACAGCTGGGTGGTATGGGGGGAGATGCGCAAGCTATTCTGGGATGAGGCTCTTTTGTTTGCAGTTGCACTATAGCACCATTTAGTTTCACTTAAATAACATGAACTAAACTTATGTGCGAGCGATACAAATAGTGTATTTTCAGAAATTTAAATTGTCACGGGGAATTTTATGAAAACCTAATGAAAATGTTTTTAAATAATGCTATAAAAATTTTTTTTAAAGTCAATTAAATTAAAAAAAAGGAAAGTGCTTCAGTATTGGACAAAACCCCTACTGCCCACCATGAAAGCTGGAATGCCCACTAGTGGGCGGTAGGGACCAGGTTGACTACCACTGTACTACACCAATGAATTATGACACCTTAAGTTCTTGGGAAGAATTTCCCAACTCCAACTAAAGAACTGGCAGTTGTGATTTCACATTGTTGTGTTTATAGTAATAATAATTAGTAGTAGTTGTGAATGAATATTGATTATCAGTTCTTATTTGCATTACGAGGGCAGCACATATAGAGATTATGTACGTATACACATACGCACACCTCCAAATCCAGTCAGCTCTTTTTGGTACACTATGTGTACATAACAAAAATCATCATTATAACTAAATTATAACTAAAATTGTCCATATACTTGATAACTGCAGTGGACCCCTTGATCCTGTTTTGATCAAATTGGCAGTATAAAATTCCGTACTTAAGTAAAGAGAAAAGGATGCTGACAAAACTGGTGTTGCTCTGATGTTGAGGTCTAATCCTTGCCAATAAGATCTGTCCCTCCAGGACTCCTTCCCACTGGCTACTGAAAGGATGCAGAAAGCAGCAGCCAGGTGGCATACAACCCCAACCTGATCTCGATTCCCCCCTCTCATGGTAATAACAAACCAGAGCAACCAGAGAGGATTTGAGGAGGAGTGGGAGCCAAAGCCCCACACTTGGTTACAAGTGGGAAAGGCAAAATCTCAGAGGCCAGGGTAAGGTGTGAATTCTCACTAGGGATATCAGTCTGCCCACCGCTCTAGAAGAAACTTTGCAGTGCTTCCCACACACACACAAGTTCATGGGAATGTGAGTGGGAGGGCTTAATATTTACTTTGATGTCATTTTGTCATCAGAGGGAAGTCATGATTTAAACAGTGCCACAATGGTAGAACAAAAGGCTGAGCTAATTAAATAGGGAGAGGAAAGAGTACTAAGTATGTTTGCTACTTTGAGTTACTTATAAAGTCATAAAGATGGGATAAACATTTAGTAAACACACACACACAAACAGAAATATTGTGCATAAACCTTTAAAAATTGCTGTTGCTCTTTCAACTTTAATATAGAAACAGGCTGCTACCAGAATTCCCTAGATGATGAATATGGGTTCTGTGAGCACTGTGGAATCTATATGTGATCTTCAGATTATAGGTCCCAGCTATAATGTTCCACTTAACACCTGGGAATTAGCTGGATCATCTTGAATCATACGAGTCACTATCCAATCAGCTTTTTCCTGCTGTTTCCAGCTTCGATATATGAGAAGGCAGAATGAAGACCTAAACACTATTTCATAATCAAATCGGACAACAACTTATTTTTTGGACTTATATTTGGAAAACAAATGATGTATACAAATTTAATAATATAATTATTTCAGGGGAGAATGTGTTTTGTAATTGTGAATGGTGAAAGCCTGAATCAATCTCATCTTTATTATAAAACCAATGTTGAGGTGGAGAAAAATAAATTCATTGAGAAAATTCCTATTGTTTGCACGAATAAGATATAGCTTTTTATTAACAAGTGATAAGAGTGAATGTGTAATTATAAGAAGAAAATTGCCCTTCTATTTTTTCCTCTATGTATTATCAATGTGGCCCTCAAATAGTTTAGAAGGAAGTGCTGTCCAAACTTTTAAGAAAGAATGGATTTTATTGCAGTCACATTAGAAAACTGCAGCAGTATTCAGAGTTCATAGTCATTTTGAAAACACATATGTATTTGAATATTGACAATGGTGCGCCATGTTCCTTTAATCTTATAGCAGTGAATGAACCTCTATCCATCAGAACCCCTTATATAGCAAGAAGAACCTAGATATGTGTCTTTTGGTGTGTAACACTCAAATTACACTTGATAAAAGATTGTCAGAGTGTCAGAGCACAAACATACACAGCTGTCAACTCCCACCAGCCATGCCAAATTCCCAGCTAAGTAGCTTTTCTATGCATGAATGAGAAAAGTAAACAAAAGACACCGCAGGAAAAAAAAAGGCAAATATGAGATACCTTGGTCATTAGAAAGCAAAACCATATATTTTTCCAGTTTGCTAACAAAACTGCCATTTTCAATGATTTTTTTTTCTAACAAACAGGTTCAGTTGAGTTAGCAGAACTTTGTCTATTTTTTTCCATTTCATAATTTATATTTTAATTTGAAAGAAATATGGCTTTGCCAGCTTCCAAGATAATCAGACACCAAACTATTTAAAATGAAAAAGAATGTATATTTGTCACTGTATACTGATACAATATCTATTTTGCAGGACTTCTGCATACGTTGCCTAACTTGCTACAACATGGAGAAAAACCATGTGGGATTAAACTGAAAGCCTGTAGAATCTACTTTCTCACAATAGCAAGCAGATGCCTTGGGGAGGTCTTAAGCAAAACACTGCTGCTGTATTTCCCCCAAAATAAGACTCAACCAGAAAATAAGCCCTTGCATGATTTTTCAGGATGTTTGTAATATAAGCCTACTCCAAAAGTAAGCCCCCAGTTAAGAGTGTCAGCCAGACGGATTCATTTAGGTACCACATTTCCCCGAAAACAAGACCTAACTGAAAAATAAGCCCTACTGCATCTTTTGGAGCAAAAATTAAGATAAGACCCGGTCTTATTTTCTGGGAAACACAGTATTTCCAAGTATTTTAAGGCACAGAACTTCTGGTATTGGAGGTAATATATAGTTGTCATGACTTGTAACTGTTACCACCAAGGCCTCAATTAGTGTATTTAGTCCCTTTTGACGTTATTGACATAGTAGGTGGCCTTCAACTTACCCTGACAGCAAATTCATTAGTTCATATGAACGTCAATTGTGAATATGACCTAAACAAATTAGAAATTATTATGTTTTCTTCATTTGTTGTTGTTGCTGTGACTATTCCTTCCTTTCATTTGTTTTCTGCTACGTTCTTCTGATATTCCCAATGCCAAAAACAGGGGAAAGATAAGAATGTGAGGTTCAATTTTAAACATGCATTCCATCTATTTAATTAATGGAATTCAGCAATGGAAAAATTGAATTGCATTTCTGCAGACAGAATTGTATTTTAGGTTTCAAGTTCAGCCAGAAAATTCTCACAAGACTTACATTGCTGTTAACTGAACATCCTGTATCTTTTTGAAAAGAGAATGGATTGTTGAATTTTATTTTATTACAAAAATAAAAAATATATATCCATAAACCTATAGATCTGTTGCCCCTTCATGAACCACAAAATTAAGGATGTTCTGTTAGGCCATCTATACAAACTCTCTTCTCCATGCAGGAATCCAAATTAAAGTCCCCACAATAAGTGAAGTTGTCCATCAGCTAAGAGGAGCTCATCACCTCTCTGAGTAATTGATTTTCATCCTAAAATTGCTCTTTTTTCTTAAGAGGCTATCCATTGCCTTTCTGTAAGTTAGATCTATTCCTTTATGTCCTCGACTCAGGAACAATAGAGATTGCTCTGTATTTCCTCCTGTATGATATCCTTTCAAGAATTTAAGGAGTGTTATTATATCCTTCTCAGTTTTCTCAAGGCTAAACATTCTTTACTCTTTCTTGATATGACTTTCCAGTGCGCTGATTATCTTCATTGCTGTTTTCTCAAACTGTTCAAGTTTTAATGAGTCCTTGCTGGGGCTCTTCCTTGTGGCTATGTTAACATGCATTTTTCCTTTCCTTCACTAGACAGAAAAGTATGTTGGCATAATTTGCACTGCCCTCAGGCTGAGCTCTAATTTGCGTCACTGATAAAGCTTGTAACTGGTGCCATCCTTAAAAACTTTAGATGAAACAATTTAAAACATTGGTAGATTCCTATAGCTACGTTTTCCCTTCCAGGCCGCATCACCTGCTGACAGGAAAAGTAATCTCTGACCTTAACATATGGTGGGATGGACTTGGACACCTCTGACCACATCTGACAGAAAAGCTTATATTTCAAATTGCACAAGTAACAAATCACTAACCCAAAATGGCAGTTATCTGTCACTTAGGCTATTTGTAATTTTGGATTTATGGATCTTCTGAAAGACTACTAGATTTGATTGTTTAAGTCTAGAACTACCAGTAGTAATTTTTTGGAGGAGCATTAAATACATGGCCCCAAATGACAACCACAGGCACAACCAAAGCATGAAAGGATTCTTAGGAGACTTCTCTCTCAATTCATCTGCTCTCTTCCACTTGCATGAAATGGATGTAAAGTTGAGTTTCGTGGGTAAGAATCCATTGAAGTGCATTGTGATCCACAGAAACTTATATATGTTTAACATGCCCCAAAATGCCATAACCAGAGATCGTCTTATCTAGAATATTGACCTCCCTACTGTGCAGTTATGTAGGTGCTGCCTCTTGAGGCAAAAGGGACATAGAACAGAAAACAAGGATTTCTCCCATTTTATGGAACACACTGTCCCTGATCCCGAATTTTGCTGCTCATTTTAAAAAAATTTACATCAATATTTACCATACATTTATCCAAAAAATGCCGTCTGTGTTTACCTCCTTTAAGTCAGTGGAACTTAATTATACACACCCTTTCCATTTAATTCATATTAAAGTCATTAAATATGTTTTTTAATTAAGTAATAGTAAAATCAGTGTCTATGGGATTGAGGTGCTTGGGCATGCGTTCTCTTTTCATCTCCTTTATTCTTTCCCTTTTGTATTTTTTAAAAAATTAAATACCTACAAAACTGCAGACAAAACAACCGCAGCAATAGTATTTAGATGCAAAAGAGAACATGGATAGAGAAACCACATGCTACAGCCAGAAATTCATTATCATTTGTAGATACATTTTACTTTAGCTTGTTGCTGAGAAAGGCTGAAATAACATTTGACATCTTTCAGTGCTCCATAAAATTGATTATTTATGGCATTTAATTATTACCAATAAATAAATGCTATCAATAATCAGTTTTATATAATATATATAATGCCATTGTATATTTCTGTTAATAAACTTGAGAGAGGTTTTTTGGTTATTGACATCGCCGTTGTTTTTCTCATGTTGTAGGAACCACTTCACATATTTCTCACTGCAACACCCTCAGTCAGCTGCTAGAGTTGGTGCTGCCTTCTTGTTGATACATGATACATGTAACTGGAGGGCAGAGTATTTTCTGTTCGCACATGTTACAGACTTGATATAAATGTTTTACATCTATCTGTCAGTTGTAAAACAAACTTTACTAGGATTTAGACATAAATTTAAATTTTGAGCCAGAGAATTTAAAAAAAATAAAAAATGAAAATTGAAAATGTGACTTTACCTTTTCAGAACAGTAAATCGGATTAAGTTTCAGCTTCAGTGTATTAGTAGGACAGCATAACTCCACTTGTAACAGTTACAATCATTCAGTAAAACTACAACATTACTTGTCATAACAACAGACAGTTGTGTGGGATAAACCAGTGTCAGTGTGCTACATGACTTTGGAACCAACTGAATACAGAGCTTTAATTTATATATAGTAAGAAAATCCTCATCCTTTGTTGGTCAAAATATTTTTAGCCTTGATAGTATAGTACTTCCATTCTTTTAAGAACAGGAAATGGAGTTCCAAGCACATTTGAACAGGAGGAAAACTTGAAACAAAACAAGTTCATACTTTCCTGCTCTTAGCAGCTGCAGCTGCTGATGGAAAAAATGAGAAAGGAATGAGTGAAAGATTGACTTGCCCTACTCAGCAAAGTTTTCTCTGAGAAAAAGCATTTTCTGTTTCCTCTCTTTTAAGTAGAGACCATTCAGTACTTCCACATTCTGCACAGCAATGAGCTTAAGCATTTTCCTTTTGCTGCTTGCCAGCTAAGTCAGTTTTCTGGATTCACAAAATGATTGGAACTCATTGCACCCTCAGAAAGTCTTTGAGGAGCAGGAATAGCAAGACTGTAGCAACCTTCTATTACTTTGTGTAAGAGACGGTACTGAAGAAAGCTCCAGCTTGCCAGAATTATGGGAGGAAGCAACTTTCCCATATTAAAAAATAATAGTTGAGCTGGTTTGTTCAGATCCCATTCTTGTGTCTCTTGATAAATACGGCACCATCCCCAGACTGGCCAGAAGTTCCATAAAACAGAGACTCTGTTCCCCAATGTATCCTTTCCTTCTCAATCTTTGATGTTCATACTTTATGTTTTTAAGTTTGTTAGTGTCTGTGTATCACTTCAAACAACAGAATAGCTTCTTCAATTGCTATTTTAAGCCTGGTCAAGTGTCCCTTGCCTGCCACAAATTCAAAATATTGAAGAGTTGAATTCAGTCTCCTCTCTCATTTGAAAAACCAGACTGCTCCAGTATTCTGACCACCACAGCAGCCCCTTTTTACAGCTGGTCATAAATTTCCTAGCATGTCACAGTATCTTTAGCTTTGACTCCAGAGATTTCCTGTTGAGTTACAAGATGTAGGCCTGCAAAACACAGAGAAGCTAAATATACCCTTTTGTGCAGCACATGGTCAAATAAACAAGGACAGCATCAACAGAAGGGTGTTTTTAAACAAAAAAACAACAACCCGCAAGGTTGCCTTTAAAAAAAGTGATAATCAGATAATTAGTTTATCTTGGCAGAGAAACTAATCTGTCTGATTACAGCTGAACTTTTAATCCAGCACAATTTTGATTCCGAATGTCAATTAACATGTTACTATAACTAGTAGCAGTTTGTATACTGGGGTGGGAGTGCAATTACAGAAAAAAAATCCCCGAAATGCTGGGATAGCATGAGGTGACTGCATGTTCAGAGCTTAACTTGGTTCCAGACTTTTGTTTTTAATGTTGATGGTGTTAATAGTTTGAATTCGGTTTTTATGTTGTTTTATTATGAATATTGTTTTAATTCTTGACTGGGAATTGCCCAGAGTTTGATATAAGATGGGTGGCTATATAATTTTTTAAAATAAAGCAAGCGACCAAATATTGGGCAAATTGTATGTACAGTGAGTTTACAAGTCCCTCCCCCCAATTTCAAACACGATTTGGTTTTTAATATGAGAAGCTAGTTGTTTATCTTATTTATCTTTCCTCCTCTCTCATTTTTTTGGATACCAGGTTACAGTACATCTAGAGTACACTAATACGTATATAGCTTAATGTTTGACTAGGTATGGCCAATCTGTGCCAAATGTATCTCATTTCAATTTAGCAGTATTACATTAATAAGTTACTTATATAAGTTGATGCTAGAACTTAGCTCAAAATCAGCTGAATGTTCTTAATTCCAGATTTGCAGGATGTAAGGGCTGGAAAGAACCTTAGAGATCTAGTCCAGGGATGTCAAACTCACTTTCATTGAGGGCTACATCAGGGTTGTGTTTTACCTCTGAGGGCCGTGCCGGGGGGGGGGGGCAGAATGGGTGTGGCCAGAGTGGGCATTTGACACAGGCTCAAGATATATTTTTTTCCACTTCTCTACTTTCTTTCCACAGTTCTTTACTATAACCATATTCCTATCTCTTCTACCAGATATTACTGGCACACATTTATTTCTTATTCTTCATACTTCAAAAACAGCCAGGCCACATACAACTCCCTGTGGCCCATTTTGGCCAGCAGAAGCACCACGAGCCAGTCTTTTGATATTTCCAGGCCAGCCCCGCAGGCCAGATTTAAGCACCGGCCCGTGGGCCTTGAGTTTGACACCCCTGATCTAGTCCCATGCCCTGCCCAATGCAGGAATGTATTATAATCTGTTGTCCTCCCTTGTGTTTAACTCCAGTGAAAAAGAATCCACCAGCTCTGGAGGCAGTTTATTCCATTACTTGCCACAGCAGTGTTCACATTGCTCTCACCATCAGGAAAATTTTCTTGTTCAGTTAAAAACTGCTACTTCCATATATTCTGCAACAACTCTGAACGGTTCTGCCTCATCTACTTCAGATGCTGTGATGTCTCCTCGCAGTCTTTTCTTCTTTAGAGTAAAAGTTCCCAAATTTCAACCATTCCTAATACGTTTTTTTTTAAATTTCAGATTATTTATCACCTTGTTTATTCTCCTTTGGCCACACATCAGTTGGTTAGTATCCTTCCTAAAATGTGATGCCTGGCACTGGATGTAAGGTGCTGAATGTGGTCTGACCACACAATATAAAGGCATGATCATTTTTCTTGATATTGTTACTAAAATTATATTGATGCAGACTAGTGTTTGTTTGTTTTTTGAAGGTGTATTATACTACTGGCTCATCATCAGGTTATGATCAACTGAATTGCTAAATTCCTTTATACACATACACATAGTAGCTATGCCTTTATTTTTCCTACCAAAGTAAGGAACTTGCATTTGTGTTTTTTGAAATCCATCTTGCTGGTGGCTGCCCTTTGTACCAACTTGTCCAGAGTCTCCTAAATCTTGAGACTATCTTCTAAGTATTTGTATCCTTCCCATTTTTGTGTGGTCTATAGATTTCATAATCATATTTCAAAATCACTCATCTGATTGTATAAATGCAGCGAACAGCAGAACAACAGATTTAGAATAGAGCCCTGTGTAAGGCTTCATGGTGAGCCCTGTGTAAGGCTTCATGGTGAGCCAATGAGATGCATTCAGTGACAATGACGGTTCAGCTGTCATATCATTCAGGACATGCTGCCATCGTCTCTGATAGGATTTCACAGGAAACTGCTGAATGTTTGTCCAACTCAAGGTAAACTCTGCTCACTGCATTCCTATGGTCAACTAAATTGGTCACTAGGTCAAAAAAGGGGGTTAGCATAATTTATCCTTGGTAAACCATTCTGGATCCTAGCAAGCAATCCATTCTTTCCTTCATGCCCATAAACAGACTACTTAAAATTTCTTACAGAATTTTGCTTAGTATTTCCATCAATCTGAATGGTCTGTAATTGACTACTTCCTTTTTGTTTTGTTTTTTTCAAGATAGGAATAATATTTGCTTTTTTCCATTTCTCTGCCACTACACCCATCCTCCATGATTTATCAGAGATTACAGGAAGAGTTAATATCTGTAAGCACCTTCAGGACTCTTAAATGTGATTGTTTTAGTTCTATTGACGTTATCATTCTATCATCCCATGAATAAAAACATTTGATTACAAGCAGAAGTGCTTAATATCAGAGCCTAAGTGTTTTCAAGCATATTTTTATTATTCTTATCTCTGCCTTCCACAGAATTTTATGAGAGATCTAGATAGCAAAATTCTGGTACAAAAACTCTGGATTATGTTTATAATCTGTCATTCTAATTTTGTAAGAAAATCCTTTGAAATTAGTTACCACACAGTGCCTCTTGACTATAATAGACCAGTTTTACAGTTTTTAATGCTCTTCCCTCATTAAGGGCTGGGCTGTAGAAAATCATGCCATCTCAAATATTGCTGGACCCACAGTAAATGTGATGTGGAATAGGTCATGATGCCTTGCAGTCTAAACACTCAAATGGACAACATTCAAGAGCCCTGATTGAAAAGAGGAGGTATAGTGACCACTGGAGAGGAATTTTTTATCCATCATGCAGTCTTTTGGAGCTGGGTCCTTTCAACTGCACTTTCAATTGTTAGGCCAAGGATGTGCTAGGGCTTACATTCAATGACAATTAATTGGCCAGTTGAGCAACCCATTTAATCTTAACCAATGTACAAATTGGGCTTTGAGCCTCATAGACAAGCCATCACTGTAAACCACACAATGCAGAGATCAAATGGAATGAAGGATCCCCACAGAAAATGTCAGAGAAATTAAGGCTGAACAGATTGCTACCCAGACCACGTCAACTTAAGCCTCCTCCTCCATCCACTATGGTTTGTCCAAATGAAAGGTCTTGAGCCAATGTAGGAGGGAAAAATTGCTTCCAGAACAGAGCTTCTAAAGCTGTTTGGGGAATACAAGCTGACAATAAGACTGATGTCAGGGTGCCCTAATTAAATCCCCCTTGCCTATGGCAACTCGAGAGCAAGCCAGGGATGCTTTGCAAGTTGACAACAGAGTGCTGGCATGAGGACATATCCTGTGGAAATGATTACTGGGACATCTTTGTTACAGAGCAGGAAGATTACATGGATGTGAACTATGAGTTTTCTATGCAGAAGCATTATAGATTTTATTTTCCACACAGCTCTTGTCATTGGCTCATTCCCAGTCTTTGCAGCACGTTTGTAAGAATGTTCTCTAGGTGAGAATTGAGTTTGCCTTTCTAAATTTCTTGGTGGAAGAGTCAGTTAAAATGGAATAATGGATAGTAATAACTAAGGGCAAAGTGGGATGATTTCTGGGGCATGAAGATAGAGTAAACAAGATCCTATCAAATGTTCAGCTTCCTAGAGAATGGTCTGACTAGCATGATGAAAAACCCAGAACCTTTACAAAAAAGTGTAGTCAAACAGTTCTGTGAAGAACAATGCAACTGTTGCCACCTGAATCTTTGAGGGACTATAATGTAGGAAACACGTAATTTTCTCTGTGGGCAAAGAATGATGGATAAGAAATATCTCCTATGTTAAGTTAAAGGGCTGCTAATGCATTACAGCAATGAGACAGCAAGAGTCGATCAAATCTGTCAGCCGCTGAGAAACATGTAAAGGCCAACATTATATTGGTGACTGGGGTTGTAAAAGAATTATTGTCAGCCTGCCATTTATTGTTATTTTATCAAAGGGGGCCTGAGCATCCAGTGGCACTGCAGAGCATGTTCAATTTAGCTGGCTGTCACAGTGCAGTCACCTATTTTCCTATATTTACAAAAGAATTGTTGGCTTCTATTCTAATTGCTTCAACCAAACCTTTGTGAAATTCAGTAGAAGAGAATACACAGGGTTGAACTGTGGAGTTCTTGGTGCTTTCTGAGCTTGATTATTCACTTACAGACTTTTCATTATCCCACCATATTCCCAACAACACTTGGAGGGACAGTGTTGTGACTCCGGCCCCCAAGTCTGTCTTCATGGAGGAGGAGGACTCAGAGAGTGAGGGAGAGGAGCCGACAAGGCCTCCCTCTCCAGGTCCCTCCTTCCTGGCAATGCCTCAAGTGCCGGTGGAAGGCCAGGAAGAAGGCGTGTCTGAGCCTCCACAGATAGAGGACAAGGAGGATCAATTCTGGATAGACCTTAGGCACCGTCGGTAAGAGAGGCTTGCGCAGCAGAAGAAGAGGTGTGGCAGGCCCAGAAAGTGCTGAGTCACTGAGCCACACCCCCCAGGGGATAAAAGCAAGTGGGGTTGCCATCTGGCCCTTGTGATGGACAAAAGCTACTAAGGGTGAACTGCATCGTGTGAGCTTCAGACAGTTTTTGGATTTAAGGCTTGGATTTTCGTGAGTAACTCTTGACCATTCTGTAGACTCCTGGTTGCTCTGGTGACGGACTGTAACACACTGACTCTTGATAAGAACTTGGCAGGCACTTGGGGAATCGCTGCCAGAACTTTCCTCTGCCAAAGGGAACCAGGCCAACTTGTAAATAAATTGCTGGCAGATGTTCTTCGACACATGTGTTTTCTTAGGTGAGGTGGAAGGACAGAACAGACAGCTACTATATATAAAAAAAATGGAAAAAACCCACATTCACTAGTACTGATGATGATTCTTAGTTGGGTAATAAAACGTCTGCAAGCAACCAACCTAAGAGAGCATCGAGAACTGCATTATGATGTTTCCCTTTGTTCACGAAGGCCTTTTTAACATGTAAAGATATCGGAATTATAGGAATAGAAGAAAATGGGCATCCTAACTCCTCTAAAATAACATCCATATGTTTAAAAAAATGGGGTATTAATTATTGATGTTAGTGAGAATTCAGACCAGTTGTCACAATTTAATGGCAACTGTGCCAATTGGCATTGCTGCTGGTTGTTTTTGCACTGCATGTAAAATGCAGAATTTTATCCAGAAGAGCTTATGTAACGAAAGCCTGCCCTTTTTTGTCAAGTTTGTTTCCCTTCCATTGATATGGTGAACCTCAGATCAACCTCTACTTGATAGCAACTTTTAAGAAGTCTTCTTTGTGTTATTAGCAGGTTGTCAAAAGAGCTGTGCAGGGAGAACTTGTTAGTTGTCCAGCAACTCAATACAGGTAGTCCTCGACTTACGACCGCAATTGAGCCCAAAATTTAGGTTGCTAAAAGAGACGTTTGTTAAGTGAGTTTTGCCCCATTTCACAACCTTTCTTGCCACAGTTGTTAAGTGAATCGTTGTAGTTGCTAAGTTAGTAATACAGTTGTTAAGTGAATCTGGTTTCCCCATTGACTTTGCTTGACAGAAGATCGCAAAAGATGATCATATGATCCCAGGACAGTGCAAGCCTCATAAATATGAACCAGCTGCCAAGCATCTGAATTTTGATCATTTGACCATGGGGATGCTGCAGCGATCGTAAGTGTGAATAACAGTCATAAGTCACTTTTTCAATGCCGTTGTAACTTTGAATGGTCACTAAATGAACTGTTGTAAGTTGAGGACTACCACTACATAATTTACTGTGAGGCATGGAGATAAATGCTTACAAAGAACTCTAAAGAGAGAGAGAGTCTAGAGAGAGTCTAGAGAGAGTCTAGAGCCGAGGGAGACCACTGTACCTCAGATTGCCGGGTGCGAATCCCTCTTTGTGAGATGGGGTCGTAGGTGTCAGATGGGTTTGCTGATCACGTACCTGGCTCCTTGCTGCGTGACAGCCGCCCTGCCCGAGCTTCTGGAGATGCTGGCTGGGGTGGCAGTTGAGACCCCCAGACTTTTAGTCATGGGGGACTTTAACTTGCCATCTTCCGGCTCGTCATCGACGGCAGCTCGGGAGTTCATGGCTTCCATGACGGCCTTGGACCTGACTCAAGTAGTTGATGGCCCTACTCACATTGGGGGTGGCACTCTGGATTTGATTTTTCTCTCTAGTCAGTGGTTGAGAGATCTGGACTTAAAGGAAATAGTCATTGAACCTTTGTCATGGTCAGATCACTCTTCTTCGCCTGGACTTTCTGACCGCCATTCACCACCGCAGGGAGGCGGAGCCGACACGCTGGTTCCGCCCCAGGCGCCTGATGGACCCGGATGGGTTCCGGACGGAGCTTGGGCCATTTCCTGAGGGTCTGGCTCACGGCTCGGCTGAGGAACTTGTTGCGGCCTGGGAACGGGCCGCGCGGGGCCTTAGACCGTGTCGTGCCTTTGCGGCCTCTGACCCGGCGCAGGTCCCAACCGGCTCCTTGGTTCTCCGAGGAGCTGAGAGGATGAAACGCCGGAGAAGACGCCTAGAGAGTTCCTGGAGGTCTAGCCGCTCGAAGCTGATCGACACTAGTGAAGTCCTATACTAGGACTTACCTAGTGGCATTGAGGGAAGCGAGGCGTAGCTACGCCTCCTCATTGCATCGGCAGATAACCGCCCAGCCGCCCTGTTTGGGTGACTCGCTCCCTCCTACACCAGGGGGAGCGGGACGACCCGTTGCAGGGACGTGCTGAGGAGTTTAACGGTTATCTATACGATAAAATCGTTCAGCTTCGGGATGGTCTGGACCAAGATTGCGGTGATGCGGGTGAGATGCTCGAGGGCGGTCTTGGTGACATTGTTTGGGATGAGTTTGACCCTGTGGCTCCCCAGGACATGGACAGGTTGTTGGGTAGGTTGAATGCCACCACGTGTTTACTGGACCCGTGCCCCTCTTGGCTGGTGCTGGCCACTCGAGAGGTGACACGAGGCTGGCTCCAGGCGATTACGACCGCTTCTTTGGTGGAGGGTGTCTTCCCGCCTGCCTTGAAAGAGGCGGTGGTGAGGCCCCTCCTTAAGAAGCCGTCCCTGGACCCGGCTGTTTTAGGTAATTATCGTCCGGTCTCCAACCCGCTCGCGAAGGTTGTAGAGAGTATGGTGGCATATCAATTTCACTTGCACCTGGATGAAACTGTCTATCTAGACCCGCTCCAGTCCGGTTTCGGCCCGGCTACAGCACGGAGACGGCTTTGGTCGCGTTGGTGGATGATCTCTGGAGGCCAGGATAGGGGTTGTTCCTCTGCCCTGGTCCTATTAGACCTCTCAGCGGCTTTCGATACCATCGACCATGGTATCCTGCTGCGCCGGTTGGAGGGATTGGGAGTGGGAGGCACCGTTTATCGGTGGTTCTCCTCCTATCTCTCCGACCGGTCGCAGTCGGTGTTGACGGGGGCAGAGGTCGGCCCCGAGGCGCCTCACTTGTGGGGTGCCGCAGGGATCGATCCTCTCGCCCCTTCTGTTCAACATCTACATGAAGCCGCTGGGTGAGATCATCAGTGGTTTCGGTGTGAGGTACCAGTTGTATGCGGATGACACCCTGCTGTATTTTTTCACACCGGACCACCCCAACGGCTTTCAAGTGCTGTCCCGGTGCCTGGAGGCCGACGGGTCTGGATGGGGAGAAATAGGCTCAAGCTCAATCCTCCAAGACAGAGTGGCTGTGGATGCCGCATCCCGCACAGTCAGCTAAATCCGCGGCTGACCATCGGTGGCGAGTCATTGGCCCCGATGGAAAGGGTCCGCAACTTAGGCGCCTCCTGGATGAACGGCTGTCTCTAGAAGATCATTTGACGGCCGCTCCAGGGGAGCGTTCTACCAGGTTCGCCTGGTACGCCAGTTGCGCCTTTCTGGACCGGGATGCCCTATGCACGGTCACTCACGCACTCGTGACGTCGCGCCTGGATTACTGCAATGCTCTCTACATGGGGCTCCCCTTGAAGGGCATCCGGAGGCTGCAGTTAGTCCAGAATGCGGCTGCGCGGGTGATAGATGGAGCCCCCCGTGGCTCCCGTATAACACCCATCCTGCGCAGGCTGCACTGGCTACCTGTGCGCTTCAAGGTGCTGGTGACCACCTTTAAAGCGCTCCATGGCATTGGGCCGGGTTACCTACGGGACCGCCTACTGCTACCGAATATCTCTCACCGACCCGTGCGCTCTCACAGAGAGGGTCTCCTCAGGGTGCCGTCAGCGCGGCAATGTCGTCTGGCGACGCCCAGGGGAAGGGCCTTCTCTGTGGGGGCCCCCACCCTCTGGAATGAACTACCCCCCGGTCTTCGTCAGCTTTCGGACCTCCGGACCTTCCGCCGCGGGCTTAAAACACATTTATTTAATTGTGCAGGGCTGAGCTAAATTTTAAATTTTAAATTACTGGTTTTTAAATTGGCTTTTATTTTATATTTTTAATTTTAAATTAATAGGCGTTTAGAATAAGTTTTTTAACTGTTTTTATATTTCTTACATTGTATTTATGTGTTTTAAATGCCTGTACACCGCCCTGAGTCCTTCGGGAGATAGGGCGGTATATAAATTTGATAAATAAATAAATAAATAAATAAAGATAGCAAGTATTTGTTCCTTTCAATGAAAAATCTGGTCTTCTATTCCCTTTTATTCCTAGCTCTGTATTGTCTGTTATGCTGATGATATTTTCAACAAAGCAGCAAAAGAGCTTAGATTCAGTTACGTGTGGAGTCATAATGAGATGATTTTTAATGTAAAAAATATTTCAAGGTGTACAAATACAAATCATTTGCTGAAAACTCATCAATGAATAGATGAAACTTATCAGATGCACAGAGCATAAATATCTCCCATGTCCTGTCTAAGGTAGCCTCAGAAGATTGGAAATACTTATTTTAGGCAGTATTCTGTATACTAAAAATTGCAAAACTTTTAATCCATCCCATCACAATTCACTTTCAGATGTCCTATTTCACTCTTTCCATTTACACACAGCTAAACATGGCCAAATTGTTAACTGATCCAATTTTTCTCCGGTGCTGTCCACATTCACATTTGCTCTTTGACCTATCAACTGCCACATTTAGAACAATAAAATGAATACTATATGAGTAATTTGCTCTTTGAAAAGATATAGCTAAAATATATTCTATATTCCCTGTAACATCTTTTACCTTTACACCTGAATAATTTCTCATTAGCACATGTGTGCCCCAGATTTAATGACATAATCTGCACAAAGTGGATTGTTTACTTTTGGTATAATATGAAATGGAAACTTGCCCATCTGCTAAAAAAGATCATATATTTCAAACCATAATCAATGAGGTCATGTATCATGCTAAACTAAAAACAAATACTGTGCATGAAGGCTACTTATTCCTGATTTTTTGGGGAAAAAAAGTTCATTTTGAGAAACAAATTGAAGAAAGCAATGTGGGAAAAAGACTTATTTACAAATAAGACTTTCTTATCAACAGTAAAGAATAAGGCAGCAAAAGAGAATTTGATTTAAAAAATAACCAGGATATTTTTTATAAAAATCAGGTGGATTGTAGCCAATTTGGAAATATTTAATCCTCACATTGATGCAAATATATAAAAGCTTGTTGATGCAAAATACTGAATGCCATCAAATAGCCATTAATTCCATGTGATGGTGGATTACGACCAATTCCCATGTCAGATCCCACAGACAGGAAAAAATCCTGCAAGCTAAAACAGTAGCACTGACGACCAAAAACGCGAGAACATTGACAAATCTTCCTTCAATCTTGCATTGTTTCAAGGGTATATACACTATTTGAGAATGTTGCAAAAAATTGTCTTGAATTCTTCCTACCACATCTCCTTATATTATTTATTTCCTGATTACTGATAGGTTGGAAGGCATCTGTTCCTTCTCCTGTTTTGTTTTGTTAGTTATTATTAGTGAACTCTTCAGGATTGGTTTTTCTTTGTAACTACAACAAACTTTTTCATCAGAAGCTTTCTTGGATTTAACTCTTCTTCTACAAGAATCTAGGGCATTTCAGTGCTGTGTGATAAAAGTTCTTCTAATACATGTTCTTCTAATACATTGTCCTGCAAGATTGTACAGATTATGACCAAGTCATAATATTTTATAATTATGTCTCATTTAAAAAAATCCCTATATTACCATGGATTAAATACTATTATTTTCCATAAAAGAGATCTGAGATCCTGGGAATATCAACCACAAGATGATAAATTGAAACCGTCACATATACCACCTGGTTTGATATTTTTTCTTTTAGGCCAAAGAGAAATAAAAATGGAAAAAGAGACTCCGATTGTGGGAGCATTTCCCTAAAATGTTCATATATTTCATCCACGTGTTCTCTTATACGAAATCAGCTTTGTCATTATGGCAATGTTTATTCTGCTAGTGGCACAGTCTGTTAATTTTAATCAGAATTCATGTATGGCTCTACTCACACTGTTTATATTTAGTACTAAACAACCCATGACCCATTGAGTCATCATTTCAGAGATACTTCCTTACCAGATCCCTCCAAATCTCCAATTAATTCCTGCCAGCTTCCCACAGGACTGAATAGAACCAGACACATTAGAAAAACAATGGCAGAGCTTCTAATATTATTGCCTTCCCTGGAAAAGGTCTTTAAAGATTCAGGTAGATATTCAGAGGTGTATCTGCCATGAAAGTAGGCCATGTTGAAATGTATAGCACATACCAGGAATTGACTACAGGAAATATTTTAAGACATTTTATATTATGTCATAAAATGTTTTATACAATTTGCCAAATTTCAATTCCACAGGAGTCATGAGTTCTGGATTTTAGACACCTTGATTCAAAAACTTTCCCCATAATGCATTGTTTCACCCAGTCAAAGCAAATGGAAGACTTTTAGTAGTATGTAAATGATTTTTAGGTTCTGTACTATATGCTATTTTATTTCATAAGTCACTGTGGGAAGAATGTTACATTAAAAAAGTTTTTATTGAAGATTATTAACATATACATATTTTCTTCAGTGTTTTTCTGGCTCCCCCTCATCACAAACTTGAGAATCCTTGACTGCAAATTTCAGTTTTTTCAAAGAGGTTCAAAACAGAGGCTGCAAGAGAGGAAGGGGGCAGAAAAAAGCCATCGAATGGGTGGAATTTCTTTATGAAACAAACCCCTGTTTTCAATGAAGTGTTTTTAAACAGTAAAATAGGAACATTCATTTCTTAGTGATATTCTGAGTAGAAACATTTCTGTAGTAGATGAACTTAAAATACAAGTATTTATTTATTTATTTATTTATTTATTTATTTATTTTATTTTATTTTGTCACACAGTATATATAAGCATAAGCATGAAATAACTACAATATATAAGCATATATATATATATATATATATAAGTATGAGTATGTAATAACTATATTAATTGGATATAACGAAAGGAAACAATAGGACAGGAACGGTAGGCATGTTCCTCCATGATTTAGTTATACAAGCAATGATATTTTATTAATTTTAGCACCAATTACATTGAATATCAAATAGTTTGACATAAGATCTAAAATGTTCTTGATGAGAGTTAAATCATCTTGAATAATAAGCAAGCTCCTTAAATTTATTAAGACATTCCTAAAGGTATACCCAGCAAAAGTTATTGAGCCCATTTTTTTTCAACTAAGTTTGACTTTAATTCTCTTTATCTTATTAATGTTGCTAATGACACATGGGACTTCCTACTGTTTGCATTTTCCAAACTATAAAAAACAGTTTGGAGGTAAATTTTCTTCTCCTTAATGTTTGCCTTTGGAAATGCTGAGAACGTGAATTTTAAAAAATCATTACTATATTCCAACCTGCTACAAATCCTGAAGCAGCAAAATTCTCACCTCCACTCCATTTGAAGAAAAGAGTTGTATATTTTCGCTATAGAACTAAAAGAGAAGAGACAAACCGACAGAACTATTGTCAATTTCATTCCTAGTTATGAAATAGACATAGAAGGATGCAAAGCTGTCATGCTAGCATTTTTCCTGCAGGGCTTGAAGCTCCAGAGCAAGAAGAGGATTGAGACAAGAGCTTCATCCAATGGAGAAAATGAGCCATATAATCTCTCGAAATATCAAGATCTGCAAGTGCATAAAATTAAATAAAGCATTTTTCCTGGCAATAATAAGAAAGTAAAATGATGATCTTCCAGAGGAGAGCTCCTCCTGTCTGCTATTGACATCATTTACAACACTAAGATACGTACTTTCTTGGGGAGTCAGGATGCTCAGTGAAGAGCTAATCTAGGCACAAAGCCATTAAATAATGTTCATTATAAACAATGGTTTTCACCTGAATATGTTCAGATGAGTTTTCTGCATTTGTGGTTGCAACCAAATTTTAGTTTGATGTGTCAAATTCTTCACTGCTTTATATGTTTGTTGTTATTCAATTTTTCAGTCACTTTGTGACTCGAGTTCATTTCCCCAAGTTTTTTTTACTAGTAATTGTAATATTGCCTTTATGTAAGCTTCTGTTTGATTTACCAATATCTCTTTGTTTTCTTTCAGGTTCTTTTTCTATTGCCTTTGATTTTACAAGAGTCTTTTTCAGTGACTCCTACCTTAATTTTATATGCCAAAATATTTAAGCTTGAGCTTCATTATTGGTGCTTCCAGTGACTAGTCTGATTTTATTTCAACTAGTGTTGAATTATCTATTCTCCCTAAATGTTTTCAGGGATTTACTTCAGTATGACAGTTTAAAAGTACCAATTTTCCTAAACTAGAGCAACAGTGACTTTGACAGTATAAACCTGGTGCAACAACGGCCTTGACAATATAAACCTGTATTTTATTATTTGGTCTAGATCTATCATAACCTTTATACCAAGGAGTAGACATCTCTACGTTATGGCCATTATAATAATATGTAAATGTAATAATGTACTTTATTAAGAAAAACAAAATAATTGAATCCTAGTTTGTATTTAGTAATTTTATTATTTATTTATTAAATTTATTTGCCACCTATCTCGCCGTGGGGCTACTCTAGGCAGAAGTTTGGTAGAATTTCTTAACTTTGCAATGTTATATCCTTAATTCCAAATGTTTTTGCTGGGAAGTGATGCTAACAGCATGCCACAATAATGTTGTACTATGTGTATGTTTATGTATATATGTGGGGGGGGAGGAGGTGAGACCATGCACGTGTGTATTACGGGAGGGAAGATATTCAAGCAAAACAAATTGGCTGCATACAGAAAACTTCTGTCAAATACTCAAGACCATAGCAACTAGGGCTCCAGAAAAAGAAAGCATGGTAGATTATGCAGAAGAACAGAACAAATAGTTAACACTTGGCATAAAATAAAGTTAATTTATACTCCTGGAATTTATTTTAAAAATAAAAGATCAACAAAGGAATATAACACTTCATGAGGTTAGGTTCACAGAGTAATATTCACAGAAACAGAGAAGACATTCATTCGTTTGTTTGTTTGTTTGTTTATATTTTTATGCCACCCATCTCCCCTATAAGGTGACCCTAGGCGGTTTACAGATAAATATGCAGAAGAACAGTGGAAAATTTGAGGAGTCCTAGCAGAAAGATATGGATGCACTGAGAGCAATAGTAATGTTTTTGTGAAAAAATGGAAAAGTTGGGTTTTTGTTAGTGTGGATAATATTTTGTTTAAATATGCACTGGATATTTTAAGCAGAGAAGCTGGAATCTGTAGCAAGTTTATTAGCTCTATGCTTAAGATGGTTTATATTTAAGATAGTATAACATTAAGAACTATGTATAACATACAGGGCTATATTTGATTGTTTCTGGATTTATTTATTTAATGATCAAATGTTTAAGCAGTTAATATGCTGAACCACTGTTCCAGGTATGATGGCTGGATCCTCCTGGATCTTGCTTCCATCCTTTGATCTGTGATTTAGCAATGGTTAAATGTGTTAGGTGAACATGAAACTTTGGGTAGAATACTTTAATTTTTAATGTTCTACTAGATAAATTAATTAATTTAATTAAAATTAATGTGTTCTAAACCTTATTTCAACTCTGTGGTTTGCAGCCACTAGAAATAGATGCGTCCTGTATTTGGAAAACATAACTAATCTATGGAGGGTAGTTTGGGAACTATACATCTTATACACTCATTTGCATGATGTGCAAATACAGTTAATATTTTGTGGCTTTTTAATAGAGCTGGATGTAGCCTAAGTTGGTGTTTAATAAAGATATGAAGCACATACTCTGGTAAGCATGGATAAGGTAAAGGCAAACATCGCTATGATTTTTGAGTATTTCACAACTAATTAGGTGTTTAATTAGCACTGTTAGAGTGGGCATTGTTTTTCTAGATCCCTATGCCCTGCACATTGTCACTCATACCCTTGTGATCTCCAGATTGGATTACTGCAGTACACCCATCACTACATGGGTTTGGCCTTGGAGATTATTTGGAAGTTTCAAGTGACACACAGGGCAGTTATTGTGATACCATTTCTCCATGAACTGTATTGGCTTCTGGTGTGTTTTGGTGCAATTCAAGATGCTGGTTGTTACCTTTAAAGCCCCTTCTTGGCTTAGAACCAGTTTATTTATGGAATTGTCTCTCCCCAATTGCTTTTAACCATCTTACCAGTGGTGCGATTAAGAAAAATTACTACCGGTTCTGTGGGTGTGGCATGGTGGGCATGGCATGGCGTGGCATGGCTTGGTGGGCGTGGCAGGGGAAGGATACTGTAAAATCTCCATTCCCACCCCACTCCAGGGGAAGGTTACTGCAAAATCCCCATTTTCTCCCGATCAGCTGGGAATTGGGAGGCAGAGAATAGCTGGGGGCGGGACCAGTCAGAGGTAATACTTACCGATTTTCCTACTCAACTACTCAAAATTTCCACTACCAGTTCTCCAGAACTGGTCAGAACCTCCTGAAACCCACCTCTGCATCTTACCCAATATGGCAGAAAAGGTACTGTCAGCTGGGGTGTATCAGCTGGCGGAACCCAGAAAGAAAGACACTTCTATAAAAAGAAATCCGTTGTTATACCAATCGTGAATGGAGCTCTTAGAACAATACCTAAGGTCTTCTTCAATATCTAGAAATATTGAATTTATCATACCCAAGCACTCTAATTTTACATAAAACAACCGTTTTTGGAACTGCCTAAATTCTTAGACATTACCTTAATAATTCTTGGGCCCTTGATTAGGACTTGAATTATTTTCCATAAGTCCTGGACTACGAATCTAACTGTAGATTACCCACACATAATAAAGCCCAAATAGAATATACAAGTAGACCAAAGGAGCTCAGTACTCACTACTATCATACTATTTTAGGTAAAATCATTGGTACATACGTACCACCACACATAGAAAAAGAATAATGCTATTATTTTGTTTGCCATATTTCCTTAATATTTTTTTAAATTATGTAATTTCTGAGTGGTGCATAGTTTATCCTTTATCCTAATTATGGGTTACTTGAATTGATGCAAATTAAGTTTCGTAGAGGAATTTTACAGATGCCTGCCAAATACAGACCTGCAGCTGGAGTGTGAACTACAGAATGTAGAAGAAGAGCTTAGCTTGTAATTGCCAACGACTGATGGAAGAATAAATTCATCCCAATGAGTTAAATACATTCTTCATAGTTTTCAGTTTTATTTCCACTAAATCCATGCTTTCACATTCTTTTTTTAATATACAATACTTGTCATAAGGTTGGGCTAGTCTAGTGTTTCTAATCATCCTAATGTAGACATCTCGAATTATGGAAACTGAAAAAGATAAAAGCTCCAAATAAAGAGTGGAAGGAAATTCTATGAAAATAGTAGGATGGTTTGTAATTGAAAATATGTGCCAGAGAATGAAAATGAAAGTATATAGAACAAGTAGTTATTACCTTTCAAAATTGTAGGCGGCAACAAAAGATGTATTTCTAGAGTAAATATGGATGATTAGACTGTGGTCTTAGTGCATTTGTTTTTCAGCATTTGGCTATGAATGTAAAAGAAATACCAATCCTCAAGTATATAAGTATATATACTTTGCAGCCAAGGAAGCGTCCTAGAAAATATACCTGGTGCAAGTATTTTTTAAAAACCATAACTATTAAGATGTTTTTAAGTAAAAAATAAAATAAAAAACTAATAATAAAGAGAGAATAGAAAAGAAGTTAGAATGTACGCAGAAATCGCAGATAGAGATGCAAAAAAATTTAAAAATATAAAAAGTAACAAAGCATAAAAAAAGAATGACCTCTTTTGCAGCAAATATAAAATAAAACATAAGTTCAGCTCTTCCTCTACTATTACAATGTAAATACTAATAATAATCCAAAGCATATGTCATGATTTCATTTTTTTATTTCATGCAAAAAGTTCCAAAAGGGACCTCCAATTAGTATTAAATTTAGCCAATGTCTTTCTTCAAATAAGAGTGGTCACTTTCTACATTATAGCCAATTCCATCAGCTTTGTCAACCTCCGTTTGTCGAATTCTTCAGATATTGGGCCGAAATCCTATTGCTGTCGTCATATATAAGAATAAAATACCTTACAATTTTTCCAGACTTTTGTTTATCAGCCCTAACAAAAATGTCTCTTGTCTGAATTGTATATTGACCGTTTGAATTAATAATATATATGGTATATATTTCAGTTCAATAATTTTTAGCTTTTTTACAAGTCCCCAAATGTCCTTTGTTGGTGTTTATATTTCCAGCATATTATCAGGTCCATTATGCATTTTTGACAATCTCTGTGGTGATAAATACCATCTATGCATCATTTTATAGAAATTATCTTTCAGATTGTAACTTACTATAAATTTCAACTCCCTTTGTCCACATATTTTCCCATTGCTGTATTTGTATATCATTTGTAAATTTTTTAGCCCACCTTATTATGCAATCTTTAACTTGTTTGTGAAAATATATCTGTGTACAGTTTTGAAACCACAGGTATGTGTGCTTGTATAAAAGAGAATGAAGCTTTGACTGACTGTACATGATAACAATGTCTATAAAAATAGGGTTCAACCAAGTTAAATTATTTAGCTTGGTTCAAATCACTTTTCTTAGCAGTTCCTGAAATGTTCCAGATTTCCACTTTGGAGTCATACGATAGATGACTACAACATATCACATGTGCAAGTAGGGAATTTCTGCTCAGTCCACCCCCTTCCACTTAGCCTGGGGTTCCCCCACTTCCATCCTAGTCAAAATACGTTTTGCTATCCTAGGTGGGAATGAAAAGGCAGTAAAATAGGTACAGTTTCATCAGTGGTAACAGTAAAAACTGAACAAAGTTAATGATCTTCTGTGACAAAAAGAGGAAACTCTTAAGTTTCTCTTTGTTCCCAGGCAAGACCAGAAAAAGACTTAATTTTCACTAGCAATGGCAGAGGAAAAGAATAGTTTTATGCTTTTCAGTGAGTCTAATAAAATTCTTTTCTTTCAATAGAACTGTTTATGAGTGTGGGTTTGAGGAGGTTTTACAGGCATATGTAGCTACGATGTAGAAAGATAATACTATTTTGACACTCTGGCTGTTACATGATTTTTATTTTGGAAAGAAAGCACCAGGATAAAAATTTGGGAAACTACTACAATCAAGAATGATGTCTAGAGTAAAAGATTAGAATTGCAGGTTTTATACTTTTCCTCCATTACCATAATTAGACTAGGTGTGGGTAATTTTTGAATCCTAGAGCAGATCAGCCTTCAGGTCAGGTGTCGCAGGAGACATCTTCCTGCAAACTCGTCTTCAAAGAGCAGTGTTTATATTATTATTTATTATTGAATTTGTCACCCATCTCCACCCAAGGTGACTCTGGGCAGCTTACAAGGTTAATTATGTTACGTATGTGTGTTTCAGGAGGTGGGGAAGATTAGGTTTATATTTTGTACACTCTCATGCATAGAGCAAACTGTAAATTTATAAAATCAAGGTATAGCTTTTTGAAAACATAGCTTGGAACATTTACCAAAATTAGCAAATCAAGCTTCACTAGTGAATACTAAGAAAGTCAGAACACTGTGTGCTGTATAGGTATCTCAATATATATTGCCTCTGTCTTTCACAATATCCTGGAATAGCTCAGAGAGTTGCCATTGCTGCAGGAAGGATTGGTTTTGACTTTGAAAACAGCCAGTAAGGCCAGGCAGGAATGCCAATTATGGCTTAGACCAGAAGCAGGAACCAATGTTAATCTAAACTTGGAGCAACAGCTACTTTTCCTTTGCTGGCTGGATAGTTATGATGTAGTTGTGTTGAGTTTTCTGAACGTGTACAGTGGAAATTCCCCCTCCCCCCAAAAAAGATTTCAGTTTGTTTTTCAATTGAATTATATAGCCTATAAATTATATTAAAGGTGGAAAAACTTCTGAAGTGGTTTATAATTTTTTTACATCTCAAAAACCTAATTCTAAATTTGACATGTGTACCATTCAGGAGCTACATTGTTGAATGTGAATGTTTGTCATCAGTTTGGAAACAATCATTTTAAATGGAGGGAAAGACTGTATATGAACTATTGACTATTGTGGAACAGCGTATATTTGCTTATATGGATCAGCCAGATGTTGGAGCCTATATTAAAGTTAACACCTCTGCAATGTGCTGACATTTAAGTTTACTGGTTTTCTTAAGGCATTACTTTCGCAGGATTCAGTCTGTTTTGATTTATTTTAAATCTTTAGAATTCTAAAAGCAGACTATGGAAAGCCTTGGAGAGACTATATTCCTATTGATCTGATTAGCATTAACTTGATTGATGATATGATAGATTGTACAACAGCATACAGCTGTTGAAGGCAAAAGTGTGTGAGCGAGAGAGAAATAAAAAGTGAGGGTGGGCAGAATGGCTGCTTTATATGAGCGCCTATGTGAGCTATATTTAGTTTGGCTTCAGGCTTCTGCCACAGAAGGTATTTGCTACATGGGATTGGACAGAAATGGGAAAGCTTTTGGTGATGTCACAATGCAGCATATCTTCTGATCCCTCTCTCTTTTGCCCCCCATTGCTTTTGTTCCTTATAGTGGCTGCCAAAAAAATATTATCTGGCTGACTGATGGCACTTTGGTCTACAAATGGAGGCATTAAAAAGACAGTAGAGGAAATCAATTCATAAAGCAATTAAAAGATCATTAGAAGGTAGCATTTGACCAGAACAAGATGTCTGAAATCTGAAACAGCTATTTGGGGCTATTGTGACATAGCTTTTCTGTTCCTGCTGATCACAAAGGAAAACAGAGCCTTTCCCCATTTGCACCTAACTGTGATGTAAATATGCTCTGGCCCTATATTCTGTCTGCTATGTTTCCCCTGGTATTGCTCTTGTATCATCCTCAGGTTATGAATGAGACAGGCATAAGTATCTTTAGCTGTGCCTGTGTTAAAATAGTGTTTTATTCATATTCCATCACCACCCAAGGACAACTTCAAGGTGTATTAAACCTGTTATGCTTTCTTACTTCTCCTTTGGAGGAAAGTCAGTTAATGTAGAGGCAACAGAGACAGAACAAGAATTAGCAATAGTGATAGTATATGCTAGTCTGTTGATGAATGACGTTCATATTAAAAGCACATCAATTCAAGCATCTAAGACATATATTCAAATCCAAGAAGCTCCAAGGTATACGCAGATCATTCCCACAAGACAGTCTAATAGTTAATAATATTAGAATTTTCATGTATGTCTACCTAAAGCAGGTGTCTGCAACCTTAAACACTCAAAGAGCCATTTGGACCCATTTCCTATACAAAAGAAAACACAGGGAGCCACAAAACCTGGGTGGGCGTGGCCAACTTGACATCACTCACTCCCACCCAGTCACATGACACACACCCCAGCTACACCTATCCAGGTCTTATGGCTCACAGTGTTTTCTTTTCTGTGGAAAATGGTTCCCCCCCCCTCTCTCTCTCTTACACACACACACACACACACACACACACACACATCTCTCTCCCTCTTTATCTCTTTCTCCCTCTCTCATCTCTCTCTTTCTCTCATCTCCCTCTCCCTCATCTGTCTCTCTTTCTCTCTCTCATTTCTCTCCATCTCTCTTTCTGTCTCCCATCTCTCTCTCCCTCTCATCTTTCTCTTTCTACCTCTCATCTCTTTCTCCCTCTGTCTCTCTATCTCTTTCATCTCTCTCCCCCACCCCCCATGTGTGTATGTATATGTTCCCTCTTGAACCATTTTTTTTGTTTTGCTGATGTTATTCTTTCTTTTTATTTGGGTGCTTTTTACCATATGATTTAAATTAAGAGTCATTTCAGGTTCCCCAATAAATGAAGCTCTTTCCTCCCCCTGCTGTGATTTCCTGCTGGCTGAATCCACCATTGGCTGGCCCCTCCCCTCCCCCTTTCCCTCTCAGTCACTCCTCGCCTGAGAAGGTAAGGACGACAGCGGTGGATGGACACTCACTCTATATTCTAGAGCAGGAGCGAAGAGGCCCTGTACTTGCCTCTTCTTCCGCCCTTGTTGGTGCTGTGTGGACCTCAGTTACTCAGGGAGACATGCGACTTTCCACACTTAAATTTAGCATGCTTCACAATGGGGGAGACGGTATCCCCTGCTCCTCTTGGAGCCCATTATAACGCAGAGCATCGGCTGCAGCCGGGCCAGGCCAGTGTCTCAGGGTGGAGATAAAGTCGTACATCTTCCTGAGCGACCAATGCTCCTTGTCGAAATGGGCTCCAAGAGGAGCAGGGGATGCCGTCTCCCCTATTGTGAAGCACGATAAATTTAAGTGTGCTGCGCAAGGCGCTGCAAGAGCAGCAAGCAGGCCATGGAGGTGGCGAGAGCACCGGCGTCAGCTGCAGCCAGGCTGGGCTAGTGTCTTGGGACAGAGAGAAAGTCAGGTGTCTCCCCGAGCAACCAAGATACACGCAGCACCAAGAAGGGCGGAAGAAGAGGCAAGTACAGGGCTGCTTCGCTCTGTCTCTGGAATATGGAGCGAGTCTCCATCCGCTGCCGTCACCCTTTCTCAGGTGAGGAGTGACTGGGAGGGGAAGGCGAGGGCGAGGGGCAGGGCCAGCCAGTTTGGGTTCCAGTTCAGCAGGGAGCCACAGCAAGGGGCCCAAAGAGTCTCATGCGGCTCCATAGCCACGGGTTGCCGACATCCGACCTAAGGAGACCCCATTTGGTGTAACGATTAAGACACGAGGCTGGAAATGAGGAGATTATGAATTCTAGCCCCACTTAAGGCACAAAACTAGGTGGGTAACCTTGGGCCAGTCACTCTCAGGCAGTACTCAAATATTGCCAAGAAAACTGCAGGCATTAGTCCAGGCAGTCATCCTGATTCAAAGGCGTGCCCTCCAGATAGTATACCAAAATGCAATATAAGCAGACAACAGTAACATCAGAATAATAAAAAGTGTTTATTTGTGTGTCAATTTAATAATTTCAATCATTTAATTTAATCAATCCAACCAATTTAATATTCATGATTCAATCTCAGCATGATGGCATTTTAAAATGATACTTGATACTGCAATCAAAATGAATACTTCTTGTACTTTTATTAATAATGTAAAAAAAAAGTTTTAAGACCCATTTAAACTTAAGATCAAAGTCCAAATGTAATTTTAGAAGAAATCTATTCCAAAAAGAAGGGGCTTAATAGGAAAAAGACTCTAAAATATGTAATAGCCATTCAACAGTATCAGGAAGGCCTGCTAACAAACTGCTTCAGTAATCCAAACAATATACCACTATGGCACAAATTGTTTTAATAGTAAGAAATGGTCAGATACTTTGCATGTTTAGAAGATAAAAGCTGGAGGTTCTTGTGGTTTTATCAATGAAAGTTTTAAATAATGTTTCTTCTTGATAAGAACCCTTAATTCTTGTACCAGTGGTAAAAACAGCAGCTGAAAAGGAAAAGAAATGGAGGAGGAAAGATAAGACAAATGGGATGAAGATCAGCAAATTTAATCTTGTCTGAATTTAATTTAAATTTGTGGAAACACATTCAACTTTGAAACGGAAGATCACAACACATATCCATGACCGCAGCAGATAAAAAAATGTGAATTGAAAATATGATAGTTGAACTTAAAAGAGGAAATCAAAGAATTCAAAGACGAATTATAAAAGGCAAACAAAAGTGGACATAAAATCAAATATTGTAGCACATCTACAGATAAAGAAATGCAAAGACCCTTCCATGTAAGGGGGTGGACATGTGACGGGAATTATAAGACAAAGTAAAAAAAAAATCCAATGTTGTCAACACCTAATGAACATAAAGAAAATACCAAATGTTGTGGTGAAGAATATCAAAATGGCACAGAGAAACCCAGCAATATTAATACTTATGATTGATGGTTTTCTTTATTCACCAGAACATTAATGACAACCTGAGCCATACAAAATCCTGATGAAAATGGGTTGTTGAGAATATTTTCAAAATAAGAAATTGAGAGAGAACCATTTACTCAATAATCTTAAGGAAAAAGAGAAAATACTAGATGAAAATTAGAATAAATTAAAACATGGCTTGTAAAAATTGTTTTTTTTCCTGAAAAAAGATAGTTAAGAATGAAACAAAAAAGGTGTCTGTCTGTAAAGGAAAAGAATCCAAAGAGCACAGCAGATAAAGAATTTCTGAAGCTATTTTAGTTATTGCTACTTCATGTCTGAAGAAAATAAAAAAATTGCATGAGGAGCAAAATGGGGAAAAAATAACTAATTCTGTGCTGTTTTTAACGTGCTTACCCCCAAAACAAACAATGTGATGGGAATGCATGTATGTATGCATGTCACCCTTTTAAATTATATTTGTTATCTTTAAAACAAATTTAGTGGTTGCCCCAGCCCACTACTCACTTATTTGTGCTGGTCTTGTTCACTTTTTAGGATGTACAGAATCACCCAATGTTCCATTTCAAGACCAAGTATAGTCCTCAGCTGACACATACCATAGATCTAAGATTTATGTGGCAATAATCAAGGCTGCAAGGGTTATCTGTATAAACTGCAGTGTTATATATGATAGCACATTGATCAAGTATGTTGGAAAGGTCAAAGAACAACACATATATTATTTCATTATTAATTGGTGCATAGGACACTGTCTTGTACTGAGAAGACTCTTGATTCATTTAGTCCAGTAATGTTTATGACTAGTAGCTGCTTTCCAATATTTTTTATGCAGGAATTTCTCAATCCTATAGAGGATTAGATTGGAAATTCTTTTATGCACAGGAATTATCTACTAAATTCAGTAAAGGATTTTCAATGTATATCTAGTTTTAACGTTTATATGCAAGATAACAGGAAAATGAGATATGAATCAGGACTTGTCTGATTCAAGCTTTTATCTCTTGTGGGGTTTTTTGGCTGAGAATGTTTTTATTCAGGAGGGAGAGAAGATTTGAGTTTTCCTTTTTGCCACTTTTAATTGAAGGACATATTTGCATGATTGTTTTCCAGTGTAGGTAGTCGCTCGCTCTATTAATACCACTTGAGTCCTGGCAAGCAAGCAAAGGCCTGAAATAAAACGAAATTGGATTTCAAACTGGTTCCTAGCTTGGACTAATAGTTGGTGCTAATTTAAGAGGCACAGATATTCCAGTGACCCCCTTTTTTGGTTGCTGATAACTACATGATTATTTTTCTAAAACCTAGGTTTTTTTGGGGGGGAAGGGGAATCAACTATATTGCATCCTTATTTCCTTGAAAAACAATACACCTATATCGTCCTTAACCAGCATTTTATGTAGCATGACATTTATTATAGGGATAAGGCTTGCTTTCCTCTCCATCCACATTAAAAAAAGGAAACTTAATTTTATCTTTAGGTTAAATCTAGCAGAATGTGGTTTACTTATATTTTTTAAATTGTGATTAATAATTTCAAATCGTTTTTTATCTTTATTGTTGCTTGCCTTCTGTTTTATTTGTAATGTGTTTGCTTTCTTATTTTTATACTCATCTAGACTTTTAAACAATACAACTGAACTGAAAGAAAGTAAGGTAATAGTCAATGTGTGAGATTCTGTGTATATGTCTTCTAGTTGATTGCCCATCCATTGCATAGAACAAATATCATTATCTTGTCTCTGGAATATCATGCTAGAATTACTATCTAAATCTAAAAGTGAGCTGAAGCATGCTTTATCTCAGTGGCCCCCAACCTTTTGGCCACCAGGGACCAGTTCCAGACAGAGGTTTTTCCATGGACAGGAGGGGGCTGTAGTTTCGCATGCTGCCTGAATCCCATGGATGTGGCTTCGCTTGTTTGCATGGCCTGGTTTCTGGCATGCCATGGCCCGGTGTCAGTCCACGGAAGGGGGGTTGGGGACCCCTGCTTTATTTGACAGCGCAGAAAAACCATGAGTCCTCTGTTTCTTCTCGGCTTTACTCGCATGTTCTCTTTCACTTTCCTATCTTGTCCTACACCTAGAGTATGAACGACTGTCTCTCAAGGGTTGAGATGTGCAAGGACTAAGATGTATTCTAGAGCGCAGAGTTCATCAGACTTTATATTGGAAAGGATTAAATTCTTTCACCCTTGGAATTATAAAAAAAAGTGCTATGTTGGAAATGCCGTAGCTAAATTAATTTTCAAGACAAGGCAGAACAACCTGTCATGAGACACCTTCATCCCTGACACCTGAGCTAACATCAAAGGGAGACTCAGTGTCTTTCCTCTAATGTTTAAATTGTCTCATTTTATAACCTTCTGTAAAGATGCCAGTGTTGATGATGCAAACTCTGTCTTTGTCAGCAAAGTGCTTACAAAGCAGCTTTTTTCAAGACTTTATTTTGATCTGTGGTGGGCTTTCTGTCTTAATATTATTTGCATATTCTGACAATTCAAGTGTTTCCATCAGTTGTATCTTTCTAGGAATCCATATTATTATTATTATTATTATTATTATTATTATTATTATTATTATTATTATTATCATCATCATCATCATCATCATCATCATCATCATCATTATTATTATTATTTCTAGGCAGCCTCTGGAATTATCTTATCTACAAACTGCAAACATTTAATATGCAGTGTGGCATTTTTTTCCTACATTTCTTCATCCAATGATAAAAAGCATTCTTTCCTATCCCCTTCTTCAAGGTGTTGCCACTGATTGTTTATTGCTCAGGTAGAGTTATAGTCCTAGGGCAGAAATGATATTAAATACTGATGTCATTTTGAAAAAGCCAAACTTCCCATGAAAATAATAAAATAAATACTGCAAAGTCACAGAAATAAAATAGCAACAAGCCTTTCAAGCAGATAGTACAACCAAAATTTATTTTGCTAAAAAGTTAGCAGAAGTTCAAGAAAACAAAGACAGTTTATTGTAAATTAGTAATTGAAATGCAGATGATAATTTTTGAACAGGTTTTGTCTCTGATCACCACTCATTTCAAAAGACAGACGCACCATGAGAAATTCTCAGATAGCTATTTCTATAGATGGACACATTTTGCAAATAAAATTAACAGGTGCTTTGAGGGTTACCTCATGATCCTTGTATTTGTACTGCTGTGACCTGAAACAGGTCAACCTACCATACTTAATGAGTGATAAAGACAAGTATACATCATCTTCTATTTTATGTTACTTTATATTTATTTTTCTTAGATAGTTGATCTATCTAACTTATCTAGTTTTAAAGCTTGAATATAGCCTGTCTACGATCTCCACTATGATTTTGATATGAGATGCCTTCTGTTTTAAAGTTTCAAAAGAAGCATGGGCTGTCCATGTACTAGTTTCTGTAGAAAAGTATGTGATAACGTTGTGCATAGAGGGATTTTTTTTTACCATTAATCAATACTGAATTGAATTTGACTCGCAAATCCTGCACTAAAAACATTTTTCTAAGTATCATTTGAGACAGCATTTGTCAGTTCAGTCTGTACTGTTCTGAAGATAAACGTTCCCTCTAAAGTGTATTAGAATAAAAATTATGGAGTGAGCGTGGAAATGTGTTGTTATGGCTGCTGCTTTTTGAAGATCAGACTGATCTATTCTAATGACCTCCTTCTCCACCTTCTGTCATTCAGCCAGGCATAAAAGGTAGCTGCAAAAGCACGAGAATCATTTTCAACCAGGTTGTTGGACGATGATTGACAATTCTTTTTGCAGTTACATGCATCCAGAACATGAGCATTTGTTCAGGTACAGCTTGGGCATTTACCAAGTGAACCTGTGACTAAAAAAAGAGATCTAATCTCAAACTTTTAAAACCTAGTGCTACATATTGGATCACAAGAGACAATATAGAGATACATCAAAAGGGTCTCTAATGACTCTTGATTTAAATGTTATTGCAGGGGTATCCAAACTTGGCAACTTTAAGACTTGTGGACTTCAATTCCCAGAATTCCTCAGCCAGCTTTGCTGAGCTTTGAATTCTTTGAATTCTGGGAGTTGAAGTCCACAAGTCTTAAAGTTGCCAAGTTTGGACACCCCTGAGTTATAGGATATGGATACTATTCCTGAACTATCACAGATACATGTAGACTCCTGACTACAGAACAAAGCTCCTTTTTTAAAAAAAAGGCAGGCAATGATGGACTGTGTTGCTAGGTATCTTCTCTCTCTCTCTCTCTCTCTCTCTCTCTCTCTCACACACACACACACACACACACACACACACACACACACACACCCCGCCCAAGCTTGCCTTGCAGGAACTCAGGAACTCTTTCCCAGGGTTTTTCTTGCAATGGTAGATGGGCAAGGTAATGTCTGACAGCCATCTCTGACCTTAGCATTGAAAATCCCATTTCCTCACCTATAAATCATTGCTCAAGGGGGTGGGGTGGGGGGGAGAGGGGGGGCAGGTAGCTCTGGGGAATAAAACTGGGGAAAGGGAAGATGTGAGTGGACAGAAAGGTTAAATAATTCAACTGTTTATTCTTCTTATCATTCTGGAGTGTAGATTTTGCATGTCTGAAAATATGAATGCTTTTGCTTTTGTAAGGAACCTCTTACATCAGCCTTTGTAGCCCCTTCCTTTTCCTTACCTCCACCTCTTTCCTCCAGAAAAATATCCCTTCTTGCGCTTCTCTGCTCCTCCTTCCCAGTCCCACCAGAGTCACAGATTATGCATTGTTCAGGGTTAGAAATGTGACAGCCTGGGTACGTCTTAGCTTCCTGAGCTCATTAGTAAAGAGCAACATGCTCTCTGGAAGAAGTGTCAGGAGTCTCCTTAGCAAGCGCTGTGTTGAATTGGGAAGCCGAGCCAGTGTAATGTGGCTTCAGTGGCATGCCTGCAGCTCTCAACAGTGGCAGAAGAGTTGATTCTTTGTTTGGGAGGAAAATAAGGGGGAGAGAGGTGGAAGCATTCAGAGCTAGCCCTTCCGTGACCAAAACATCCAGTGATTTTATGCTGCAAGCACTTCTGCTATAATCATGTGGGAATGAATGACCAGAGTGCCGCTCAGCAAGGAGTTGATGCATTGTACAATTTTCCCCAGCTGCCACCAGAAGAACACCCTCACACAGACATTCCCAAGTATGTTGTTCTGAACAACCTTTCTCTGCCTATGCCTAACATAAGGTTTTATTAATTCACAATACCCTGAGTTTCGCCCTCCATCTGTCATCTCACCTGCCACCAGACTGCTGTCCCTTCCGTGCAGTTAGCAAAACAGAAATAATAAGAAATCATTTCAGTGGTTCAGTGTCAGATTGGAGGGAGAGGGTGGAAATTATCCCCAAAGCTGCTGGCAAGCACGTTTTTTGTGTAAAGAGGCCTCAAACCACCGGAGAATTCCTGGATTGTCTCAGGCTGCTGTGTGTGATGTCCATCATGCTGTATGAACACCATCTGTTCGGTATTATACTCTCAGTTGCCAGGCTACCTGCTCTGTGCTGTAACACTTGACTGGCTGGCTGAATGTTAGCAGCATTATCCCAGAAGTACTAAGGGGGAGGAGGAGGGGGAGGGAACAGTAGTCATGATTAAGCCATCTGCAAGCACAGGGGAGGGTGGAAATGGGGAAAAAAAGGCAGAGCGCCCAGGGCAGCAATCAGTCACCAATAGGCTGACACAAGCCATCAAGAATTGGGCGCACGATGCCACCTGCTGGTGCATTGAAGAAACATGAGCCAAGTAGATGTTCTCGGGTTTTTCTTAATCCAGAAGAGTTACCTGCAGTTTTGATAGATGGGTGGATTTAGAAGGAAAAGTCAAATACACTTTGTAGTGCATAACCATTACCAGGTGCTTAAGAGGCTTTTAAAAATACTCAGAGCCTTATGAGCTGCAATTGATGTCTCTCAAGTTCCACTTGAATCTTACAGGGCAAAAGAGAAAATGTCATGTTGACTATATTTTCTGAAAGGCACATTTCTTCCTCTGACTTTCTCTTGCTAGGCTGATTAAGTTCTAACTTCCTGCTATGCATCTTTGCTGTATGATCATTGCTATTAGTCAAAGTGCTAATGAACTGGTTTGCTACAAAGATTTATTTCAGTCCCCACTTAGGAGTTTTCTGGCCAAAGTCTGCAGGTATATCATGATATGTTGGTTTGAGATAGGCAGAAAAGCACTCACAAGAATATTTTTTTTAAAACTCATAAGGATTACTTTCTTAAATCCTGCATTCAGTCATAACAAGCTTGCACTATTTAAATCTCATTGGAAGTTTAAAAACAGTCCACTTTTAGTTAGTTTCTTATCATGAAACACAGTGGAATTTTTTTTGAAAAGTAACTACCTAGTAGGGCAAGATTTTGCAGCTATAGCTTTAATTGGAAAAGTATCATAATAATAACCTTTCCCTCAGTGAGTTTCTATGCTGAAGCCCTTTTCATCAACCTCATCCTACCTAGGTATAATTATGATGAGACTACAGAGATTGATTATATAGATAGGAAGAAAAACCATCTGATACTGCTTTGCTACAGCATCAGCTCACTCATTCACAATGATTGCACAAATTAATATGAAATTAGTGAATTGACATCCAAAATTTACAAAAGAGGACTGAACTTTGCTTGCAGAGATTATCACTGTTTTTAATCCAACCTCTATGCCATTCCTCATATATATCCTGCATTTATTTTATTTTGATTTATTTTTTAAAAGGTATATGGCCACCCAGCTCAATCAAATACATGTGAGAGAGGGAGAATACTGGAGAAAGTCATCATTAACCTATTTACATTTCATAAATCCAAGGCAGGAAAAACAAATCAAAATTTAGGTAGATTTCCAAATTCCTGTATCTGAAACTGAAAGCTGTTGATAACTAATTTCAGATTTACCTCTTAATCCCTTTGTCCTGCCTTTTCTAATTCTGGCCATGTTTCTAGATTTTTGGCCTTTACTTTTTGCCTGCGCTAAACACTTTATCTGTTACTGTGCTCATCACCGCTGACAACTTGTTAAGACTGATTTTCCAAGGTTATGTATAACAAATTTTCTTTCCCATTGGTAGACACCTATTGATGTAGTTAAAAAGAGAGAAATTCAGAATTTAATGTACTTTGCCTTGTAATGAATTATTATGTATTCTACCAATACAGAAAGTGGTTGAAAAATTAACCAAGTTTGACACACATTCTGTATTTTGCAAAACTGTTCTCAGAATGGTTAATGCAAATGTTCACAAATTTTTAAAATCCAAAACATTGCAACAACCGGTTTTGCTAAAGTTGTTTTTCCATAGCATGCAACTTTTTTAATTACAGAAGTTTTACCAGTTCCTAACACTTCCAAGTTTAATTCAAAACATTGCTCTAAACCTCATACTGCCTGGTCTCTTATCTAGTCAAATCTTTTGGAAAGATCCTATTTTATGAGTTTATATCATCAGAGATTCTACTGGCATTTGTGGCAGAAAACATTTTCTATCATGATGTCCAGATTTTATAATTCCTGGAGGACCCACTCAGGTCTTTTTTGATATCAAACATGGAACTTAATGCAATGGGATACTGACTGGGTTTTAGATAAATAGTTATTCCAAGTCATAGCGAGAGCACTAAGTTGGTGACTGACTTTTGGCATTGCTCCTTCCATTTTCTGTGCCCTTCCTTATTATTCTAATTTTTGCGAAATAGAATATTTAATATATTGATTTTTAATGTACCTGCATACTATCTAACTTCTACCTTTATTATTTCATTGTTTAGGACCAGCACACTGTGGCATTGTCTCGATCCACAGGTCCCATGCAGTCCGCTGTACCCTCAGGACCCAGTAATGTGGTCACAAATCCTGGCAATGCCAATTTCTTGAGCAACCAACCACAAGCAGCCATTATGAAGCAGATGCTGATTGAACAAAGGGCTCAACTCCATATGATAGAACAGCAGAAGCAACAGTTTCTTCTAAGGGAGCAACGGCAGCAGCAGCACATCTTGGCGGAACAAGTACTGTATATCGTTTTGCTACATATCTTAAATAGTAGTCTAAAGAAAAGAATTAAGGATGACATGACAGCAGTATTCCAGTATTTGAGGGGCTGCCACAAAGAAGAGGGGATCAAATTTTTCTTCAAAGCACCAGAAAACAGGACAAGAAATAATGGTTGCAAACTAATTAAGGAGAGAAACCTGGAATTAAGGAGAAACTTCCCAACAGTGAGGACAATTAACCAGTGAGCACTCCATCACTGGAATTTTTTAAGAAGAGATTGGACAGTCACTTATCTGAGATGGTATAGGTTGTCCTGCTTGGACAGGGGGCTGGACTAGAAGACCTCCAAGGTCCCTTTCAGCTCTGTTCTTTCTGTTCTGTTCTGTTCTGTTCTGTTCTATTCTATTCTATTCTATTCTATTCTATTCTATTCTATTCTATTCTATTCTATTCTAATCCTAATTCTACTCTTAACCCTAACCCTAATCCTAATCCTAATTCTATTCTTTCCCAACACTGACAGCACTGGGGTTCTGCAGCACTTTGAATTCTATCCCAAAAGTTCCATTGAGGCAGGCAGAATTAAAATACAGGTAATCCTCGATTTACAAGTTAGTTTAGTGATCATTCAAAGTTACAACAGCACTGAAAAAGTGACTTATGACCGTTTTTCACAGACTGTTGCAGCATCCCCATAGTCATGTGATCAAATTCGGACACTTGGCAGCTGGTTCCCATTCATGATGGTTGCAGTATCCCAGGGTCATGTGATCATCTTTTGTGAGCTTTTGACAAGCAAAGTCAATGGGGAAGACATGGTCACTTAACCATGTTACTAATTTAACAACTGCAGTGATTCACTTAACAACTGTGGCAAGAAAGTTCGTAAAATGGAGCAAAATTAACTTAACAAATGTTTCACTTAGCAACATAAATTTTCAGCTCAATTGTCATAAGTTAAGGGCTGCCTGAAGTTCCATGTTCCATGTTTTCTTAGGATCACATGACTTTTCTTTGCAGCTGCTTTTTTTAATATTCTATACAGATTCATACTTCTATACTCTTTGAAGCACTTTTGAGAAATCAGATCAGAAACATAACAGATCCTTAAAATGACAGTACCTTGATTAAAATATTTGTGACTATAATGTACATGTACATGTTACCAGGCTAGAAAGTAGGAAAACATGAGTTCAAGTTCCGCCTTAGCCATGGGAGCCAGCTACTATCTCTCCACCAAACTCACCCCACAGGGTTGTTGTTGTGAAGAAAATACAAGGAGGATACATTCTCCACCTTGATAAAATAATAAAGGACGAATAGGTAAAGGTAAAGATTTCCCTCGCACATATGTGCTAGTCATTCCCAACTCTAGGGAGCGATGCTCATCTCCATTTCAAAGCCAAAGAGCCAGCGCTGTCCGAAGACTTCTCCTTGGTCATGTGGCCGACATGACTCAACGCCAAAGGTGCACAGAACACTGTTACCTTCCAACCAAAGGTTTTTATTTATTTTTATTTTATTTATTAGATTTTTATACCGCCCTTCTCCCGAAGGACTCAGGGCGGTGTACAGCCAATTATAAAAACAATAACAATATACAATTAAAACAAAGAATTAAAAAACATATTCTATAGTCGGCCAAAATTTAAAATGATTAAATTTAAAAACCCTTAAAATTCATAAAAATTACAACCCCAGTTAAAAGTAATATTAAAAATTTAAGCCAGTCCCCCTTGAATAAATAAGTGCGTTTTCAGCTCGCGGCGGAAGGTCCGAAGGTCAGGCAATTGACACAAGCCAAGGGGGAGTTCGTTCCAAAGGGTAGGAGCCCCCCAGAGAAGGATCTTCTCCTGGGGGCCGCCAGCCGACGGCACCCTGAGAAGTCCCTCTCTGTGCGAGCGTACGGGTCGGTGGGAGGCATGAGGTAACAGCAGGCAGTCCCGTAAGTACCGGGCCCTAAGCCATGGAGCGCTTTAAAGGTAGTAACCAGAACCTTAAAGCGCACCCGAAAGACCACAGGTAGCCAGTGCAGACTGCGCAGGAGCGGTGTTACATGGGAGCCACGTGTGGCTCCCTCAATCACCCGTGCAGCTGCATTCTGAACTAACTGAAGCCTCCTAGTGCACTTCAAGGGGAGCCCCATGTAGACAGCATTGCAATAATCTAAGCGAGAGGTGACAAGAGCGTGAGTGACCGTGCATAAGGCATCCCGGTCAAGGAAGGGGTGCAACTGGCGAACCAAGCGCACCTGGTAAAAAGCTCTCCTGGAGACGGCCATCAAATGATCTTCAAACGACAGCTGTCCATCCAGGAGAACACCCAAGTTGCGCACTCTTTCCATTGGGGCCAATGACTCGCCCCCAACAGTCAGCTGTGGTTGCAGCTGGCTGTACCGGGGTGCCGGCATCCACAGCCACTCCGTCTTGGAGGGATTAAGCTTGAGCCTGTTTCTCCCTATCCAGACCCGTACGGCTTCCAAGCACCGGGACAGCACTTCGACAGCTTCGTTGGGGTGGCCCGGGGTGGAAAAGTACAGCTGTGTGTCATCAGCGTACAGTTGGTATCTCACCCCAAAGCCACTGATGACCTTGCCCAGCGGCTTTATATAGATGTTGAACAGGAGAGGTGAGAGAATCGACCCCTGTGGCACCCCACAAGTGAGGCGCCTCGCGGTTGATCTCTGCCCCCCTGTCAACACCGTCTGCGACCGGTCAGAGAGATAGGAGGAGAACCACCGATACACGGTGCCTCCCACTCCCAAACTCTCCAACCGGTGCAGCAGGATACCATGGTCGATGGTATCAAAAGCCGCTGAGAGATCTAATAGGACCAGGGCAGAAGAACAACCCCTATCCCTGGCCCTCCAGAGGTCATCCACCAACGCGACCAAAGCTGTCTCTGTACTATATCCGGACCGGAAGCCGGACTGGAACGGGTCTAGATAGATAGCTTCATCCAGGTATTGGAGTAGCTGCCCTGCCACCACACTCTCTACAACCTTCGCAACAAAGTGAAGATTGGAGACTGGACGATAATTTCCCAAAATAGCTGGGTCCAGGGAAGGCTTCTTGAGGAGGGGTCTCACCACCGCCTCTTTCAAGGCGGCGGGGAAAACCCCTTCCAACAAGGAAGCATTTATAATTCCCCGGAGCCAGCCTCGTGTCACCTCCTGTGTGGCCAGCACCGACCAGGAGGGACACGGGTCCAGTAAACATGTGGTGGCATGTAACCTCCCCAGTAACCTGTCCACGTCCTCTCAGAGCCACAGGATCAAACTCATCCCAAACAATCTCAACAAGACGTGTCTCCGACCTCTCACTCGAATCATCGCAATTTTGGTCCAAACTATCCCGAAGCTGAACGATTTTATCATATAGATAACCACTAAACTCCTCGGCACGTCCCTGTAAGGCGTCATCCCGCCCCTCCTGATGAAGGAGAGAGCGGGTCACCCGAAACAGGGCAGCCGGGCGGTTATCTGCCGACGCAATGAGGGTGGAAACATAAGAATGTTTCGCCTCCCTCAGTGCCACTAGGTAGGTCTTAGAATAAGACCTAACTAGTGTCCGGTCAGCTTCGGAATGGCTGGACCTCCAGGTACTCTCTAGGCGTCTTCTCCGGCGTTTCATCTCTCTCAGTCCCTCAGAGAACCAAGGGGCCGGTTGAGATCTACGCCGGGTCAGAGGCTGCAAAGGCACGACACGGTCCAAAGCCCCGGCCGCGGCCTGTTCCCAGGCCGCAACTAGTTCTTCAGCCGTGCTGTGAGCCAGATCCTCAGGTAACAGCCCAAGCTCCATCAGGAACCTCTCAGGGTCCATCAGGCACCTGGGACGGAACCAACGTATTGGTTCCGTCTCCCTGCGGTGGTGGGCAGCGGTCCGAAAGTCCAGGCGAAGGAGAAAATGATCTGACCATGACACAGGTTCTGTTACTAAATCTCCTAATTCCAGATCATTTAACCACTGTCCAGAGATATAAATCAGGTCCAGTGTGCCTCCCCCACTGTGTGTAGGGCCATCAGTTACTTGAATCAGGTCCAAGGCCGTCATGGAGGCCTGGAACTCCCGCGCCTCTGTCGATGACAAGCCGGCCGATGACAAGTTGAAATCCCCCATGACCATGAGTCTGGGGATCTCAACTGCCACTCCGGCAAGCACCTTCAACAACTCGGGTAGGGCTGTAGTCACGCAGCAAGGAGCCAGGTATGTGATCAACAGACCCATCTGATTTCTATGGCCCCACTTCACAAGGAGGGATTCACAACCGGCTATTTGAGGCACAGTGGACTCTCTATAGTAGAAAAACTTGCACTTTTTACATGCTTTTGAACTGCTAGGTTGGCAGAAGCTGGGACAAGTAACGGGAGTTCACCCCCTTAATGCAGCACTAGGGATTCGAACTGCTGAACTGCCAACCTTTCGATTGACAACCTCAGCATCTTAACCATTGAGCCACCATGTCCCTTAAAGGAGGAATACAAATAAATAAATAAAAACATTAGTCCTTTGCAATACTTTTCCAACTGTCTCACTCTGTTTACCAGATTTCTTCTTTTATCTCTCCACCCTCCTGCTTACTCAAGGTCTCTGGGAGAAGCTGGAGCCACATAATTTTTAATAATGATACTGATGGCAATGAGATAAAAAAAAACACAAGTTGTTTTAGATATAACAGAATAGCTGTTCTCAATATTTGTCCCCCAGTAGACCATTAATCCTTTGTTCACTAAATGACTTTGGAAGACCATTGATGTAATTTTTTCCCCACATTAACGGTATTATGTGGATTAACAAGATTATCATATGCTTGTTTAGAAAATATACTTCAGTATTTCCTTATTAGCTGCTGGTATTTGATTCTTAGTTCTTAAACATTAAAAACATTTGAACATTAATTAAGCTTTACTCAAAAGACTAAGAGTGATGGTTGGTGGTTATGAGACTACCATAGTTGTCACTACTTAATAAATTAGGAATAAGAAAGAAAGGTAAGGGGGGGTAAGAGCCACAATAAAAACAAAATGTTTACATTCTTCCAGCTTCTCTTTAAAGTTGGTGTACTTGCTGAAAGACCAGTTCTACTGGATGTATGATATTTGTCTTAGGTCAACATTTTTTTGGTGTCTTTAAAAGGGACACATTTTAGTAATTTCATAATTATTATATTTTTATCTCTAGGAAACAATGCCTTTGCAATTTTCTCACTTGGATGCCAAAATAGCCATCTTTGGTATAATGCATTTTGACAAAATTTTCTTATTTTTCTCACATAGTTTATTTTTTTTTCCTTTGAAGTACAATGGCTAGCACTTAAACTTTGTTTAAAGCAGGATTGGGGAACTATGGCCAAGGAATTCTGGGAGTTGCAATCCACAAGTCATAAAGGGGCCATAGTTCACCACCTATGGTTTAAAGTAATAGAGTCCAAAGAAGAAGGACAGAAAACTATCAATCAATATTTTCATATGAAAAAAAACCACCTTCAGTGCCTGTTTGTTTAATGTATCTACATTCAATTGCATTAATATATTCAAATTCCCTGGGGGCGGTTGCAAGAAGTTGCTCGATATATTATACACCAACTGGAACCACTTGCTCTAAAAGAAAAATGACGATCATTAATAAGCAAATATTTCAGTACAGCAATTGAATATAGATAGGTTTTGAAATCTATCAAAGTACTTTTCATACAACTTATAAAGTGTGCCTCCAAATGTAGTTATGAGTTGTTTCGCCAAATGTCAGGGCAGTAATGCCATGTCAGGGCAATTGGTTCTTTTGGATCCAGACGCAATAAGCACAGCAGTAAATAAAGGAATTTCAAGCTTAATTATTAGTTAAAATAACAGATTGAAAAGTATATCAGACACAAAGGATCAGGACCGTATATTAAATTGCAGTACATAAAATTTATTCCAGACTGTGTACAACAGGGGTGTCCAAACTTGGCAACTTTAAGACTTGTGGACTTCAACTGCCCGAATTCCTCAGCCAGCTTTGAAGTCCACAAGTCTCAAAGTTGCCAAGTTTGGACACCCCTGTTGTACAAGAATCTAGTCAACTAATAGTCAGCACTTAACTGGCGCTACATAGAGGTCAAAGGAATTAAAGGAGGTGTGGACATGGATCGTTTGTGGCAAAGTAAGGATTCTGAGCTGATGGCATGTTTAACTCTGCCCCTGCCAGCTGTGCCTGCTCTTCTCCTATAGCGTAACAGAAAAAGGATACATACCAAGAAGGTAACAGCCAAATCTCTTATAAGCTGCCAGGGGCTGCTTAATAATGATAGCAGAGATATCCTCATGGGTGGCCGGTTTGGAGCCAGCATACAACATAGAATATTGGAATAGAATATATGCAAGGCCTTCGACTGCTCAGTTCACTAGCCACTTCCATATAAGCACTTACCTTTGGAGAGTCCTTTCTAGTAAAGGAACAGTATCAGCGCTCTGCTATTGGCTGTCATAGCAACCCAATGGGTGACTTTCCCTTCTTAACCCCTTTTTTTTTGCTTTTCTAGCATTTGCAGCAGCAGTCACATTTGCCTCGGCAGCACTTTCAGCAACAGCAACGAAATCCTTATCCAGTCCAACCAATCACTCAGTTTCCAGGTGAGAGCTAAATACTTTTTAGGTTCAGAAGCTGCTTATCCCTCTTCGATGTTTACATGCTTATTTCTCTCTATAACAGGGGTCTCCAACCTTGGCAACTTTTAAGACTTGCGGACTTCAACTCCCAGAGTTCCTCAGCCAGCAAAGCTGCCAAGGTTGGAGACCCCTGCTCTATAACGATTATCTATGTAAAACAGCCACTACTTTGTTATTTTAGAAAGGCATCTTCAGGAGGAACAATGTTATCTAACACAAGTAGGCAGTAGTTACTAAGATTTTGCAGAAATCTGGATATAATGGAGAAAAAGGTGATAGGCCCACGCGAGTGGGCTCACATCACATCTATTTGCGATTTCTTTACTCCTTTCTAGGTTCACATAGCTATTATTATCCAGGAAAAGGTATCTTTGATTTAAGGAGTTGCTGACAGGTATAACAAGCATATCTGGGTGTGTTTTGAACCTCCATTCCCGTTTGAATCCGGGTCACATATAGCCCTAGATGCTGGTGCTTTCCTTCTTTTCTCTTCACTGTCAACAGGCACATACTTTATAATACTTTAAAAAAATCTAAATTACAAGATGGGTTACAGAAATTATTTGCTGAAAAATACAAACAAATTCTGATTAGTGGAGTGATCCTTTTAGATATTCTGCATAGTGCATTAGAAATTTAACCATCTTGTAGTGCCAGATGGCAGGAAGAGACAGAAACAAGCAAGCATATTCATTACATGTAGTCTGTCCTATTGCAATCTGCAAGCCATTAATGAGAGTGGAGACAGCCAGTTGGTATAGCTGGTGAACTAGAAACTGGATGACCGAGTTCTAATCTTGCCTTAGGCAATGAAACCAACTGGATGACCTTGGGCCAGTCACACACTATCTGCCCCAGGAAGAAGGCAGTAGCAAACTACTTTGGACAATCTTGCCAAAAAACCTGTAAGGACTAGTCCAGACATTTTCCAAGTCAAAAGGATGGCAGATTTCAAATATAAATCTATCCATTCCCATTCCAAACAGAAAGAAGAGATAACAATTGAGAGAGTTTCTGGGTTTATGTATTTATTTATACATAAATTTATTTATGTATGTATTTATGTATTTATTTGTTTACAGTATTATAAACTCCCCCAATCTCAAAGATTGGATGATGTGCATCAACATAAGGAATCGAATGTGATGTCAAACAGAAAGTATAGAATAAGCCTTAATAAAAATAATTAAAGTAACAAGCTGGCTAAAAAGACTAAGATATCTACAGGTCAGATCAGATCAGATCAGATGAGGCTAAAGATTCCTTGGAATAATAAGTTCAATTGTTGAAATCAATGAAATACTAGGAATATATAGGAGAATATACAATACTTCTGGATGAAGGGTATCCTAAACAATGGGGGAAACGGATACTTTGGATGCTGGATAAAGCCTGATTAAAAAAGATTTCCAAGGGAAATTTAATAGCAGAAAAGTTATTCTCCCCCCACCCCTTTTAAAATATTTAAATATAGCAAATGTGCTTCAATCAAGCAGAGTATTGACTAAAAATGGCTGGTTTTGAAGCCATAAATACCCTGAGAGATGTCTAGTGTTTAAAAGCTTTGTAAGTCAGTTGTACAAATTCCACTCTCACCCTGTATAACCCTGATTAGCAGAACACAGTCAGAGGAATATCAGTGCAGAATCAGAAAAATGGGTGCAGAATGACCATGCCTAATATCTTCAAACAAACGCTGCAGTTTACTTACTTGCATCAGATGCCCGAGCTCAGGTACAAAATGGCAATAGCCACCTGATGATGTCATTTTGGAAGTATCACAGTTGTGGTAACTACTGCTCCTATATGCAAGGTTTTTGTTCTTGTCCAGCTTTTTCCTTTAAATAATTCTTCGGAAGGAAGACTGTATGAAAATAACATTTAGGAGTTACAGAATGCTATTAAAACAGTTGATTTTATGTACATTTAATATATTCTTTTTTCTTAATCACTGCCCCCTGTAGCTCAAAACAAGTGCTTTTATTGCATGAATATTTTTACAACCTCTACTTTACAAGATAAAATACATACAATAAATACAAGATAGAAATGTTGCAACCCTCTATTAATTACAAAAGGAACATTTAATCCAATGGCATACCCCAGAATGCATAATTTGTTGTACTCTTCTAGCCCTGTTTTACGTCAGGGATTAAATTTGATATCATTTTCATAAGTATGTATAATGATGTATATGGATTGGGTAAGAATATTCTAAGGGGGGGGTGTTTTTTGAAGATTATTCTACATTAAGGTATTGCGGGGATTTTCATTACATTATTTAGCCGCAGTAGCGCAGTGGTTAAAGTGCAGTACTGCAGGCTACATCTGCCAGCAGTTTGGTAGTTTGAATCTCACCAGGCTCAAGGTTGACTCAGCCTTCCATTCTTCTGAGGTGGGTAACAGATTGTTGGGAGAAATATGCTAACTCTGTAAACCGCTTAGAGAGGGCTGTAAAGCACTATGAAGCAGTAAATAAGTCTGAGTGCTATTGCTATTATTTATCTGTGTCCTTCAAAATGCTCGCAAAACTCTGCCCCCTATTGGGGTAGGTTTTTTTTTTATTAGAGAAGGTTCTACAAATTTCAAAAAAGGGCTGTTGGAGCCATTGGAATCTGAATCATCAGCTGTCTGAGCCTACCTACTCACTGAGTAAGAGACATAGATGTGGTTGTTTCCTTTTTAAATCAGACCTTGCCCGGTCTCTCTCTCTCTCAGCCCAAACAACCTCACAGAGTTGTTGTGAAGAGTTGTTGTGAAGAAAAAAGGAAAGAGGGAGTACTATATATATGCTGCCTTTTTAAACAAAAGACAGGGTATTAACTAAGAAATATATCCTATACACGTATGTGCTGCATGGTCTTTTTACTGTAGCAAAAGTTGTAAACAAAAATATAGAAAGGAAATTTCACTTTCTTATTATATTCAGAAATATATTGAACTCTTGGCACAGTCAAAATTCTTATAACTATTTTTAAATAAGAGAGTATAAACGTAAGGGCATATTTGTTTTCCATAAAGCAAGCGTGCCTCCCAGACAGTTCTGCCTCTGCATCTCTTTTCATCGGGAAGAGGCTAGAATTTAATGAAAGGATTTTCTGATTCCTCAACATTGCTTCAAGGTGGAGTAAAATGTGCTTACAGTATTGATTTGTCAATATAACATCTCTGTGTAAAATATCTAGGGGAGGGGGAGCATTTCTTATCTTTTCTGTAGAATAACTAGAAACAATGCTATAGAATATCCATTCACATATGACTCCTAAGCAATAACAAATTGATTAACCTCTCAGCAATTGACACGGTTTTCATTTTAAAAGATAATAGGAATAGCTAAAAGAGTTTCTTGGGTAGTTAATGGTCAGATCATTGTTTACTTGTTCAATTCTTCATTTTCAAATAGATCTCTAATAATGAATGCTTGCATAATTATAGTCCCATGTAATCATGACCTTCAGCATTTGGCAGGCCGCTAAATAATGTAAAAACTGAATCAGGCTCTCAACCTCTGCTTCTTTGAAAACAGGGAAAACATTTATCCTCAAACTTTAAACAAGATTGTAACATGATGATATAGCACAACAGCTGCGCAGCACTTCAGATTTGAAGGTCAAATGGTGCTTCTGAGTATGCAAGGGTACAAGTATAGAATGACCTGCAATGAGTACATACTGTATCTGTTCACTAAAGCCTTTTTTGCCTTCTATCCCATAGCCCTAAATATTTAGTTATTGTAAAATCACCACATATTATTCTGTTCTCAGTCTGTAGAAACCATATATATGTGTGTGTGTGTGTGTGTGTATGTGTGTGTGTGCATATATATATATATATATATATATATATATATATATATATATATATATATATATATATATATATATATATATATATATATATATATATATAAATTATTTTAGTTCTACTTAGGAGAAAACCAGAGGAGGTCATTGTGATCATGGGGAGAATATGCAGAAGATGAAGCCAGGATAGAATTTCAGCATTTGAGAGGATTTTCTGTGGTCAGAGCGGTTTCTAGCAAAACATTGTTGATTACAACTCTGATACCCAGGGTTGCTTAAAATGGGTGGGTGGCCGTATACATCATTTGAACACATCAATAAATACATATGGAGACAATTTGTTCATGTTTAATTTTAATTTGTTCTTGGAATTTCCAAGTAGGACTGGAAAAGACCCCAGTATGAGACACTGGAAAAAAAATCCACCTCTGTAGCTTGGTTTTGTTTGTACTACATATAGAAATTATCTGCTATGTGAAAGTCGTATTACTACTTCTAACTTGGCTGTAAAAGTGACTTTCTTGGTAGCATTTTCTAGAGACATAACCTTGTTTGTAACTTAAGCTAACTACTGTTCTAACATGATGTTCTGTTTGGTCAGAATTTTGCAATTCGGAGTTTCCAACACAGTTTAGGAGATATTCATATATGTAAAAGGCCTGAATATTAATATAAAAATGTCTAGGTTATTTCTTGCATATATTTGCAAAAATATTTTGCCGACTTCTTCCAGTTGCCTGAATCATTTCTGAAATTCTTTCAGTAGACTGAAGTTCACTCTTAACTTTTTTCCTTTTGCTGCTTTAGGTTCTCCACAAGATATAGCTGCAGTAAGAAATCAGACTGCCCTTCAGAGCATGAGGACTTCCCGAATGATACCTCAGAGTGCTAGCATGATGTCTTTGGGTGCCTCTCAGAACACTGCAGCAATCTCTGCAACTGGTAGTCAACCTGAGATGGGAATGACTCCTTACAGCAGCCCAATGACTGGCCAGCCAGGAATGTACAGTATGAACTCTGGAATGAGCCAAATGTTGCAGCATCCAAACCAAAATAGTATAAATATAACACACAATCCAAGTCAGGGGCCAAGGCAGCCCAGCTCAACACAGGGAGTTGGCATAGTCAGCAGCTTTGGTCCAAATGTTTTAGTAAACTCTACTGTAGCTCAACAACATCAGCAAATGAAAGGACCTGTGGGACAAGTTTTGACCAGATCACAAGCCCCCAGGCTTCAAAATATGATGGGGCCAGTCCCACAAGGAACCGTAAACTGGCAGGCAAGAGGACTGCAAGGTATTTCTGGAAGGACTAGCAATGAAATTGGATCTTTCAATAATGGATCTGCTTACTCAATGCAATCAAGTCAGCCAAGGCTGCCTAAGCAACATTTTCCTCAAAGTATTGGTCAATCTATTATGGACACAAATGGAGCAGTACGGACACTGAACTCAGGTGTAGGGAGACAGATGTTGCAACAACTCCCTGGACAACAAGGAACCAATAACCAACCCAGATCAATGGTTATGCCTACAATAAGTCAGGCAGTTTCTTCTCTAACTGGTTTTAATCAGTCTCCTGCACAACAAATACCAGGAAATAGCTTCAATCAGAGCAGCCAAGGTCAGATCTACGAGAGGAATCCCACTCAAGACATATCTTATAGCTATAGCAGTGAAGGAACTGGAGGGTCCTTTCCAAATATAAGTGAAAACACTGATCTTGTAGACTCCATCATTAAAAGTGGTCCAGGAGATGAATGGATACAAGAACTTGATGAACTGTTTGGAAATCCATAGCACATGGAGACGTTCAGTTCCAATATTTGTGGGGTCAACAATGGAAAGCAGGATGATGTCCATCCTTGTTTCTTTGTTTTGTTTTTAAAGCTGTGCAAAGCTAGCTGATCTGTGAAGGCATAGATGGAATTTGAAGCAATGACAAAAAGTCCTTGCCAACTTCCCACAGCAGTCTCCATGCCATAGCGTATCTGCTGCAGGTCAGAATGAGAGAGAGAGAGAGAGAGAGAGAGAGAGACTGAGAGAGAGAAAGAGAAAGAGAGAAAAGCTCAAAAAGTGCTGCTTTCTGCCTGTGGGCCACAGAAAGTGCCAGGCAGTTCCCAGGTGCCAAAGCCCTGGCTGTCGTATAACAATGCACTTTCTATGCAGTTCTCTAAGAGCTGTTGTAGTTTTCAGGATACAGAACAGGCAGCTTCTGAGATAAAGCAGGAGAGTCAAAGCTAGGTGACTGTAAAGTGACAAACACAAAGATCTTAACTCTGAATTTAATAAATACCAAGCTTTTCCATGCAATGTGTGTAATCTGATAGAGAATTACATAAAGGTTGTTTGAATGTGGTGATGACAATGATACCAGGGCTGAATGAGTTCAGTCAGTGCCCTATCAATGCTTCTTAAGGTGCATAATGGATTCTAGTGAAAGAGTTTATCTTTTCTCTATTGTCCGTTTCCTGCATAATCAAGTGATTCCTGACTCATTATCTTTAAGTATGAGGAAAAACACAGCATAGGACAAGCAAGATTGTATAATAATTGTATTACTCACTGGCTGCCTCCAAAGATAGTGATGCAATACAAAAATAATTGGAAAAAAGAGAGATAGGCCTAAGGAAATGAAAACATGGATGTTGAGTGTGTTCTTTTTTTGAACATAACAGGATCAAGTGAGGTTGGGCTATACAAACTATTGGCTTGATCTTCCAAAAATGTTAGGAGACTCAAGGAACAACTGCTCTAAAGATCACACAGAGAGGGGCCAATAACTGCAAAGCATCCTTGACAGATTGAGAGTGAGTTTATGGTCTATGTCAGGGGTGTGCAAACTTGGCTCTTTTAAGACACGTGGACTTCAACTCCCAGCGTTCCTTAGCCAGCTTTGCTGGCTGAGGAACTCTGGGAGTTGAAGTCCACAAGTCTTAAAAGAGCCAAGTTTGCAGACCCCTGGTCTATGTTCTTCAAACACATGTCCTCTTTTCTACATGTCCTACTTCCTACAAGCCCTAAGCTCTTTAAAATTTAAATTTAAAATTTAAAAATTTTAAAAATTAAAAATCCATTGATGTAATTTTTAGTAGCAGTTGTATATAAGCATATGACATTGCAAATATTTTTCATAGAGTTGTGCAATTTGAAGTACTAGAATTTAACTGCAATTCTTTTAGGTCCTTTTAAGAGTTTAGATTGGCATTATTTGTAACATTGGAAATTGAATGTGCGACCACCTATCTGTATGTTGAACATGGGGGTTCATGTTAAATACATCCACATCCAGAGCATTCTCAGGGTCTGATTTATGTTTCTCTTACATACAGTTTTCCATCTAAGCTAATTTGTTTTTAGAGATAACATTTTTTGGTAGAGTAGCAGTAGACAGTGAGGGGACTTTGCTATTTCTGCAGCCTTTCATTCTCTGGTTCATGACATTCTCTGATTGTATCTCTTACACATTTCCAGGATAAGATTAACAGGCATATTGAAAGAAATGTTTTAAAAGCATGTAGAGAAGCACTGAACATCTCATTTATCCATAATTTTCCTCCTCTAGAAACAGCTTTTCCTGAAAAATGAAGGAGGGGGCAAGGTTTTAGTTACATGTTAAAGTATTTTTAGCCCATCAAACACTTTGGGTTGGGATATAAGATTTAAATGGCATGGGTGTAAAAATCCTGTATACTGAAATTATTGGCAGATTTTTTTGCAGATTCTCATGAGAGTTAACTTCTTGTCAGTACTAAAATATAGATTGACCAACGCATTTCCACGTTGGTAGATTTGACATTTGGCCAAAAAAAGTTGTGTGATTATAACAAATAAAGTTTATCATGCACGCAGTGCACACTGTGCCAAATTGAGTTCTGATCATAGCACATACATAGGAGTACATGCAAAGATCCAAAGAAGTTTTAATCCACTCATTTATTAAATTTATTTAATACAACTATACCACATTCAGATGAAAGAAAAGAAATGAAGAGTTTGTGTGCTACAGCAGTCAGATGAAGCTGAAAAATGTGACCAGTTAAGTATGCAAAAATTAGGAAAGAAGTCAAGTGAATTATCATCTCCCTCAAAAAAAAATTATTCTTTCCTGGAAAGATTGATAAAAGAGGATTTATGGTGCAATCCTATGTATGTTTATTCAGAAATAGGTTCCATTGTCTTTGAGCTAAACCCAGGTAAGAGGCTCTAGGATTTCAACATTAAAACATGAGTTTCATCTACACAAATTCCAGTAAGTTCCATTTTATTAGAATAATAGAGAAATTAACTTTGTGTTTGATAATGCACTCATAAAAAGTTTATTATATTTGTAAATTTTCCTCCAAATCCTTTAAACTGGGACCAAGTAATAAAAAATACTGTTTAATATTGGGGGACGGCTCTTTTAACTATGGTGCTTGTGTACATGAAATGGTTTTTTAAAAAAAATATTTGTAAATATGTTTTTACAATCTGCTGATATCACTGGGTCTAGTCTGTAAAATAGAAACATATAAATAAATATTGTATTATATTATGTTATATATATGTATATAAATATATATACCTGCACACACAACATGCAAACACAGACATATATATGTAATATGTTTGTTTAAAATAGAATTTTATTTCATATTCATTTATCTATACTGCAGTGATAACTGCACTTCAGATGTCGTGTTATCAGTTTGTACTGTATCCTAGCCAGCAACTTTTTCCATTTTATTCAAACTTTTTCTAATTTACTTTTTTTTTCACTTTCCACATTAAACGTTGCTTATTTCATTTTAATAATTGTACAGAACTCTTAAAATGTAGAAATGAACTAATAACATACCAATTTTAAGGAAAAAAATAAAAGATTGTTATCTGAATCAGCTCAGTTCTGTAACACAGTTCTTTATTTTTGCAGTACAATATGTGGCAGAACTGAGCCAGCCTACACTAATCCACAGAAAAGCTGAAGGCAGAACTGGATAAGGATAGCACTCAGGTGGGCAGCCATCAAAAAATTCAGGGCTTTGTCTAGACTGGGGAAATAGAAAATGTGGAAAAAAGCAATTATTGCAAACTATTTTTTCATATTACCACGAAAACTGCACAAATGTGTAGAAATAGTAGAGTCATGCTCAAAATGAGGAAGTCATTAACTATTAAATCTTATATTATGTACAGTACATCTGTTATCAGCTGGATCTATTAATACAGGTAGCCCTCAACTTACATTTCATTTAGTGATGTTTGAAGTTACAACGGCAGTGAAAAAAGTGACTTACGACCATTTTTCACAGTTACAACTGTTGAGGCATCCCCATGGTGATGTAATCAAAATTTAGACCCTTGGCAATTGACTCATATTTATGACGTTTGCAATGTCCCTGGATCATGTGATTACTGTTTGTGAACCTGACAAGCAATGTCAGAGGGGAAACCAGATTCACTTAAGAACCATGTTATTAACTTAACAACTGCAGTGATTCACTTAACAACTGTGTCAAGAAAGGCCGTAAAATGGGGAAAACTCACTTAACAAATGTTTCACTTAGCAACAGAAATTTTGGGCTCAATTGTGGTTGTAAGTCAAGGAGTACCTGTACTGGAGCAAAGACGAGTTCCTTTGATCCAATAAAATGTTAAAACTTAATGGGAAATAGCTTTATAAAGAGATATTGGCTGCACCCCACTAATTAGCAATAGCTGTCCAGCATTTCAGGCAAATCTTTATCCATGATTGGTTGCATGCAAAGAATGTCGCACATAAAAATTCAGACAACCTTGGTCAAGTTGTATGTTCAAATGAATCCCAAAGTGATTCATTCATTCTATGTTTCAATGAGTCTCTAAGTGCCACTCCAGGGTGGGAGCAAGAGGCTAGAGAGATAATTGAAATAATTTGATAGGCACTAAGTGGTATCAAAAGCATCACTGGCCAGAGTAGGAGTTGCCTGTCTATTGTTTATGTTGGGCAGGATGGGTCCTTTTACCTTACAGATAGGAGAAAATGTGAAAGTTGGTGGTGTAAGGAGGAAAAGAGCAGGGAAAGGCATTGCATTGGTGCCAGGCATATGGCTGGAGACCGGATTGGCTTGATTGTGGTGGCTTCTATCACCAAAACCTAATTGAGCATAGGGGGTTCTTTTCTCTGAATGTGCTCAACCGGGTTTCAAGTGCAGCACCAGCTGTGGCTGAGGAACAGGGTTGGGGTCATGGATTGAAAATGAAGAATCCGAAAGGATTTTGAATATTGCTCTCCGTTGTTGGTTGTTTCAAAATCAACCAAATAATCATCCATGTGATTCTAGCCATCATATGAATGGCCTCCATATGGTGTGTCATATGCTCACTGGCTCTTTGCTTTCAGTTCTTCTGAACTTTTATATACAATGCACAGCATGCCCTTTCTTCAGCTGAGCTCAGCTGTGGAAACCCATTAATTGGTTCAAATCTTTATGAATCGATTTTTTTCATCTGAATTTTCTACTTGACATCCCTTTATCCTTTCTTAAAATGCTTATTGCATTTTGGTATTTCTCTTACCACCATAAGGTAGGCATTAAAAGCAGCTCTTAAGACATATCCGGTCAGATTCATCACTTGTTCTCCTCCAACAGCACTCTAGGCATCTCTTAGCCCTTTTAAAAACCTGTGGTTTCTCCATGAACCACAAGGAGTGTTGGGAACAATGGATCAAGAGAGACTGTACAGGAATGATCCTGTCCAAAGCCTCAGCTGTCCTTTGGTTCCAGGACAAAACCAGGGCTTTGGCAGCATCATTCACACACCAAAGCCCTTGCAATATCCCCCATTCTCTCTGGAACCTATTTGAATCCATCAGTCATTGGGAATGGACCAATTTAATGCAGTGGTGGAATTCAAATTTTTTTACTACCAGTTCTGTGGGTGTGACTTGGTGGCCGTGGCAGGGAAAGGATACTGCAAAATCTCCATTCCGACCCCACTCCAGGGGAAGGATACTGCAAAATCCTCATTCCCTCCCCACTCCAGGGGAAAAATATTGCAAAATCTCCATGCCCACCCCACCCTGGGACCAGCCAGAGGTGGTATTTGCTGGTTCTCCGAACTACTCAAAATTTCCGCTATCGGTTTTCTAGAACCTGTCAGAATTTCACCCCTGTTTTAATGGGTTTGGCCTTCCTGTGAAGGGGGGAGAATCTCAGGGACACCTAATATGAGCTGACCATGACAGGAGGATTAACAATAGATCCCCATCCCAGATCATGTTGCCATTGCTCCAACAAGAAAATCATATCTGGCAAGTGATCACTGTTCCAAGTCAAACCTGAGATGATCTGGGATAGACCCATAGTAGCCATAAATTCCTGGGTACTTCCAAGATCAACCCCAGGTCTCCCTGGACCATAAGTTTTGGGAACTCCACTGCCAGCCCTGAGATGGCTTCCAGCAGCTCAGGCAGGGAATTGCCACTTAGCAGGGTGGCTGGTACAGCAGCACCAACTGATCCAGTGAGCACAGCTTCAGAAATAGGATCTCACACAAGCAGTAACATGGGGAGTAAGGTCCCTTGAAGGACGGAAGAGGTTCTTGGATTACCACTGCCACTGCCACCGCACCTCCCCTGCCCTAGGGTCTCAGTGCCAAACCCTAAACTTGGCTATGCACATCTCCAGGAGGGGAACAATCCTTTCCAGAATCAGCCAGGTCTCAGTGATACATGCAAAGTTGCCTTGCACCTCGTCAATGAGTTTTTGGATAAGGGGAGCCTTATCAGTTTATGGAAACGGTAGTAAATTGGCTAGATGTACCTTGTTACAACAAGGTACAAATCTCTTGTATTAAAAACTAATGCTTTGTAAAGACTCTTATACCATGTTGATTAATACATACAGATGCAGGATTATGACAGCGTATTTTTTTTACAGATGTGAGTTCTTTCTTTTTTTCACTGATTGTGTTACAAGTCATACAAATTGTCTAATTCAGGTAAATGATACTTGTACTGCTCCCCAGAACTCATTAATCAATAATGTTGCATCTCAGTGATTTGTATTCTACTTTGTTACATTTAGAATCAATCGGCATTACCAGACATGCTTTCAAATATGCTTCTCCCCCCCCCACCTCATTATTGTCATTCCTACTTGATTCTCAAAAGCCTTTAGCCTACTGCTCAAACCCAGAACTTCAGAATGTCTTCAACAAATCACAGGTCAGCCTACTATCAGGTGGAACTTAAGCAAATGGAACATCAGATCAACATCAAATTAAAATCAGTCAAAAATGCCACTCACAGAGGATAACAGCCTTCCAACATAATTCCAGCACTCCAAGAATACATAAACAGAAAAAAAATGAAAAGAAATATTAACAGGTCTCACACACACACACACACAGAGTCCATGAATTTCCCTGCATGTATTTATATGCATCTGTCTGTTTTTTTTGAAATCTTCACTGAGATTAATATACTTAATGTGAAACATGTAGATAGACTGGGCGGGGGAGGGGATTGTTTTTGGGATCTATAGTAAATGCTAAAAAGCCAAGAATTTCTCTTTATGTTATCAGATCTCACTTTTGGTGAAATGTTTTCTCTACAAATGTTGTGACAGGTGCATCACTCCATCCAAGCATAGCATCGTCTAAGAGCTCATCTCCAACCTTGGTTGAGAGAAATAAAAGGTAGGAGGTATTGGGGGGGGGGGATGATAAATTGTCCAATGAGAAAATTGGGACTCACAGACAGAATGAATGCACATTAACAAAAATAAGAATTCAAAGATTTCATGTTTAAGTATGTCACTATATTAATAAAGCATAGTATAATACAACCTTGATTTTAGAGGATCCCCCTTTCAGCAGACCATAAATACAGACAAATACAAATATTTCCCTTCAGACATCTTCCCAAATTAAAAATCCCATCTTAGCATTAATACTAGGAGAGACAAGATTTGACTTCAACAGGAAATACTTCAGTCAATATTGAATATTGAATAAGGAATATAACTTGGCTGAGAAGTTGAAAAGAATGTATTCATGAGGGTCAATGTGGATTTTTAGCTAAAAGTGTTAAATGATAATAAAAGAAATGGGTTGGACATTTTGGAATACATATTGACAAAAAATCATGTTTATTTTCATAGGTGTAGAGAAGGCCTTTGACAATTTGAATTAGCCTTTCCTATTTAAAGTTTTGGCAGATATTAATTTTGGACAGAATTTTATTAAATGGGCAAGATTCATTTGCACTTCACAGAAAGCACAAATAAATGCCAGTCAGACATCTAAAAAAAACCATGAAATATAAAAAGGGAGCAGACAGGGATTGCCCATTGTCTCCTCTCCTGCCTATTTTATTTCTTGAAATATCGCATAGAGGTACATGACAAAAGAATTGTGGCGGTAAACATTGAAAAATATGCTTTTTTTTACTTAAAAAAAAAGAAAAAAATGCTTTTAAATTAAGGGCATTTTGTCCATGATTTGGTGTTGATTTTGGAGGATCCATTAGAGCAGGAATCCTCAATCCCCAGGCTGTGTCCCACTGATGGGCCATGGGCTATTTGCGAGTGTACATGCACACCAGCCCAATTACGCTGCAAGGTTCCCTTCTGCCACCTCCCAGCTGCATTAAGGGAAATATCCCAAACGTGCTTTTTCAGGAGGCAATTGGACTTTCTTGTTTTTTCTTTTGAAGACATTTCACTTCTCATCCAAGAAGCTTTTTCAGCTCTGACAGGATAGTGGGGAATGGAAGGATTTGCAAGGAACAAAATGGCAAAATCATCAAGATGTTCAAATAGATGTTCTTATCCATATACTTAGAAACAATGCTAGAAGAAAATAAACATTACATAGGAATACAACTATTATAAAGCTCTGAGTAGGAAGGTGAAAGAGCTGGAAGTGTGACCATGTTCTCCATGTAGGGCTAAGAAGAAGCAAGATGCTAAAAATAAACAAACGACTGTTCCACTTCCAATTCGGGAAAAGGCACTGGAGATAAAATGGAGGCTGGGGGCTGATTGAAAAGAAAGGTTCACTTTATTGATGAAGCAGAACCACCAACCCCATGTAATTCTGGACAGCTGACAAAATGGAGTTGAGATTGGGTGGGCTTTATACCCTCTTTGGGCTTTGTGTTTGAGCTTCCTGTTCCTGTGCAAGAACACTTCCTTTAATATTCTATTGGTTGTTTTCAGATTCCTATGGGGTCATGCCTGGCTCTATAGGCAAAGGGGGAAATGTAAATCCTAGGTGCTTTTCTGAGCTAATCCTCTCAACCCTTTTAGCTTGCCTAATTGCTTATTTGGAATTTCCTCTCTGACCCAGTCTTTCTTTCTCTTTTTGATTTTTTTTAAATTATAGACAAACAAACATACAATACATAATTAATCATTCAGTGAGTCATCTGCGTGCATCTTTTGTGTCTTCTTCTTACACCTCCTATATTCATCATTTCTTGGTATTATCCATTCACTTGTTGTAACATTCTCTCCCCCTTGTTCATTTGTTATAACATTGTACCCTATATATATATCTTCTCTAACCAATGGTAAAAATGTCCCCATATCTTGAAATATTCCGATTCCTCTCTTTCTTTAATTATCAAGGTCAGTCTATTCATTTCTGCACAATCCAATATTTTCTTAATTACTTCCCCCTCTGAAGGGTTTTTCTCTGCTTTCCATCTTTGTGCAAATATTATATTTGCTGCAGTTATTACATGTATAATCAAATAAGTGTTTTTTTTACTAATTTTCTCTGGTAGGATACCCAATAGGCTCAGGTTTCAAATATTTATGTTGTTGTAGCATTTCTTCTAACCATGTTTTAATTTTAATCCAGTAATTTCTCGCTTCTGAACATGTCCACCACATATGATAATACGATCCTGGTGTCTGATGGCATTTCCAACATTTAGCTGATTTATCTTTGAACATTTTTGCCAGTTTTTCAGGTGGCTGACCCAATCTTTCTGAATGGATTACCAAATCTGCATTTCTAAAAGCTGACCTCCACAGTTTCTGCTTGGGGGCAGGGAGACTGGTGCTGGTTTCTAGTTCCTTTAAGATTTTTTCCCATTTCTCCTTTAGGGGAAACATAATATTCTGTCTTTCTTTTAATATTTCCCAAAACATTTCGTTCTTCTAGGAGCGGTGGGCTTCCCACATGACTAAGAAATCAGTTTCATCAAGAAATATGTTGATTTGTGGACTGTGGCTACACCACTAGTATAAGACATTCTTAAGACAGAAATGGGATCAATTCAAGAGCAGATATAAATGTTTTTGGCAAGAGTCTTGCAGAGCTTATTAGAAGACAATGCAAGAAGTATGTGGCAGGAATAAATGTGTAAAACAATCAATACATGGTAGTAGAGATAACACTGATATTCCTCAGATATCAGCATACAAAATATGGGTAATAAACAGAAAGCTGACATGGAAAATTAAACATGAATCAATAGATATGAAACTTGGTGAGATGAGAACAATAGTTGTAATGTGGAACATGAAGGATATTTTTTGTACAAAGTCATAAAAGTTCACTACAGAATATTTACACAATGCCTTTCAGCTTATCGTCTTGGGTGGACTGGCTATAGAATAATTGAAAACTTCAACTACCCTGATATCTGTTGAATAACTAATCAGCTAAGAATGGAAAGTCGAACAGATTTTTTAACTCTCTGGTTGGCAATTTGATTTTTCAGATTGAAGAAAAAACAAGGACATCAGTTACACTGGATCTAATTGGTCAATTGACTGAATGTGTCAGGCATCTCAGGAGAAAACACCCACCTTATTATGAAATTCAGTATAATTGGAGGAGAAAAAACTAAGAGAAATCAATTAGAAACCTTGGACTTCAGGGAGGTAGATTTTAATGAATTCAAGTGAAAGGTGGACAGTACAACATGTTTTGAGTTCCTATAAGATAAACTTGTCAAAGAAAGAAGGGAGACCTTGAAAAATTAGATAATGAAAATATAGGAATAAGCAAGAAGAAAAATATGAGTAAAGCTTCAAGAGGCCTGTATGAGTTAATAACAAGCGGAAAAGCACAAAGAAGCTATACAGGAAATGGAAGCAGAGGATGATGACTAAAGAGGAGCAGTCTATAGCAGGGGTCCTCAAACTACGGCTCGCCAAAGTCATTAATCCGGCTCCTGCAGGACCATGAGGATGCCCCACCCACATCGCCCTGCCCACCTGTCAGCTGCCACCCTTTGCCCGAGCGCAGGACTTACCTACTTACCATGGGCTGGAACTGGAAGGTAAAGCCAACATTTTTGGCCTACACAGTGCTACTGGAGGCGGGGGAGGTGAAAAACTGGAAGTGCTGACACCCCGGGAGGCAAAAAATGAGGTGAGGAGAGAGAGAGAGAGACAGAGAGAGAGACAGAGAGAGAAGACAGAGATGGAAAGAGAGAGAGAGAGAGAGACAAGAGACACAAAGAGAGAGAGAGACGGATTGTAAGCTCCTTGGGGTTGAGAAAAATTGCTACAAAACTGAGTTTCCTGAAGTGAACCATTAAACTCCTATTCAACTGAAAAAACAATCTAGTAAAAAGAAAAGTCAACCAAAAGTGCAACATGCAAACAAAAGCAAATAAAACACGCCCAGGAACAAAACAAATTAAAGTTTAATTTGTGTGCATTGTTTAATGGACTGCTAAATTGGCCATGCCCACCTAATCACATGACCTTCTAGACATGCCTACCCAGTCACGTGACCACCTAGCCATGCCCACCCAGCCAGTCTGGTCCCCCAACAGTCTGAGGGATCATGAATTGGCCCCCTGTTTAAAAAGTTTGAGGACCCCTGGTCTATAGGGATGGTGATAGGAATCCTAATACACAGCATGAGATCAGTCTGGTGATGAATACAAAGTGAAACCTTGATACAACAAACTCTACAATGATATCATTTATGTAATGATGTCAGTGTTGAAATGATGTTAATCCTCATAATCCTACTTTTCAATTTGGTGAGCAATCCTGAAAGTCAGATCTCCCTCTACCAATTAATGTTTTAAAAAGAGGCTTAAGTATAATAAGAAGGGTTGGGGTGGAATCAGTGGATGTTATCAAAAATAAAAGAAGAATCAAGGAGGCTGTTCAGCTGTTGAACAGGGATGGTGGAAAACAAGAAAAAGTGAACCTATTTCTCACCTTCTTCATATCTATCTTCTCTTAGAGCAGGAGTGTCAAACTCAAGGCCTGCGGGCCAGATGATACCCGTCGGGTTTTTAGATCTGGCCCACAGGGCTGCCCTGGAAACAGCAAAGGACTGGCCTGTGGTGCCTCTGCCAGTGAAAATGGAGCTCAGGAGGGCCACAGTCATAGCCAAAAATGAAGCTTGTGAGGGCAGCATGTGGCCCTCCCGAGCTCCATTTTCGCTGGCAGAGGGTTGAAGGAGGTCATTGCAGCCGAAAATGGAGCTCAGAAGCCTGTTTTCGCTGGCAGAGTGCTTGGGCCACCATAGGCGCCCCCAACATGAGTGATGTTGAATTGGCCACGCCCCCTGGCCACCACCACCCCGCCCCCCGAGGTCAAACACAACCCTGATGCGGCCCTCAATGAAATCAAGTTTGACTTAGAGGGGAAACACTTCTTCCCATGATTGAGGAAAGAATGCAGTGGGGAATACATTTCTGAACTGATAAAGATTTCTTCAGAACCAACTTTGTTACCTTAAATGAATTAAAATTTCCAGGTTGTAGGCAACTTGTCCATAAACACATAGAAAGAATGATACCATTACTAGAAGCCACCATGCATTTGTCAGGAACAAGTCATGTCAGACTATTCTTATGTCCTTTTTTAAACATGTCAAAATGACTAGTTTGGTAATCTATGGGAAGGCATGGTTGAAGGAGATGGGCATGTTCAATTTGCAAAGAAAAAAACAAGAGCAGTTACGATAAGCCGCTTGCAACTATCTAAAAGGCTGTCACATACAAAAGAAGACAAACGTATTTCCTGTCAAAGAAAGCAGGAATGAATCAATGCATGCTGAATGTTAGAAAAAAATGGGATGGGCACTTTCAGGATTTGTGTAATGGATTCCTGCATTGAGCAAGAGTTGAATTCACTGGCCTGTAAGATGCCTTTTGTGATTGTGTCTTTTTCCCTTTCTAAAGATATATGAACAGCATTTAACCTGCTTTTTCCTTATCACCTTTTTTTCTGTGGTGAATGTATGCATGTATCCTCAGAATTGAACAGTGCTTATTCTCAAATTAAGACTGAGGAGGATTACAGCCTTTAAATTGGAGAAAACTATGGGACACACAATGGTAACTGTCCCATAGATAAAGTCTGCTAATATAGTATGTTTCTCCACAAAGCAACTTGCTCCAATTGAATCACTCATTACACAGTTCACTGAAGCAGCCACCTAGGATGGGATCCTTTGTGCATCACTTCCATTAGTTCTGCCTCAGACTACACCTATAATTATGTAAATGGTAATTTCAGCTGTTTAAATTTAAAGCATCTTAAGAATAGTTTTTTTTAATCTTTTTTTTTTTTTTGAGATTTCTTCTAACCACACATTCTAATTGTACAGCAAAACACAGAATAGCATTGTGTTCAGCAAGGGCAGTCCATTTTTTATGATTAGTGGGAACACATATATTGCATTTATGTTATTTTATATAAAATTCATCACCCAAGTGATGTAATGAGGCTAACAAGGGAAAGATAAGGCAGGACTTTCAGCCTGATTATTTATTTTTTGAGTGGATTTTAATGTCTGTGGTACTTATTTTTAAGAAAAGAGACATAGCACTGATTTGTTAAATTACTATTAGTTTCAGTCTTTTTCATTTCATCTATATTTTCTTTTCTCTAGCTTTGTCTCTCATCTCTTCTTTCTTATTTTTGTCAGTTATCTAGTAACTCTACACTCTCTACAAAATTTTCTCTTGTACAATATCATTGCCTACCAACATTCCCTTCACTGTGAATAATACTCACCCTTCCAGTCTCTGCTGCCTTATAAAATTATTGTATGCTTAAAATCTAGAGACCTGTCAGGCATGTCAGCTTTATGACATGGAGCAAGCCTCTCATCCAGGCTGCTGGGTTGCTTGGCAACCATTTCTCACTTCTCTGATGAGTCATTTGCCTGTTGTAAAGCCTTGCTGAGGTAAGCAGAACCAGTCAGGGAACAACTGCAGAGCAGTGGCTCTGCTTGGTTTATTAATTATTCACAAGTGGTTGGGAAGTACAAGATACCTGGGAGGGCAGCACTCTGAAAAGGTGGAAGAATAGAAAAAAATTCCATCCAAGCCAATGTTTCAAGGAATTTTGCTTTTTTTCTACAATGATAGTCTTCTGTCTGCTAGACTAAGAAATCTGAAATGGCCTAGGGAATAAGTTTCCATTGAGCTTATCAATAAAGGAAATGATTCGCAGCTCAGAGTTGAAAGAAGGGGTCCTTAGTGCTCTCTGAGTTTGGTTGTTTTCTTGCAGATGTTTTATTACCCAAACTAGATAACATCATCAGTGCTAGTAAGGAGTGTGATTGGGTCTCAGTTTACTCACTTTTGTTGCCAGCAGTTTATACATTAATGGCTGTGTGTTGCTTGTTATTTTGAGGGGACAGGACATTTACACTGTTATACAAGCTGTATACTCACTACTTTACATTGTAGCCAAGTGTCATTTCTTCAGTGTTGTCACATGGAAAGATATACTTAAATATTTACAAAATGTGAGGGGATGTAGTCACTTCTGTGACATACTATATATTCTAATGGTTGCCCTATCAGTGTTTGTTCAGTGGATTCAGAGATTCTTTGGGCTATTTACTGTTTGCTTGTTTGGCAGTTCCTTGATTGGGATATTGTTTACTTGATTGTTGATCTGATGTTAATCTTGGAATTAATCTATGCTCATCTGGGTGCTAAGTATTGGTGGGGAGATGTTTTGGTCTTTTTGTTCCCTTTTTGGCTTGTTGATTGTCTCTTTTACCTAGTGTGTATGTATTGTTTATGTGTGTATTGATGTTTATTTTGTCAGAGTGCCAGGCTTCTAGAAATTCCCTAGCATTTTTGGACTTAGCTTGGTCTAGGATGGTTACTGTTTTCTGACTAAAACTATGGTTAAGCCTGTTGTGAAATTAAAGAATTTTCATCATATCTTTTGACTGCTAATTGTTGTTCATGGATGCATTTTGCCAGCCTTCTGCCTGTTTGCCCACATAGTGATTGTTACAGTCATTATGCTGTATGTTGTAGATGGCTCCCATTTTTTTCTTCTGGGGCTGTTGGGTTTACTTAGGATGTTTTGAAGGGGGTTAGTTTGTGTGCTACACTGATTCCATGTGGTTGTAAGTAGTCTGTTGGTGGTTTCTGAGATGTTCTTGATGTATAATAGTGTTATTCCCTACTCCTTACTAGCATTGAGTACTTACCTACTTTGGGTAATGAAAATATTAAAATATTATTTCGCTGTTGTGAGTTTTTAATATACTACTGTTTTTTGCAATAATTTTTTTCAAGTGAAAAAATGACAGTAACAAAAATCCAATTATAAACTGCCTGGTGCTTCTCAAGAGTCAGAAAGTTCTAAAAATCAAATAAATAATTAATAATTTTCAAAGAAACCTAGATATTATACTTGGGATAGTCATGTAAACTGAGAAAAATTCTACCTCAGAATAATTCTCATGCAATTTGTAAGTTTTCTTCCATTGTTCCTTTTCTTAAATCAAAGAAGTATAACATGAATTATCTTGATTCCTTTGGAGTAACAATGTAGAAAATAATGTTATTTAGAAAGTAGCGCTTTCTGAAATAGAGGGAATTTTTTTACTGCTTTTTTAAAAAATTAAAAAAATAGCAATAATCTTTGTGGACAACGTTCCTCCAGGCCTTCCTGTCCTCTACCTTCCTCTGGAATCCATTTAAGCTCATGCCTACTGCTCAGTGACTCCATCTAGCCACCTCATTCTCTGTCATCCCCTTTTGCCCTCAATCTTTCCCAGCATTAGGTTCTTCTCCAGTGAGTCCTTCCTTCTCATTAAGTAGCCAAAGTATTTCAGTTTCATCTTCAGGATATGGCCTTCTAAAGAGCAGTCAGGGTTGATCTCCTCTAGGACTGATCAGTTTGGTCGCCTTGCAGTCCAAGGGACTTGCAGGCATCTTTTCCAGCACCATAGTTCAAAGGCCTCAATTCTTTGGCACTCAGCCTTTCTTATGGTCCAACTTTCACAGCCATACATTGCAACTGGGAAAACTATAGTCTTAACTATACACACTTTTGTTAGCATGGTGATGTCTCTGCTTTTTAGTATGCTGTCTAGGTTTGCCATAGTTTTCCTCTCCAGGAGCAAGCGTCTTTTAATTTCTTGGCTGCAGTCCCTATCTGTGGTGATCTTGGAGCCCAGGAAAATAAAATCTGTCACTACCTCCATTTCTTCCCCATCTATTTGCCAGGAATTGAGAGGGCATTTTGATCCCTAAGAGATGTAGTAAAAAAACCCACGACCATATCACTTAACTTCAGCAAATCCCACAATCCTGCTTGCTATCATCAAGTGAATCTTATGGTCATTAGGCAAAGCAACTTCTTACCAATTTCCCACAATGAAAATCAGTGGGGAAACTGTCAGGAAATTGCAACTGCTAGACCACATGTTGGGTGGGAGAGAGAATGACAGTAGGCACAGGGATGTTTGTGAGGCATGGCAAAATTGCATGAGGAGCAAGGGAGAGTCAGAGAGGATGCACAAGGGTACAGTGGGGTGCATAAGAGGTGCCCTATGGGTCAGGGAAGGTGCACAGGGGTGCAGGAAGTGGGTGGTGCAGTGTGACCAAAGAGGAGCTGAAGGAGGAAACTTACCCTGATGAGTTGTGACCTTCCCTACCAGCCTTCCCATTGACTTTCTGGGGAAGGCAGTCAGTAAGGTTGCAAATGATAATCACATGATCACGAGGTGCTTGGCAATGGATTATAAACGCAAACTGATTGCCAACCACCAAGATCATGGTCATGTAATGGCAGGGCTACCGGGATGGCCAGAACTCTCAGGGCTGCTCAAAACCACCATTAATTCAGTATTGTCATAACTTGGAATGGTCTCTGACTGAATGGTCTTAAGTTAAGGACTACCTGTATATCCTCTGGATTCTTAGTGGAATATAAAGAAATATAATATTTTATTCTGTGCAATGAATAGTCTGACCTTATGCATGTTCATTTTTAACATTTTAGAACATTTTATTTTAAAATTAAGTAAATTCTATTGATCTCAGGTCTGAATTTCAGTTTTAGCTTGCACTAAAGAGTTGGAGTGTTTTCCCAATAGTGAGTTACTCAACATTGGCAAGACTTTAGTCACCCAATTTTTTTCATGACATCCTTATCATTTATCTTCCTGTATTTTATGCTTTGACAATTTTTTAAATTACACAAAATATACTCCTTGGAAGGGAAAAAACACAAATGAGTATTTTTAAAAAGTGTAGGGTATACATGTAAAGTTAGATATCAATAAGTGGTCCTGACTTATTGTCAGATTTTTTTTCTCTGAATTTCAACAACTATCTTTTTCCTGCAAACATCTTGTTTCCTTTGCAATTTATGCTGAAACTTATTATTATTAGAAAATATATCAACAAAATGACAAATGCTATTTTATATAAACATTTATTTTAAACCTAGAGTTTTTCAGTGATTTTCATATTTATTTCTGTATCTTGCTCGGAATACTTAAAACATTTTAATGCTATTGAAGCAAAACTAGCTGACAAACTGCACTGTGTGGCCCTTAATGGAATCACATCTAAATGGAGGGAAGTAGGCAGCAGGGTACTCCAAAGTTCCAAGTGGGGTACTATTCCATATCTTCATAAACAATTCAGATAATGGAATCGAAGGGGAACTCATCAAATTTGCTGATGACACTAAACTGGCAGGAATAGCCAATACCCCAGAAGGTAGGTTTAAGATCCAGATCAATCCTGACAGACTTGAACACTGGATCTATCCTACAAAATGAAATTCAATGTAGAGAAAAGCAAGGTCTTACACTAGGAAAGAAAAACCAAAAGTACAGGTATAGATTAGGTGAAACCTGGCTCAATAGCAGTAACTGAGAGAATGATCTTTAAATTTAGATTTAAATATGATCCAGCAGTGTGTGGCAAAAGCCACAATAGACCGTGCAATACTAGGATGCATTAACAGAGGGCCAGAATCAGGATCATGTGAAGTACTAATACTGCTTTACAATATAAGACCACACCTGGAGTACTGCATCCAGCTTTGATCACCACATTACAAAAAAGATGTTGAGACTTTGGAAAAAGGGCAGAAAAGAGCAGCAAAGATGATTAGGGACCTGGAGACTAAAACATATGATGAATAGTTGCAGGAATTGGTATGACTAGTTTAGTGGAAAGAAGGACCCAATGTTCCAATATTTGAAGGGCTGCCACAAAGAAGAGGGAGTAAATCAAATTTCCAAAGCACTGTAAAGCAAGACAAGAAACAATGGATGGAAACTAATCAAAGAGAGATCCAAACCTAGAACTAAGGAGAAATTTCCTAACAGTGAGAACAATCAACCAGTGGAACAGGTTGCCTTCAGAAGTTGTGAGTGCTCCATCACTAGAGGCTTTCAAGAAGAGACCCTAACCTGTCTGAAATGGTATACGGTTTTCTGCTTGAGAAGGGGGTTGGACTAGACCTCCAAGGTCCCTTCCAATTCGGATAGTCTATGTTTTAGGTTCTAATTATGTAATGATGGCCAAAGAACTGGAATTCATCAAGCTTGGCACCACCTTAGCAATGTCCATCTTTTCATTTTGTCTGTCATCTTATACTTGGCAGTTGAAGTGGTGACTTTCAAACTCTTCTGTCTATAGCCTCAACACACAAAACATCTGTTTTACAAAATGAGATACTTCAAGGCAGTGGTGAAATCCAATTTTTTTTACTACCAGTTCTGTGAGCGTGGCTTGATGGGATTGGTGGACGTGGCTTGGTGGGTGTGCCAGGGGAAGGATACTGCAAAATCTACATTCCCACCCCACTCCATGGGAAGAATATTGCAAAATCTCCATTCCCATCCCACTTTGGGGCCAGCCAGAGGTGGTATTTGCCAGTTCTCCAAACTACTCAAAATTTCCACTACCAGTTCTCCAGAACCTATCAGAACCTGATGGATTTCACCCCTGCTTCAAGGCTGGGACAACTTTCTCTTGGTGGGGGAGCTTGCATTCCAGCCTTCCTTTCCCCCCCACAGTTGCACAGACTCCATAGCTCACCCAACCCTCATTTCCTTGAGTTTTCTAAGTGCAGAACTGTTTTCTTACACATATGTGCCCCATATAAAAAAATGTGTGGCTAGCTTTTTAATAAATAAATAAATAATTTAATAGCAGCAATAAAATTATTTTCCTATATCTGATAAAACATTCAAATTGCTGTTGCACTCTTAGGGATACAGAAGAGCCCACTATCACAACATCACCAAAAAGGCATTAAGGATTGTAAACCTAATCTTGCGTAGCTTCTTCTCCAGTAATATCACACTATTAACTAGAACATACAAAACATTTGCTACACCAATTCTCGAATACAGCTCATCTGTCTGGAACCCACACTGCATATCGGACATTAATACAATTGAACGTGTACAGAAATATGTCACAAGGAGAGTCCTCCACTCCTCTGCTTGCAACAAAATACCTTATGCCACCAGACTTGAAACTTTGGGCTTAGACAACTTAGAACTTCGCCGTCTTTGGTCTGACCTAAGCATAGTAGATAAAGTCATCTGCTACAATGTCCTGCCAGCCAATGAATACTTCAACTTCAACCAAAACAATACAAAACACACAATAGATGCAAACTCATGGTAAACCGATCCAAACTAGACTGCAGAAAATACGACTTCAGTAACAGAGTTGTCAATGTCAGGAATGCACTACTGGACTCTGTGGTTTCTTCCCCAAATCCCCAAAACTTTAATCTTAGACTGTCTACTGTAGACCTCACCCCATTCCTAAGAGGTCTGTACGGGTTGTGCATAAGAACACAAGCGTGCCTACTGTCCCTGTCCTAATGTTTCTTCTATTTGTATCTATTTTATGTATCCAATCCATGTTTATACTTATTACCTAATATGTTCATAATAATAATAATAATAATAATAATAATAATAATAATAATAATAATAATAATAATAATAATAATAATAATAATAATAATAATAATAATGGACTCAAACTGTTTTCCTTCTAGCAAACTGAAGAAACAACATTTATGTATGTCAACCAATGAACTTGTTCAGTGGTCTGATTGTCTATACACTTAAGTTTATAAAACTTGGGGATGTTGGAAAATACTATGACTTTGCTTTTTGATGGCCGATAATAAGCTGCTGTTTGTTAAATCCTTAAGACCCTCATAAAACCAAGCTGCATAGGTGGCCAAATTGCATCATAATCTACATAAAACAGAAAAGGAAGTTAGTTCCCCATTAATTTCAGAGTGTATAGATCTAGATTTTATAAATGCTTGATAAAAATTTTTGTACAAATAATAAGCAAGAGTGGGGCTAAGATGAATTCTTGTTTCAGCCCCATGGCATTTATGATTGAAGAGTTGTCCAGCAGATTTGTGTGCACCAATAACTCACAGTTTTGTATTAGCATAGAGTTTATATATGTAACAACAAGCATTTATCAGTGATACAATTCTTAAGTTTCTCCCATAGATAACATCTTACATGAAGTGAGTTATATTCAATGTACCACTTAGGTAAGATCTTTTTAAGGTATCATCATGATAAAAGCGCAGTACAATTGTTTTTTAATTGGAGATACCAGCAGGTGGAGACGTTGCACGCAATTTTCCAGGTTTTAGCAGGCAAGTGTTGTGTCTCTGAAAGTATGCCACATGGTAGATGTCTGGCAAATAAGTAACAATGTCAGGGCTATTAGCAATTTTGGGGAGTTCCTCTTTTCTATAGTAAATTCTTACAAGCCTTTCATAAGTGCAGCTTCATAAGTACATAATTTCACAAAGCATAATGATAATCATTATGCTTTGTGAAATTTGTGAACCTTTGTGAAATTTGTGCATACAATCTTGCATTTCTCAATCTTAAATGCAAATTGATAAATGCAAGAAGCATTGTAAACAAATTACCTGAATTTATCCTCTTGTTAAACAATGGTATATATGATATTATATTTGTTTGTGAAACATGGCTGAACTCATCAATCCCTGACTCCATTATTTCAGACAAAAAGTATCATGTTTAATTTTAGCGGTAGCATCTCGAATAAAAAGTTAAACTTGGGCAGACAAAAAGTCACTGAATCTAAAAAATATTCAAGTTGCACATAAACTTTCTCTTCCTGAGACTATTGTATGCGACCTGTTCCTTAACATCACACTTTCATTCTTACTATGCTACAGAGCCCCTGACTACGACATCGCTCATGCGAACATATTAACCACACTGCTAACATGGGCTACCTCTTGCCCATATCCTCTCATCTTCCTGGGTGACCTTAATCTACCTTCTATTAACTGGATAACAAATGAATGTACAACTGAACCCTACCCTATACAAATGCTGTTACAAACCTAGGTCTTGAACAACTAGTAACTAACAATACAAGACTCAACAACTGCCTTGACCTCATCTTCTGCAACAACACAAACTCAATTTATGGACTACAAATAAAAGAATCCTTTTCCAACAGCAACCACAGCATGATAGACTTTTGTCTCAATATACGCCCTTACATAAATCGTCATAATAATGGTATTCCAAATTACAATTTCAAAAAAGCCAACTATGACCTTATAAATAACGACCTCTCATCTCTTGACTGGCAAAATCTGTTCTCAACCTGCATCACTGAAGAAGACCACTATAGAGTTTTCCTACTTGAAGTCAATAGAGTCATTAATCTTTACATACCACAAACCACCACCAAAACCAAAACCAAAAAAAAAAAATTACCCATATCAATAAAAAAGCTTCAATCCAAAAAAAAATCCCTCTGGAGAAGAAACAAAAAGGGCTATGTAGCAAATTTCAAAAACCACTACAGAAATATATGCAACCAAACAAAAACTGAATGCACCAATTACCACACCAAAGCAAGAAGACCTTCTGCGCACAAATTCCAATCGTGCTTTTTATAATTTTGTGAACAACAAACTTAAAGACTCGAGATCCCTCCCACCACTAAGATTCTAACGGCAAAGAATATAATGATGAAACAGTTAAAGCAAACCTCTTCAACACATTCTTTGGCACAGTCTTTGTTAACAGTAATGGCTTATACCCGACATTCCCCAATCGTACCAACAATGAATACAACGACCTAACACATATAGATTTCACAGAAGATAATGTTGAAAAAGCTCTTCGCAAATTGAAATCATCCCTATCTATTGGACCTGATGGACTATGTGTATACTTCTTAAAAAAGCTTTCCACAAATATAGCAGAACCCCTAAGCATAATCTTTGAAAAAGCTTTCACGACCAGTTCCCTTTCCAAACTTTGGTCACTTGCCACAGTCAACCCTGTCTTCAAAAAAGGAGACCCCAGCCTACTTGAAAATTACAGACCTATCTCTCTTTGCTGTGTCACCTGCAAAGTAATGGAATCTATCATCAACCAATCCATTACCCTCCACCTAGAAACAAACAACTTACTCTCTAATAAACAATTTGATTTCAGAAAAAAATTATCATGTAATTTACAACTTCTTCACTGCAAAAACATATGGACTACAAATCTTGATCAGGGCAAAGCAATAGATGCAATCTACATAGACTTCTGTAAAGCTTTTGACTCAGTAGTACATGATAAACTTCTCATAAAACTAAAATCCTATGGCATCTCAGGACCCCTCTACAATTGGATAACATCTTTCCTATCAAACAGACAACAAGTGGTCAAAATTGGCAATACTCTATCAAATCCTGTCAAAAGTGGCATTCCCCAAGGCAATGTTCTTGGACCAACACTCTTCATATTATACATTAATGATCTCGTGACCATATTACAAGTAATTGTGTTCTCTTCACTGATGATGTTAAACTATTTAACACCACCAACAATACTACTACCCTTCAAAAAGATCTTGACTTTGTATCTGAATGGTCTAAAACTTGGCAACTCCAAATCTCAACCAGCAAATGCTCAGTCTTACATATTGGAAAAAAGAACTTAAACACTAAGTACAAGCTTGATGGACATTACCTTACAGATGACCCCCACCCTGTTAAAGACCTTGGAGTTTTCATATCAAATGATCTAAGTGCCAAAGCCCACTGTAACTACATCGCAAAAAAGTTCTTAAGAGTTGTAAACCTAATCTTGCGTGGCTTCTTCTCCAAAAACACTACACTACTAACATGTAAAACATTTGCTAGACCAATTCTTGAATACAGTTCGAATGTCTGGAACCCATACCACATCTCTGACATCAATACAATTGAACGTGTCCAGAAATATTTTACAAGAAGAGTTCTCCACTCCTTCGAATACAACAAAATACCTTATGCCACCAGACTTGAAATCCTGGGTTTAGAAAATTTAGAACTACGCTGCCTTCGACATGACCTGAGTTTAACTCATAGAATCATCTATTACAATGTCCTTCCTGTCAAAGACTATTCAGCTTCAATTGGAACAATACACAAGCAAACAATAGATTTAAGCTTAATGTTAACCGCTCCAATCTTGATTGCAGAAAATATGACTTCAGTAACAGAGTTGTTAATGTTTGGAATACACTACCTGACTCTGTGGTATCTTCCCAAAATCCCCAAAGCTTCAACCAAAAACTGTCTACTATTGATCTCACCCCATTCCTAAAAGGTCTGTAAGGGGGGTGCATAAGAGCACAAGCATGTCTACCATTCCTATTGTTTCCTTTCGTTATATCCAATTAATATAGTTATTACCTACTCATACTTATATATATGCTTATATATTGTATAGTTATTTCATGCTTATGCTTATATATACTGTCTGACAAAATAAATAAATAAATAAATAAATAAATAAATAAATAAATAAATAAATAAATAAATAAATAAATAAATCATAATTTGAATTTCCTCTAATTCTGTAATCTAAAAATTGTATAGTGTAGGCTTTGTGTTCATATGAAGTTCATAGCCATGTCATTAACAAACATTTATAGAACTTATTTTTTCTCTCTGTAATCCAGTAGATGATTTTCAGTTTTTTCACACCTATATTTTTAATTTTATTTTTATTAAGAGACTGGCAGGTCATAGGATCTGCAGCAAAACTATTTTTTAAAAAATTATGAGGTCTGGGTAAAACTTCAGAATTTATAAACACTTCATTTGGTCTACAAATCAGAGGTGGGTTTCAGCAGGTTCTGACTAGTTCTGGAGAACTGATAACGGAAATTTTGAGTAGTTCAGAGAACCGGTAGTAAAAATTCTGACTGGCCCTGCCCCCATCTACTCTCTGACTCCCAATTCCTAACTGATCGGGAGGAAATAGGGATTTTGCAGTAACCTTCCCCTTGAGTGGGGTGGGAACAGGGCTGAAATGCTCCTAGTTCGGACCGGATTGCCCGATATTTTTCTTTGGCCCAAAAATGCTTTTTAAAATAATTTTAAAAAAGCCTCTGATGATCACGCAGCTCAGTTGGGATCGTCAGAAATTTTTAAAGCATTTTTTCTACAACCTCTTCAGCCGAAGAGGTTGTAAAAAAATGCTTTTAAAAGGTTCTGGAGGTCAGGCAACTTGGCCATGCCCACCCAGTCACATTACCCTCCCACCAAGCCATGTCCACAGAACCGGTAGTAACAAATTTTACATTTCATCCCTGGGTGGGAATGGAGATTTTACAGTATCCTTTCCCTGGAGTGGGGTGGGAATAGAGATTTTACAATATCCTTCCCCACCAAGCCCACCAAGCCATGCCACACCTACCAAGCCACACCCACAGAACCGGTAGTAAAAAAATTTGGAACCCACCACTGCTACAAATCACATGCAGTGCCATAGTTGGATTTAATATTTGTATTAGTGGCTACTTTCCTTTTTCTTAGAGATTTATTACAGAAAATTATCTCAAATGCTTTGTGGATTTGATATGTAGAATAAGTTTGATGTTACCAACTGTATAACTGAGTCAACATATAATATTGAATCGTGGTCTCTTGAACAAACTGTAAATTTACATACGAAACAAGATTTGAACTTAGTGTTAAAGCTACCAGATCCAGACTGCAAATAAGAATCAGTATCAGAATAGAAGGGACCTTTGAAGTCTTCTAATCTAACCCCATGCAGATATTCATTCATTCATTCATTCATTCATTCATTCATTCATTCATTCATTCATTCATTCATTCATTCATTCATTCATTCAATTTATAAGACTGTTCATCTTACAACAGTGACTCTGGGCAGCTAACAATATTAAAAATTCAATAAGAATCAAGAACAGTAAAATTTCATATACAAAGTGATAGCCAAGGACAACAGTCATTAATAACATCTATCTCACAGGCTCATGCCCTTTACACCCAGAAAGAGTCCTGTTTTTAAAGGACCAGCCAGGCTTTAGGGGATGTGGTGGTCCAGAAGGCATTGATGGAAGCATGCCATGTTCTGTATCTCTTTTCTGTTATCTATGGGTTGTCTTGATCTGTGCAGCTGAAATTCAGTAGCTCTTCGTGATATACCATTGAAATACAAATCACAGATAGGATAGGATAGGATAGGATAGGATAGAATTTTATTGGCCAAGTGTGATTGGACACACAAGGAATTTGTCTTGGTGCATATGTTCTCAGTGTACATAAAAGAAAAGATACGTTCATCAAGGTACAACATTTACAACACAATTGATGATCAATATATCAATATAAATCATAAGGATTGCCAGCAACAAGTTATAGTCATACAGTCATAAGTGGAAAGAGATTGGCGATGGGAACTATGAAACGATTAATAGTAGTGCAGATTCAGTAAATAGTCTGACAGTGTTGAGGGAATTAATTGTTTAGCAGAGTGATGGCCTTCGGGAAAAAACTGTTCTTGTGTCTAGTTGTTCTGGTGTGCAGTGCTCTATAGCGTTGTTTTGAGGGTAGGAGTTGAAACAGTTTATGTCCAGGATGCGAGGGATCTGCAAATATTTTCACGGCCCTCTTCTTGATTCGTGCAGTATACAGGTCCTCAATGGAAGGCAAGTTGATAGCAATTATTTTTTCTGCAGTTCTAATTATCCTCTGAAGTCTGTGTTAACTAAATTAAGTTAAGACAAAGAGATGTAGCCAGAATCTAAACACATTGTTTATACTGTCTTATTTGATTTGGCCATAGCAATACAGGTAATCCTTGACTTACGACCACAACTGAGCCCAAACTTTCTGTTGCTACATGAGACATTTTTTAAGTGAGTTTTGCCCCATTTAGTAACATAGTTGTTAAGTGAATCTGACTTCCCCATGGACTTCTCTTGTCAGAAGTTTGCAAAAATCTGATCATGTGACCTTAGGGCACTGCAGTTGTCATGAGTCAGTTGCCAAACGTCTGAATTTTGATCATCTGACCCTTGGGATGGTCATGTGAAAAACCTTCATAAGTCACTTTTTTCAGTGCTGTTGTTAACTTTGAACAGTCACTAAATGAACTATTGTAAGTCGAGGACTACTTGTATGTGGCATTTTAAAGGAAATTTATAGTTATGATTATAAAGCTATTTAATTATATTAATAATGAGGTAGTGTGTGACAGTATCAGCACTTCAACCACTACTGCCTTCACCACATCTCTTTTTCTTTGAAAATAATTTTTGGTGTTTCTAGAACATGGTCAACTTTCTGCTTTAGAAAGGAATATTTTGCTATAGAATAGAATAGAATAGAATAGAATAGAATAGAATAGAATAGAATAGAATAGAATAGAATAGAATTTTTTATTGGCCAAGTGTGATTGGACACACAAGGAATTTGTCTTGGTGCATACACTCTCAGTGTACATAAAAGAAAAGATACGTTCATCAAGAATCATAAGGTACAACACTTAATGATAGCCATAGGGTAAAATAAGCAATCAGGAAACAATATCAATATAAATCGTAAGGATACAAGCAACAAAGTTACAGTCATACAGTCATAAGTGGAAGGAGATGGGTGATGGGAACTATGAGAGGATTAATAGTAGTGCAGATTCAGTAAATAGTTTGACAGTTTTGAGGGAATTATTTGTTGTTGTTGTTTTGTTTTTTTACATTTATATCCCGCCCTTCTCCGAAGACTCAGGGCGGCTTACAGTGTATAAGGCAATAGTCTCATTCTATTTGTACATTTACAAAGTCAACTTATTGCCCCCCCAACAATCTGGGTCCTCATTTTACCTACCTTATAAAGGATGGAAGGCTGAGTCAACCTTGGGCCGGGCTTGAACCTGCAGTAATTGCAGGCTACTGTGTTCTAATAACAGGCTCCTTACAGCCTGAGCTATTACGGCCCTGTTTAGCAAGAGTGAGAGTGTTGGGGAAGAAACTGTTCTTGTGTCTAGTTGTTCTGGTGTGCAGTGCTCTATAGCATCATTTTGAGGGTAGGAGTTGAAACAGTTTATGTCCAGGATGTGAGGGGTCTATAAATATTTTCACAGCCCTCTTTTTGACTTGTGCAGTATACAGGTCCTCAATGGAAGGCAGGTTGGTAGCAATCATTTTTTCTGCAGTTCTAATTATCCTCTGAAGTCTGTGTCTGTCTTGTTGGATTGCGGAACCAAACTAGACAGTTATAGTGGTGCAGATGACAGACTCAATAATTCCTCCATAGAAATTCTGCAATTTACAAATTGCAGAATGGCAACTTTAATATTCACTGATGGTCCATTGGTAGTGGGGCATGTCTACAAAGAGGAGGAGAAGAAAGCAATTATATAATGTAAGGAAATGAACAGCTTCACCTAGCCAAGTCACACAAATATGGCTTTATATCAGATAGTAAGAAAGGCATGAAAAACTGTGATTGACTAGGTTACGGATCAAAAGTAATTTTTATTTTTAATGAATTAGCATGTCATTTAATCATACATAGTAACCTGCTTCATTTTTATATGGATTTTGTTCACAAGAATAAGATCTGGATAATCTTGGCATTGATGGTCTATCCCCTCATGTCCTATATTGGACCCAAATGATTGTTTTCATCAAAATGATGAGATATAACATACTTACATACTTTTAATAGTTATATAAAATAAGAAATGCTTAACATCTGTGGTTTATTATGTAAACTGTATGTCCTGAAATGTTCTGTACTTCGCAGCCAGTTAAGGTACAGCATCCTGCAGATCTGTTTTCTTTACCTAAAGTACAACGGTTAGGTCCAGAGCATCAACCAAGAAAATTTTCAAGTAATTGAAGCCGCCTTCAAGAAGCAGCAGATCAAAACATGTATCAGTATAATATTGTAGGTTTCTTAGTTCTTCAACCAAAGGTTAGGGTTACTCTTCTAGAAATGACATAATTTTCATAAACAGCCATTACATCTTATCTTTCCAGGAACATTTGATAAATGAGTCAGTAAATGGATGAATAATACTTATCAATTACCAGATGCCCTTGTTAGTGTTAAGTAAAGTATGAATTTTGCAACCCCTTCAAGAAGAAAGTTTGAAAACCCCTGGAAACAGAGGGCCTTTCCACCATTCTTACCATCTGAACCCTAACTAGTTCCAATCACCAGAAAAGCCTTGACAGGATCAATTGATCAGTCAGACTGGGGATATACTGTATAATTGGCATGTTGATGATGATATGCTGACTGAGAAAATATGTTCCCTTGGCCTTGGGAATGGTGAAGGAATGACTGAACTGTGTGTGTGTACTTTTAGAAAAGATTACTAGGTTTCAGAAAGAGGAAAGTGTGAGAAAGAAGATTGGATAACACCACCTTGATTGTTTGCTAGACAATGGGGCATACAGAAATTACAGGTTTTCAAGATTCTGTTATTCTACCCTGCAACAACAAATAGCATCTCTGCTGTTCCTGTTTCTTAACCTTACCTACCTTAAAGGGCTGATGCTGGCAGAATCCCCTAATGCATTTAGCAACCTCATGTAGATAATAAACTAGAACAAGAAAAGCATCAAGCTTTGGGAAAATCTTCAGGATAATTGATTGATCTGTCTCCTGAAAAAACCAGATCCAATCTTGACTTCTGTCACCTGTCTTTGCTATTTCCAAGGATCTTTTCCTATTATTTTTGCCTTTACATTATGTGTCAAAAATTAGTCAATGAGTAGTCTGGTTTGTCAAATATTGAATTGTTTGCTATTCTTGTAGTTCAATCTGTCTTTAGATTTTTTCCCCCAGCACTATTAATCAAAAACATCATTTTAATTTATTCAGTCTTTCTGATGGTGCACTTATCATATGTTGCAACTGGGAAAACCATAGTCATAACAAAGCGTACCTTTGTTGTCAGGCTGATGTTTCTGTACTTTAATATAAATTCTTGCATAAAAGCACCAAGAATTGCCTGTAGAACTCAAAAGAAAGAGAGAATAAATATTATCAAATCTCTCTTTTGAGTAAGTTCAAATTTAAGGCTTCCAGAAAGGTTTCCATAATACTAAAATGATGTAATTTATACACTATATAATTAACTATCTTAACTTTTACATGTAACTTCTTCCTTTGGAGTACTTCTGTCCAGAAGAAAAGTGGACAGTCACTGCTAAATCAGAGTCACATTGAGGTTTTATTGTACTTGCAGTTCTTAACTTATTTGGTCACTTAATTGATTCAACTGGTGATAGAGATCAACTAGGATCTTTCTCTGTTTTGTCCCTGTGGAGCAGATTCAGTCTAAGATTTTTAGCACCGTTTTTCAGTTATTGTGTTAATGGATATTAAACTTTATGATAACAATTCATACCTTGTTTGATCACAGCATATTAAGCCATAGCATACTGGATTTACACATCTTAGACAAATCAAGGAAGCCATATTTGGTTTCCACAAAACTCTGTACTGCTTACTAGCCAAAAGAATTTAGGCTAGTATCCAGGGGTGAAATTCAGTAGGTTTTGATAGATTCTGGAAAATAGGTAGCAGAAATTCCGAGTAATTCGGAGAACCGACAAATACCATCTCTGGCTGGCCCCAGGATGGGGTGGGGTGGGAATGGAGATTTTGCAGTATCCTTCCCCTGGAGTGGGGTGGGAATGAAGATTTTGCAGTATCCTTCCCCTGCCATGCCCACCAAGCCACACCCATAGAACCAGTAGTAAAAAAATTCAAATTTCACCACTGCTACTATCATATGTAAATTTGCCCAGTGTGCTTAATTTATAGTTCCACTTGTTATGTGAGTCAAGACCAATGGACAATTAAATGAATTATGGGCAATCAGTTTGAATGAACGAGCCTTCTACTCCACAAAATAAATGTGGCAGGACTGTTCAGATTTCATTCTGTTTGTAGGCATGCATGATTTTAGAAATCAGTAGAGATGAAATACATTTGTTGGCACTCTTACAGTACTATTTCCTGACTGTATTTTTCTATGCCTCTGCTAGAATTGACTATTAAGGCTTACCATCAGGGTTCTTAGAATACGATTTGCATATTTATATACAAATTAATAGCCAGAATACCTGATACAAGTATTAAAAACATCCTACCTACTAATCTGCATTAAAACTTCACCAGCATTGCTACAGGTCCTTACAGAAGCGGAGGGTTTAGAAAGGGGAGGCAATACTTATGTGTGGCCCAGATCTACTGGTAAACGTGACAGTTCCCCAGCTCCCAACACGCACGCGCACACACAAAGAAAGACAGACAGACACACACAGAGAGAGAGGATAGGATTCAATTATTTATTGCATTGGGAGCGAACTATTCGTCCTTATCCCCGCGGTTCATGGAAGTCACAACGCGCACAAAGGTTTAACCAGGGAACAGAGTTGTCCTCGCGGCGAAACAGACCCCCGACAAGGGCGCCGGCGCGAGGAGCTGTCAGTCAGGGAAGAGCCCCATCCCAGGGTGATGTCAGCGGATCAGCTGCTCTATAACAAAGCGGGGAGAAGCCAAGCGTGCGAGTGTCCCTCGGGCAAAGCGAGCTCCGAGGGGGAGAGCGCGTGAAGCGGCCGGCTCTCTTCGGGTTGGGCGAGGCGGGAGGCGCACCTACCGAAGGCAAGGCGCTGCGGCCGAGCAAGCGGACTGCTTTTGCTCTCGGCGGCCTGAGCTATGGATAGTGACGAGGAGACGCTGGAAGAGACCGTCGAGGGTAATTCCGTGGCTTTGGGCCTAAGCCAGGGAGGGAGGAGTTTAGGCGAGTCGCTCGCGGGCGCCGAGCTGGGGGAAGTTCGCAGCCCGAGGCGGGGTCGAGCCTGAGGTGTTTTTTTTTCTGCCCCCAAGGCAGCGTTCCGCGTCTCCACATGGCGAAAATGGAAGAAGAGCTCCTCCTCCGCTGGGGATTGAGGGAGTAAACGTGGGGTCTTTCTTTACGCCTGGTAGCTTTCCGGGAGGGAGTAGGGTTACCCCCTCCTATTGGGGTGCGCTTTAACGGGGGAGGGGGGAACCCCACCGAAAGTTTCCATTCTTTTGCGGAGTCGGTGTTCGAAAGTTGATGTGGGGCGCGTGGCACAGCCCGGACTGCACTTTGGGGGAAAGTCGCTTGGGGTGAAGAAGAACTTTCTCCTCTTCAGTAAACTCAAAAGGCATCGCTGTTTCCGTCCGCAGGGACGCTCGTGCTCCAGAGTCCCTGCACACCTTTTGTCGTTCTTTCCCCGTGCAGAAGCGTGGCGTGGAGGCGAGGGTGGAAATGTAGTTCTATGCGCTGAAAGCGCAGTTAAGCCTGAAAGCTGCTCGCCTAAAGTTCCGCTACAATCTGGTACTTTCCGCTCCAGATTAACACGGTCGGGCGGTTGAGAGTCCAAAGGGGTCTTAGCAGCTGGTGGGATTCAAATAATTTAACAACCGGTTCTCTGCCCTAATGATTTCTTCCAACAACCAGTTCACCAAACTGCTCAGAAAGTTAGCAACCGGCTCTCCCGAAGTGGTGCGAACTGGCTGAATCCCACCACTGGGTATTAGACTCTCCGGCCGGTTTTAAAAACATTGTTTGTGCCTTAAGTTTCTCCCTACACTGTCCTTAGGAGGCTCAAAATAATCGTACTGTCAAAAATGTTTTCCTGGACCATGAGGTCTGGGAGAAGTTTAACATAATTTGAGACTTTCAGCATTTTACATTATTATTATTGCTTCAATAATTTGGAAAATTCATGTGCCTAAAATTACAAATCTATTGATTTGCTTAAATCTCCTGCATTGTTATTGCTTGGGGATGTAACCCAGAAGTCCACACCCCACAAACTTTCTCCAGTAATTTTTAATGTGAGTGTATATTTCTGATGAAAAATATTAAAATGTGTAGTATTTGGAGTGTTAAAATGAAGATTTGGTCTTGAAAAGTTCCTAAACAGAGACATAAAGTTTTTAACCTGAATCTAAATATTCATTATTTTTACTATTGCTCCTGGAAGTTTCTAGCAAGATTTTTAGAATTGGCACGTGTCAAACAGGTTAATTCTGATCTGCAGAATAATAACTACGTTGCAATTCTGGCACCATATAATTTGGAAACAATAACTATTGTCAATGGAAGGTTCTGCCTTTTGAACTAATATAAATTATGTTTAATTGCTGATTTAATGTTTATAGTGACTACATTTAAAATCTGAAATGTATTTTAAGTTCATTAAATATGGAATTCTATTCCTAGTTGTATACAAATTAAGGGTTTGTGAGCATCGTTGTTGGATTTTTTATGTGTTGGCTTAGATCCATGGCAGTACTAAACATTTTTTTCTTTCAAGACAAGGAAAAGTCAAAACTAACTAAGTTCAGTATTCTAGTGTGGGGCTACACTTTAAAGTTAGTTGGGCTCATCTAGGTGTACTGTAATCTGTAACAGAATGGCACATGAATTGAAGATAAAGAGAGCAAGCTAGAGGAAATATTTTACTAATACTGGGTAACTGAAAACCTGATCTGAGCTTTGAGTCTCACTATAAGTCATTATAACACATCACTGATTACTGTATTCAATCATTTATGAACACATCCTGGCTTATTACTGGCAAGTACCAGTAATTATATGTGCTATAATTAGTAAGTGTATACTAACTTATAATTGAGTTTTCAGCAGTTTTAATGAATAATGTCACCAGTCAAATCCATATAGTACAAATGTCACTAAATCATAAACCTATTAGTATTGATGCATCATTTAATCCCATCAAGAAAAGCTAGTTGCCAACTTTAAAGTTAATGACTTAGCATAAATATGGCCCAAACGGTTTTTTTAAAGTTTGTAGAATTGTTTAAATCAACACTTTCAATGGAAGAAAAAAGAATTCTTAAGGCTATAGCCTGTTTTTAGCATGTTTTATTTTTGTAATCCTCCAGTGAGGACAATGAAGGAATAAACATAGTGAGCAAACCCTATTTCCAGCCGTTTTGGATAAAATGACAGGTAATAAAAACGAATACATCTGTGTGCAGAATATTTATCTACACTCTGCAACTGAGCAGAGATATACCATTCTAATAACTGCAGACGTACTTGCTGCAACACGAGGTATGTTAGATGTCTGGGCATGTTCAACACAAGTACTTGATGTGCACGAAGTATGTCTTATAGGAGGAGGTTGTTACATGTCCATCCTTAGGCTCTTTGGATTATCATAAATATTTTCAGAAAACCGGATAAATTATATTTCACGTAGAATACTTTTGTTGAGATGGCAACTTTCATTTAGTAAAAACACTGATCTTCTTTTAATAATGTCAGGTATCGGGGGTTGAATTGACTGTTCATCTGAAAAGGCCAGTATGTCAGACTTGCTCCTGATAACAAGATATTGGCATTCCTCCATTTAATTTTATGATAAAATAAATTTACATACAAAGAAAAACCTGTTTTATTTCTTCTTTTATTCTCCCTTAATCATGTTACACTGTTAAACAGATAGATACAATTTAATCAATGCAAAGTATCCAAATCAGACTTCTTAGAGTAGTTTTGCAAAAGTTTTAAGAATTTAGGTCTGATGCAATTGGTTTATCATCTTAGCATGAGGTGTATAAAGGCAGTAGCAGTATGTGACTATGAGGGTTTTAAAATTTTTGTACCATTTCATAACTAGGAAGACATTTTTTTGAGAATGAACACAACTAAGTGCATATTATTTCTTTGAGAAGTAGTCTTGTTAGAGGTAAAATAGCATTTGGGAATTTTCTCTTTTTTCTTTAAAATTGAATATCGGGTTCATAATGTTAGATTATATAAATTATCCATTTTCACATAAACATAAAATTTCAGGTTTCTTTCAAGAATTCCTGCAGCAATTCTGACTTCTCTTAGGTCACTTTTTTCTTTAGATTGGTTGGATGATCAAATTTTTGTTGTAGAATATGATTGTAATCACCAGTGTGACTTGGCTTCTTTGAGTGGCCAGAAGTGTATATCTGGTTATCTGGCTTTGAAAGAGGTGGTAACAGTGGTGAAAACTTCCCCGGTTTGCCACTGGTTCGCTGCCCGTGCATATGCATGATGCGTGCCAAACGCACGGTGCACGCGCATGCACAGTGCACACCAGATGCGTGCACGCATTGCACGAACCGGTAGGATTTCACCACTGGGTGGTAATGACCCTTTCTTGAAGAGGCCATCTCTTGGCCTAACAATTCTGGACAGTTTTCATCCATCCCTTTTAGATAAGGTTGTTGGTATGAATCACACCTGAATGAAGTCAGTACTAATAGAGGAAGAGGGTTAAGCCCATAGTAGTTCCAGTGCTGATTACCACAATGCTAGTCTTTTTTCCCAAATTATAAAACTGTGGGAAAGATTATCAATTGGTTTGAGGTTAAGTATTATTGATATGCTAACAATACTGAGCTGTACCTCACCACTTTAGACCACATCAAGGATGCTGTAAATAGATGTTAGGAACTTCTTGTGAAGAAAGAGTTCTGATTAAACCCTAGTAAAATTATTATTCATACATAAAAATCTTCTGCCTTCCTGAAACCTTAGTTCCAGCTGTGGCTCTGAGTCCAGCTGGACTAGAATGTATTTTCCCACAGCTAATGTGCCAATTATAACCTTACCTGGACTCAGGCACAATAATGATTCATGATCTTATTACAGTGGACTAATGCAATATATTCTACTTTAAGGATAATGTAGAAGTACTGCTGATACAGAGAGCAGGAACCCAGGCTGCTGTGAATAGATCCCAGTATTGCAAAATAAAAGTTATTTTATGGTTTATACCCTGTTTGGTAGGAGTCATTTCGGCCCTATTCAAAATGCTGACTATTTGGCTATAAAACTCTACAGAACAAAGTGCTGGGTTACTTTAGCAACTACATTGTCCGAATTTATTTTGCCCATCCTGGCTGAAAATTAACAGTAGCCTGTTTAAGATCCTGCACCCAGGTAAGGTGAGGTAGGCATGGGCCTGAAGATAGGTTTAAGTAGTGGCTCTAATTTTGGGGAATATGGTGAGCCTGAAAGCACATTTAGCAATCTTATTCCTGGCATTTAGGAGGCTTCTTAAAATCTTCCATTTTAAATAGCCCTTTAAAGATGCTGATAAGTAGAAGAAGGGTGGTCATCTTATTTTTTATTAGTTGGTGTTTACATGAAATTCTTGTACTTAAACAACAAAAACAAATTATAAAATCCACATCTGTGAATTTTAACACATTTTCCCTGGAATAGGAGTTCTTGGATGCTGGAGATTTCTTGCTTGTCTCAGGGTCACTTTGTCCCAGATAAAAATGTTACACAGAAAATGATATATTTGAAAATCCCATTCACCAGTTTTCATAGTGCTACAAACATAGAACTCTGTTACTCAAGTATATGCTGTAATGGGACTGTCTACATTTTGACTCTTAGTATTGTTATTAGAAGAAGTGAGATAATAAAGATCCCTGATTGTTTTGTTCACCTTTATTTCTGTGCTACTTATTTCATTTGTACAATCTCTACATTTATTCCCACGGAAAGAACTTTTCCAGTGTCTCTAGCCTCCTTTGTTCTAATCTAATCAATCCAAATTTTACCAGTGTTTCTACATCTCTCTCGAAAGTTTAGCAAAATGTGATCATCCTTTGAATGTGTTTCTCAGTTCACATGTTGATTCCAAGGAAGTAAAACTGTAAATCAATAGTTCATTGTCAACTTCTATAGAGATGCTGTGGAACAAATATCAACTATAGTTAGCAATGCAGTCTGATACAATTACAAGTCAGCTTTGTCTGAAAATTGACAGTAATAAAATCTATGTTTTCTTGGGCAGCTGATGCAGTTTTCATTCTTGCAGATAACCAGGTAAGTGGCAGTATCTGCAATATGCATTTTTAAAAAAACCAGTTTGTTTGATCTGAGTCAAAACTATGAGAACAAATATTTCAATAGACTAAATATTATAATGTCAAGAAATAAAATGCTGGAAACAATATAACCTAAGAATTGTTGCAAATGCATAACAAGATACAATAAAAGATACATTTGAATCAAAACATATCTTCTATATCTAAAAATGTCCAACTGTTTGAACTGAGTCTGTATGTCTAAATCTGTAGAGAATGGAGTAAAATAAAACCTATGACTCCATGCAAATTTGGTACAGTATACATTAAATTTGCTGCAACATTCCTGCTGTCAAAATGATACCCTGTATAAATTTGGGATATAATGGAATAAACTATGAGTAGTGTTGACTCACCTGATTTGGTCATATTTATTTATCTTACTGAGTCATGCTTCAAAATGTTTTCACTTGTCTGCTTCATATATCAAAACTGAGGTTTGTCCATGGAATGCACTCTTTGGGAACATGCAGATATAAAATAACAAAGTTTGAAAATATATCACCCATGACTTATTGGGGATGTGTCTGAGTTATTTTATTTGCTTGACATAAAGGTCATTTTACATCAATGAACTGGGTCAGTAGCACTCGTCTGACAGCTACAGTATTTTTGTACAGTTTATTCATTCTTACATCTCTACGTGCATAGATTTCCTTAGTAAAATGTAATATCTCCCATAATATACCGGTTTTGCAGAATGCTGGTCATTTGGCCCTTATGCTGTTCTTTCATTCTCCATTCAAAACCTATAAGGCTCTGAAAGAGGAGAGAAATGTATTTATCAGTGTCTTAAATAATAGTTTAAGTGGATAAATGCTACGTTTGTACTAAATTTATAAATATTCAAGTGGTACAAGGGCAATGTGCTAGAGGAATTTGAGCTGGATAAAATCAGCATCCAATGCTGTTTCTTGTAAGAACAGATTGCTTGTGTGAGTCCCACTGGTTTTCAAAATAGTTTTTTATTGTTATTTTTTTAGGAACACTTGATGATGATGGTATGCCCCATGGATTTTGTATAGTCACATATTCTTCCACAGACAGATTTGAAGGGAACTTTGTGCATGGAGAAAAGAATGGTCATGGAAAATTCTTCTTCTTTGATGGAAGGTAGACATCACAGTGTCTATGAGTTCTTTCTCTGGATTTGGAATACATATTTAGCCATGGTGTCTTAGACACAGATATATTATATGTTGTACCAGAATTAGTGAGTAGGCATAACATACTAAATTAGTAGCCCTGATTTATAAATCATACTCTTTGGAAACATAAAGCATGTTGATCTATGAAATAAATAAGAGTATGACTTAGTATGTTATAGATAGTCCTTGACTTACCACCATTGACTGTTCGATGTTACATCGACACTGAAAAACCTGTACAAAGTACAGTGGGTAGTTACACTTACAACTGTTGCAAAATCTGGATGATCACATGATTGACACTGATTGGCAATTGGCATATATTTACAAGGGTTGCAGCATCCCAGGGACACATGATTGCCATTTGCAATATTTACCCAATGAGCTTCCAATGAGCAAAGTCAATGAGAAAAGCTAAATTTGCTTAAAGATTATGTGATTCACTTAACGTTAAAAAAAAGGTGATAAAATTGGGAAAAACTCACTTAACAACCGCTTTGTTTAACAATACAAATTCTGGTCCAGAGTCAAGAACTACCTGTATATAAAGCCTGGCTATTTGCCTGGCTATTTGCTGGTTTTACTTAAAAAACAAAATCGAGTAAAATGACGTTACAAACTCCATTGGCTTTATACTGTTATTTATTTATTTTAAAAAATATTTTTTAAAAAATGGTAGGATAATAATTTAATAATGTTGGAATAATCATTGATAAAGCAAAGTAACAAATTACTTGTGCTCTAGAATTTAGGATTGGCCCTGCATTCTTTGACTTCTATTCTATATTATATGGAACAAAAATAATTATTAAATTCTTAGAAAATATAAGTTATAAATAGTAGGTATGTTCTTGGTTTTCTCTAAGTTCTTTGGTTTATGTTCTTTTCTGTGAAGTCATCTCAGTGCCTTTATAGTGTGTATATGATTTGAAGCCTCAAATATCATTGTCTCTTTAAGCTCATTGACTCAAAGTGCTAAAATGTCCAAAAATGGAATTAGGACTCAGTCACTTTCCCCCTTGCCACAACTTTGCAATAATTTCCCAATTCCTTTAAATGGAAAAGAACAGTAATATATCATAAGGTTAGAATGTATAGGAAATATTATAAAGTATCAGTTTTCGCTATATAAAGTTTATTGCCAACTTGCAAAGCATCCCTGACCTGAAATTTATCAAAAAAACAAAGCAGATTATTAAAAAGCTTCTTTAAATAAACTAAAGCTGCGATTTACATCATAAAAAACCAGAAACAAATTGATAATAATAAAACCTTGGATATGAACAGTCTGGTAGGACAGGTCTTCAAATTATATTGAGAGGAAGCCAAAGAAGAAAGGAGAAAACTCTAGAAGAGTAATATTCCAGAACGAAGGTGCAAGCATTAAGTAGTTCATCTTTCTTGAGATCACTCTCTTTTTTGCCCATCTCAAGTACAAAAAGCAAATAAGCAGGTATTAAGAACATCTATTTGAAATCATTTATCTTTATGTAAACAAATTAGGAAGGGTCTCTATTTTTTTCACTGTAAACGAGATAAAATAACAGTTGTTTCTACACTATTCTTTTTTCTTTGCTAGCACTCTAGAAGGCTTTTATGTTGATGATGGTTTGCAAGGCCAGGGAACATACACCTATGAGGATGGAGGCGTACTTCATGGCACTTACATTGATGGTGAATTGAATGGGCCAGCTCAGGAATATGATGCTGATGGACGATTGGTCTTCAAAGGGCAATACAAAGATAATATTCGGCATGGATTTTGTTGGATTTACTATTCAGTAAGTTGGCTTATTTTCTCATGTATTTCACCATATAACAATAACAGTTATAGTGAGGAATCTGCAAAGGTCAAGGGAGAGTTTCACATCAATACAATGCAGGCTTCATCTCTTTTGTATGTAATGTGATGTAAAAAACATTACAAAAGTGGCAGAAATTGTTACCCAGCAATACAATGCTGTTTTCATCTTTTGTTCACTTCTTCACAGCTAAATGGGGATAGGATGTTACAGTTTGTGTGCATTTTATTTTATTATAGTTGTGTATTGCCAAATCTGGAGTGACTAATGGAAGTTTACAACAAGAATAATATGCAAAATATAAATTATGCAAATACACATGTACACTACAAGTATATAACTAAAATGAAAAAAAAATAAAAGAATAAGAAAAATAAATGAACATAGTTGAATATAGTTGTTCATAACAATACCAAATTTAAATGCAGAAAAATTCCACTTTAGCAGCTTTATAGAGTGACTCCAGGGTTATGTTGCAAGTAACACGACATAAACTTTCTGTCATGTGTAAATTTTTTGCATGTGAACAAATGCATGAATATCTTGTGTGGCTTGGATAAAGATTGTAATAAGCAGAAAAAGTCCAGAAAGTCCAGTTGCCTCTTGAAAAAAACAATGTTGGGACAAGCTGGATGACTGATAATCTCTACAGATGTTGTAATAAATACTTTTGAGATAATCTTAACTAATTTCGATATAGAATAACTACAGCAGAATTGCTGTTGTTTTCATAAATGAATGAATGGCTCTATTCAGGATGCTCAAGCTAGTGATACTTTGCCTTGCCCAAAATGGTTCTGTAGAGATTCTGTCCTTCCTGTATACATCCCTCCATTGGTAACAAAATGTTCTCAATTATGTAACTCGAAGAACAAAGCATGGTATTGGATCCCTATACATTTTTCCTGTCTTCCCCCAAAATAGGTTTGAAGGCAGTGTTAAGCTATGGAAGAAGACTGAATAATAGCCCTTTGCATTCAGTTCTGAATTGTCCCTAGGAAAATAAGACAAGAAAGTGTCTTGCTTTGCAGCCATAGCTAGCAAAAAACCCATATTGCTAAAATACTTTATATGCAATATTCTTCACTATGACACCCTTTACGGCTACTGGGACTACAATTTCTAGATTTATTTGTCAACACAGGAGTAGCAGTTGCATGATATTTGGAGACTGCCAACTTGGAAAAAGCTGAATGAAAGTTTAGCAAGTTATGCTAGCTGAGAAGCACAGGATGAAGCACATAACATTTCTGCCTATGGAAAGAACTTTCTGTCATCTGAAAGTTGACAGAACTATTTTTAAATGTTTTATTTAAACAATTTAAAATTATGAGCTATCAGAACTCTTTTGGTAACCTAATAAACCCACCAGCAGAATTGTTCCGTTGGTTAAGATTTAGAGAAAAGTTGAAAATAGAGAAACATAGAGGAAAAACTGAAAGGAGAAGAGCTGAATTACATTGCATTCAAATGAGGAAAAAAATGCCAATAAAAGCTAGTCATGATCTGTTCTAATTGACAACATATGAAATCCAATGAGAACAAAAATGTAGTCCTTTGTAGCCTAACCCATCCTTTCGGGCATAATCACCCTGAAGTTTGGATACTTCATATTTTCCAAACTCAGTGGTGTCTTAGCTCTGTTAGAATCTGTTAAGGTTTGGAAGCAGAACAGAGTAAAACTGGTTATTTTTTTATATTTTATGCATGTAATTTATTTTGTAAATGGAACCTCTCACTCAAATAATTTTCAATTAGAGCTAGACAGTTTGAGAATCCCTTGTGAGATGGCTTTCTTTTTCCTTAGGTTCTACTTTTTAAATTTTAAATGTATATCCTGCCTTCATCTTTACAGACCCAGCATTTTACATTAATAGGACTGAAATGGTGAGTGGAGCGGTACAAAAGCCAGAGTAAATGAAAAAACAGGAAATGAAAGAATAAAGTTCTAGCTGGCACTTTTATTATCTAGATGAGAGTTTTTCACACTTTCTTCCCTGAAACTCTAAGGTTCTGTGAGAGATTAAGGACACTTTTTAAAAAAATTACTCAAAGCCAGTTGTCTAACCCCAGAGTTTTGCCTTTTGATCAGGGTACTGGAAATTTGATTTAACTTTTTAATTTTGGGTTGAAAAAGCTTGAGAACCCCCTCATCTCAATATTGAGACTAAGATTTTGGTTAATAGTAATCTTCGTTAAATTTAAAAGCAGCATGCAATATTTCCCCTTAATTTTTGGAAACAGTTTTATTGCTTCTTTTTCAGGATGGTGGGTATCTGGTTGGAGAAGTTAATGAAGAAGGAGAGATGACTGGAGAAAAGCTAGCCTATGTATACCCTGATGGGAAGATGGCATATTATGGGCACTTCATAGATGGTGAAATGATAGAAGCAAGATTGGCAAATGTTATACTGGCAGAGGAAGAAAAACTACAATTTGATGTTATACCAGGCAGTAAGTTGTCACTCATGTATTGTATCTCATAATATGTGAACATCACAGTCCTCTTAAAGATTTGACCACTTTATAAAAGTATTGTATTTACAATATACATTAATACATACATACATACATATATTGCCTTTAGGGCCAAATTCTTCCAATAGCTAATTCTATGTCTTTTACCAAGTAATGTAGCTATGTGAACCTATATCTGATATTAATAATTAGGTTGGCTTTTTATATTTTGAATGTAGATCCCCATTTTCAACAGCTGGATATACAAAGGAAAGAAGAGATTCTCAGAACCATATATAATTACTGTTCCTCAGTGTTTCTTTTTCAGTCAGGCTGAGAAATTTAATTTTACCTGGACAGCAGACAAAATAAATATAAATATTGTAATCTATACTGTCATTTCAGATCAAGAAATACAGCTGTATTTGTCAACACTTTTTGACTTCCGGTTATTCTTCTAAACATTGTATATTTTCTGAGGTCTTCCAAGCACAGTGTCAGCTTCCTGTCTAGGAGCCATTTCTTGAATCCTTTCTGAGAGTAATGCTTTTGAATCCCAGATTATAAACTCCTTTGCCTCCAGTTCTGTGTATCTAGGGCATAGTAGCTGGAAGGAAGAGAAAATGATGAAAAAAAGAGAAAAATCTTGTGCTTTTCGGGGCAGGTGAATATTGCTATTATCATGGGGTTTGTTTGTCAGTTTATACATTATCTAAAGCTATTTGGTGTTCTTTCAAGGAGCAGTTATATAAGGCTAAAATAGTGAGATGGTAGCATATACATTTGATAAATAAAATGAAGAAATGTATTTTTTTTAAAAAAAGACTTAGATGTGATTTGGTGGCTGCTGTTAACTCCTTTGGAACAAAATTTGAATTATAATTTATGCTTTGACAGCAGGATACATTGCAACTCTATAAATTGATGGCATTCAGGAACAGATCCATTTTTAGAATTTGGTTACCAAGGAAAATATTTACTAATAGATTTTAGACACCTAATGTTTTTAGCCGTTTGTTTGATGTGTAATTTTTAAGTTTTTAAGAGGTATGCAAAAATACTGTTTAAGACTAAAGAACACTTAAAAAGTGATCCATTTGTATACCTAGTGTATGCAAATAGATCTAATTCAGAACTGATTTACAATTAGCCAAGAAGCATTATTTTTGGATGAAGCTAAACTCTGAAAGAATTACTTACAGTTGGAAAGACCATCAAAAATGTATATGCAAAATTCTATATTAAATTGATCCTAAAATAGTGGTATTTTAGTGGTATTAAAAATATTAAATTTGTGTAGCATACACGGTACATTTTTATCCTATACATTATTTTCTGTACTGATTTATTATAGGCCCAGTTTACAGTTTTGATAAATCTACTTCATCCTGCATTTCTACGAGTCCACTTCTTCCTGACCCTTATGAATCAGAGAGGTAGAATATTTTATTGAAGTTTTGTCTTTCCATGCAAATATTTGCAAATAATATTACACACATGAGTATACTATCCATTTACTTTCTTTCCACTCCCAAATATTAATCCTTTATGAGAACATAGATTGTTACATTTGACATCAATCTAGTCATGTTTTTTTTCCCCAAACTGTGATTGAGCTACACAAGGCTACCCCAGTGAATTCACAATGGTGCTGTGGGATAATAAACTCCTAGCTTGAAATAGTTCACAGTTTTGCATAGGAGCACCAAGAAAAAATTACCAAGATACTCAGGATGTTGTGAACTGAGAAACTCTGGGAATCTCTGGTCTAGTCTGTTTTTCCATGAGCTGGTTTTGGCTCCAGTCTGTCTACTGAGTATTTATCTATTTGAGTATATTCCGTGTGTGTGTGTGTGTGTGTGTGTGTGTGTGTGTATAGGCACATACACATGCATAGTGTCAGGTGAGATAAAATCAGGATAGCAGTCATGAATACACAATCAAAGCCCTGTTGCTTTTTATATGTATGCAACACATATTAAAATAGATGGAACTTTGATCATACACACATAGCTGTCATCTTGTTTTTTTGTTTTTTTTTGATTACCCTCCACAGCATTCCCTTACAGCAGGAGTGTCAAACGCAAGGCCCAGGGGCCAGATCTGGCCTGCGGTGGCACCCTGGAAACAGTGAAGGACTAGTCCGTGGTGCATCTGCCAGAAAAAATAGAGCTCAGGAGGGCTATGCATGGACCTTGCAAACTCCATTTTTGCTGGCAGAGGGTTGCAGGAGGCTGTTGTGGCCAAAACCAGAGCTTGGAAGCCCGTTTTCACTGGCAGAGTGCTGGACCACCACAGGTGCCCCCGACACGAGTGACATCGAGCTGGCCATGCCCATCCTGGCCACGTTCACCCTGGCCCCCTAAGGTCAAACACAACCCTGATGTGGCCCTCAATGAAATCGAGCTTGACACCCCTGCTTTACAGCATAATTTCATATGGTTATACTCAGAAATATGTGTTGTGTATTAAACAGGATTAATTCCAAAGCTGACTTCAAAGGATTGTAATTGTGAATAACCTAAAAAGCCTTTTTGAAATAAATTGTATATTGGGATTCATTTATAATTCTCCACAGATATCCAGAACTAAGGAAAATATGTAATTTAATTTTTTTAAAAAAACATGTAATTGATATGAACGACTAGTTTATTCCCTTAAAAGTTCTTTAAACTATTTGTTTCTTTTGATATATTTCCAAAATTAACACTTAGCAATATGAGCTTCACTTCTAGATTCTCATGTATGCTCTAATAAGATCTGTCCTAGAAACCTTACTGCACATGCATGAAGTTGTAGATCAGATACTATTTTTATTCATTGTTTTAATTTAGGGTCTTTGTAGATGCATCTCTTATTTCCAATGCTGGAGAAGGTTTATTTACTAAAATAGCTGCTGAAGCTGGCACAGTTTTATCTTTTTACAATGGTATACGAATTACACATCAAGAGGTAAAGTACAAAGAAACATTTTCATTGCTTCTGTAATAACTTCCATGTTGCTTATTAATATTTCGATAGTACTTTCATGGTAACATTTCATTAAATAGAAAGATGGGGTGTATGTTTATGCCATTTGTACTACTAACTTTTGTGCTAATTCACATCTGTTATTTCAGATGTATAAAGCACCAGGGACCAGTTCCATGGAGAGACATTTTTCTGTGGACTGGAAGGGGCATGGTTTCATATGCTGCCTGCACCTTTCTGGCATGACCGGGGGTTGAGGATCCCGATATAAAGATCTCCTAGTAGCTGTATAGGTAGTCCTTGACTTATGACCACAATTGACCCCATAATTTATGTTGCTAAGTAAGAAATTTGTAAAGTGAGTTTTGCCCCATTTTACAAATTTTCTTGTCACATTTCAATTGAATCAATGCAGTTGTTAAATTAGCAACATAGTTAAGTGAATCTGGTTTCCCCATTGACTTTGCTTGTCAGAAGGTTGCAAAAGATGACCACATTACCCCATAACACTGCAGGCGTCATAAATGTGAGTCAGTTGTCAAGCAGCCGAACATAAATCATGTAACCATGGGGATGCTGCAATGCCCATAAGTCTGAAAAATGGTCGTAGGTCACTTTTTTCAGTGCTGTTGTAACAGGCACTAAATGAACTGTTGTAAGTCGAGGACTACCTGTACAGCCTTTATTCTTGGCAATAATAAATGCCATCTCCTCCTCCTTTTCATGATATGATTTTGTTAAATACTAAGAATAAATTTGAATGTTTTCTAGTAACAAAAAATTTACACTAGTCTGCTTTTTGAGAGAGAAAGAGAGAGAAAGATTGAGTCAGCACTGAGTTGAGGGCACATCCACACACCCACACATACACACACGCAAAAAGTCTGCTTTTGTGTAAAATTAATGAAAAGGAGAAATGTGAAAAATATGTACGCAAGATTGCAGGTACAAAAATTTTCATGAATAGTTATATTGGAGTGGAATACCCTTTTTTCCACCTCTAAGCTCTGACCTTATGCGGCAGATTTGCCAAACAGTTTATATATCTGGTTCTTTCAAACTCAGAAAGATGCATGTGAGTTTTGACTTGATAAAAATAAATATTTGTCATAACAGTATTGTTTTCAATGCCAGGTGGACAGTAGGGACTGGTCTTTGAATGGAAATACGATATCCCTTGATGATGAAACTGTCATAGATGTACCAGAACCTTACAGCCATGTAACCAAATACTGTGCCTCTTTGGGGCACAAGGCAAACCACTCATTCACCCCAAATTCTGTTTATGACTCGTAAGTATTTAACTTCTGCTCGTGTCTTGAGTTATCATGATTATACACAATGATGCCCTGATTTTGTGAGTGTGTGTGTAAAGATAAACACTATATCATACACATGACAGATTGCCTTACTTAAAAATGGAACTAAGGAAAACATTTCTGGAAAAAAGTGCCAGCTTGATAGAACAGACCCCTTTAAATGGAACACAAGCATTAATCCTGGCCCACTATGTGTAACTTAATTAGTTTTACGTATTATATGATTGATACCTGAAAAAAACAAAAGCATTGCAAATGTGTTGTTATATAGCATGATACACCAAGTTAACTGAGTTACGTATATCTAGGGGAATTTGCTACTTTTGCAGTGCTTGAATCAAAGTTTCCATTGGAATGGGGTAGACTTTTAAAACTAAGTTGTAGTTAGCCATAGAAATTTTCTTTTAAATAAAACCCCAAAATCTATGCTAAAGTAAGTCCTTATTTTATTGTATTTGTTTATGTATTTATTTGTATCCCATCTTTATTATTTTTACAAATAGCTCAAAGTGGCGAACATATCCAACACGCTAGTGGTGGGAGTCAAAATTCTTTACTACGGGTTCTGTGGGCATGGCTTGGTAGGTGGCAGGGGAAGGATACCGTAAAATCTCCATTCCCTCTCCACTCCAGGGAAAAAAATCCCCATTTCCTCCTGATCAGCTGGAACTTGGGAGGCAGAGAATAGTTGGGGGTGGGCCAGTCAGAGGTGGTATTTACAGATTCTCCGAACTACTCAAAATTTCTGCTACTGGTTCTTCAGAACTGGTCAGAACCTGCTGAATACCACCTCTGCAACACGCCTTCCTCCTGTTATTCCCCACAATAAGGTTTAGTACCATTTCTTGTGGGTAAGAATATAAAGTAAATGCAATACTGTAGTGATTATTGTTAATAGCTCACATTTTTCATATTGTTTTTCTGAATATTTATTTTCTAGATATGTTCACCCTCGCTTTGGACTGATTAAATGTATTCGGACAATTCAAGCAGTGGAGAAGGATGAAGAACTAACGGTGGCTTATGGCTATGATCACAGTTCCACTGGACAAGACGGGCCAGAAGCACCAGAATGGTATCTGGCAGAACTAAGAGCCTTCCAAGCTTCCCTGAAAAAATGAAATGCAAGCAGTTTCCCAGTTCAGTACATTGAATCTATGCACCATCTTTGATGCTGGAATCGGAACAGCCAGTGGTTGATCATGCTGTGATTCTTCAATACTTTTCCTTACATTAGAAAGAGTTGGAGCCTTTTTTTTTTGTTTTTGCTCCTTGCAGACTAATGAGTTTTAGCCACTCCCTTAAAAATAATCTTTACATTTTAGCTAATAGTGCAAAATGAATTATTTAATACGCTACACAAGGAAGTGTGGCTTTTTTTTTTTTTTGGCAACTAGTCTGCATCAGCAGCTGTCAAAATATAGAAAGAGGACGTTTTTAAAACTTGGTTTTATCTCTACTGTGGTTTCTCTGATTCTGCGCAACTACATTTTGTATTTGCCATATTGTGATGATAATAGAATTGTGCTAAGTTTAGTATTCTAAAAAAGCAGTATAATTTCAGAATACTGCTTTAGGGTGTTTTCTGTTTTGGTGCACAAGAGACCTCTCTTTACATTATCTTCTTCTTAAAGTTAGCACAAAAGTTTAAACTACAGTGTCATGGTCGGTAAAATGAGGACCCAGATTGTTGGGGGCAATATGCTGACTCTATAAACCACCTAGAGAGGGCTGTAAAGCATTGTGAAGTGGTATATAAGTCTTAAGTGCTATTGCTACATGTCGGTTTTTTAAGGCTCTGAGATATGTGCCTGGAAGACCAGAGCTGCTATAACTTTAATCATGATAATCTCATTTGAGTGACTTCTACTTGTGCATATGAGCATTTTCTACTGCTTGTTTTTGGTTTCTTACACTGGAGAGCATAATGTCAGTTTATATAGAACAAATGAATCAAGGATATACCAATAAATTCCTTGTTTGCTAAATTTATCTTTTTCTTGCCTTTAATTGGTAACTTACAAAATCCTGGAAGCTACCAATACTCATCAAAGGCAGATTTCTGTACAGCTAGGAAAGTAGTAGAGAAATCCTACATTGCAAACCTTTTTTAAAAAAACAAGAGTTTTTAAAAAAAACCTCTGAATAATTCAGAGAGTTACATGGAAAACTCAACATTTTTTACTATGAAGTGAATTATACTTGAGATTATCAAACAGTTTTCCAGGAATCATGAAAGCACATTTTACTAATCCTAGCTAACATTTAATAATATCATGACAAAAAAGTAAACTTTCAGGGGTCTGACATAGTCAGTTACTGGCATTTCTTAAACATATTTTCAAATATGTGCAATATATGTTTACAGAATATTTGCTCTGTATTATAAAAATAGAAATGTCTATTTGCAATGTGCTTATTTATTTAAAAATAAATAACTACTGAACTCAGTGGGACTTTCTTCAAATGTAGAGGATCGCATTGCTGGTTTCTTATGTAGAAAAAGGATTCTGAATATGATCCTTATCAACAGGCTGATGATTCTGTTGATGAAATTCTGATTTGCTTATTTCACTATAATATGTAACACTGTAGTCCCTAATTACAGTCTTTATACCATGCATATTTTAATTTTCAGGTTTAAAAGAGCCATTTCACTGCCAAAATAGTTTATGTAATTTATGTAACAATTTTGAACTACTGTTCGGATTATAAATTACCATTACAGTAATAAACTACTATTTAAGTAGTTGTTACTTTGTTTAAGTAACAAAGCTAGAACTTACATATTGCAGCCTCATAAGGATTTAAATCTAGGATACTGCATAGATTTAAGTGTCTGTTTGAGTGAGTGAATCATGTGACTGGAGGGAGGAAGGCACTCCAGCTCACCTCATATGAATCTGCTTGTTTTTAGGGGGAGGAGAGAGTGGCTGTTTGTTTGATTGAGTGTAAGTGGGGTGTCTTATTAGTTCTGTGCGTGGGGAAAAAAACAGATGGTGTCCATTAGCCTTAGAAGGCAATTCATGTACAAGAAGGAAAACTCCGATCTCAAACCTCCACTGCCTTGTGGCTATACCCATCTATGGGAAAGGCTTCAGAAGTCAACCTCCAGGCAAAATCTGGGGCAAGAGTCCTGGAGTGAGGAGGAGTGCTAGAGGAGTAATACCTCCCTAAAAAAACAAAAACCCTTGGTCTAGCTGGCCCGGCTGGTAGCACTTCGTAAGGGTCCCTTTTCAGGGTTACAGGAGAAGACGGTCAACATTTTTGAAGGCGGAAGAGGGCTTTATGCCCCAACGGCAAATAAAATGGCAGAACCATCTTCTAGGACCGGGCTCTCCAACCTTGGTCCCTTTAAGACTTGTGGAACTCCCAGAGTTCCTCAGCCAGCTTTGCTCTGGGAGTTGAAGTCCACAAGTCTTAAAGGGACCAAGGTTGGAGACCCCTGTTCTAGGAGAAGGGAAACTCTGATTTCAAACCTCCACTGCCTTGAGCTATATCTACTACTGGAAAAGGCTTCACTACTGCTACTACGGTTTTTGCGTTAGCAATACATACTTTAAAACAAAGCCTCAACACAGAGTCTCTTGGAGACATCCAAAATCGAAGCATTGGCACCAGCTTGACTTGATTCTTACCAGGTGCTCCAACCTTCCCAATATTACAATCACACACAGCAATCAGGGTGCTGATTGCAGTACAGATCGCTCCTTGGTGTGCAGCAGAATAAAACTGCAAACAAAGAGATTGCATCACTCGAAGAAGAAAGAAAGACCATGAATCGACATCAACAAGACCCATAATCAGGGCAAAGTGGAGGAATTTGCACAAGCACTCAAGGAAATTCCCAGGCCCGGCTGAAGCAAATGTATCTGAACGATGGGAACATTTCAAGAATGCTGTTTATAACACCGCCTTGCCATTATTTAGTAAGGAGATCAGAAAGAGAGCAGATTGGTTTGAAGCTCATTTGCAGGAGCTGACGCCAGTCATTGAGGAAAAAAGAAGAACTCTAATTGTATATAAAGCCTTTTCCAGTGAGAACAACCTACAAGTTCTGCGAGCTGCTCTTAGCAAAGTCCAACAGACCGCCAGGAGATGTGCTAATGATTATTGGCTGCAACTTTGCTCTCGGATCCAGATAGCAGCTTACACAGGCAACATCATGGGGATGTATGATGGCATCAAGCAGGCCTTAGGTCCAACACAAAAGAAATTTGCTCTTCTGAAGTCTGCTACAGGTGATGGTATCTAGGACCAAGCACAGCAGATGGCACATTGGGTGCAGCACTACTCTGAGTTATATTCCAGAGAAAATGTGGTAACTGTCTTGGAAGAGCTTGACAGTGAATCAACTTTAGAAGAACTAAATGCAGCCCTGGATTCCTTTTTCTCCAGCAAGGCACCCAGGAAAGATAACATCCCTGCCGAAGTTCTGAAGTGCTGCAAAGAGAACATCCCCACTGAACTGCATGAAATCTTCTGTCTTTGTTAGAGGGAAGGTGGAGTATCACAGGACATGAAGGATGCAAATATCACACTGTATAAGAACAAAGGCGACAAGGGTGACTGTAACAACTACCGCGACATCTTAGTGTTGTAGGGAAGCTGCTTGCCCGTGTCGTACTGAAGAGGCTCCAGGTGCTTGCAGAGAGAGTCTATCCAAAATCACAGAGTGGATTTTGAGCCAATAGGTCCACTATTGACATGGTATTTTCCCTTAGACAGTTGCAGGTGAAATGCAGGGAACAGACAGCCATTTTTCATAGCCTTTATAGATCTTATGAAGGCTTTTGACTTGTTTAGTAAGGATGACCTTTATAAAATTCTCCCAAAGATTGGATGTCCACCTCAGCTCCTCAACATCATCAGATCCTTTCATGAGGAAATGAAGGGCACTGTAGTTTTTGATGGCTTAACATCAGATTCCTTTGACATTCAAAGTGGAGTGAAGCAGGGCTGCGTCCTCGTGCCAACTTTATTCAGGATCTTTTTCTGCTGTCATGCTGAAACATGCTTTTGGAACTGCAACAGAGGGTATTTACCTCCGGACCAGATCAGACTGAAAACTCTTTAATCTCTCTAGATTGAGAGCAAGTCTAAAGTCCAGCTGAAATGCTTACGGGATTTCCTCTTCGGTGACGATGCTGCTGTTACTACTCACTCTGCTGAAGACCTTCAACAATTTATGGACTGTTTTAGGAAGGCCTGCCAAGACTTTGGACTAACAATCAGCCTGAAAAAACACAAGTCAGGATGTGGATTCACCTCCCTGTATTACAATCTCTGCACAAGAACTGGAAGTCGTTCATGACTTTTTGTACCTTGGCTCAATTATCTCCGACACTCTCTCTTTAGATACTGAGCTGAATAAATGTATTGGTAAAGCAGCCACCACGTTTTCCAGACTTACAAAGAGGGTATGGCTTAATAAGAAGCTGATGGAACATACAAAAATCCAGGTCTATAGAGTCTGTGTCCTGAGCACACTCTTGTACTGCAGTGAGTCTTGGACCCTTTATGTACAGCAGGAGAGAAAGTTGAACACCTTTCATATGCATTGTCTCTGACGTATTCTTGGCATTAACTGGCATGACAAAGTTCCAAATAGCGCAGTCTTGGAATGTGCTGTAGCTTCTAGCATATATACACTATTGAAACAGCAATGTCTACACTGGCTTGGGCATGTCGTGAGAATGGCTGATGGTCGGATTCTGAAAGATCTCCTGTATGGAGAATTAGTACAGGGAAAGCGCCTAAGAAGGAGACGACAGCTGCGATATAAGGATGTCTGCAAGAGGGATCTAGAGACCTTGGGAATGGCATTAATAATTGGGAAACCTTGACCTCTGATTGTTCGGCTTGGAGGCTAAAGACTCAGCATGGCCTTCTCCAATTTGAGAGACACTCGGCAGGCTGAGGCAAAGAGGCAGTCCCGGAACCCATGAAATATGGGGGCTGGGCAGGGGACAGAACGTATCTGCCCTCGGTGTGGAAGGGATTGCAACTCTTGAATTGGCCTTTTTAGTCACACTAGATGCTGTTTTAGGACCTCTTTCCAGAGTACAATACCATAGTCGTTTGAGACTGAAGGATGTCAATGGACTGTATAGAGTAGAAGGCATATAGAAACTGGTCATGTAAAATGTCAAGAAAAAGTCTCCTAAACATTTTATTTATCAAGGGAAAATCTGCAATGCCTGTAGTTAAGCACAGAAAAAAATATGGGCCATAAGATCTGGGATGGTGGTGGAAATAGATTTGTTATTAGATTTAGGCAGCATCTCTTCCTTTGTCCCACATACCATTATATGGATGAGGTGCCATCGCCCCAAAAAGACCCAGTGTACACTCTAGGGGGTCTTTTTGGACCCTTGGCTCCTGCCTGTGGCAGCTGCGACTATCAGGGCCTTTGCACACTTTGGGTGCTGATAGTCACTAATGCCCTGGTGACTTCCTATCTGGATTATTGCAAGGTACTCTACATGGGACTTTCCTTGAGAGAGCTTCAATTGGTAGAGAATGCAGGTTGATGATTAGAAAATGGTATTGGAAATTAGATACATATAGCACCATTGCTTTGTGAATTGTGCTTGTTGCCAATGTGTTTCCAGATGCAATTTAAGAGAGCTAAATTTAGAGTTTATTATTAAGAATTCAGTCCTTTATATGTTTATCCAGGGGAAGTTTTACTAACATTTCTTTTTACAAAACTGCATTTGATTTCTACGTCAAGAGAATAATGGACATTTTAAATGGACATTGATAACGTGACCTTGAGATCCACAGAGTTCGATCTGCTGCACAGTCTTTTTATTTTCCATAATATTGTTTCATGTCCTAAAAGCAATCTTATAGTACTGATGAAGCCAAGCAATTAACTCAGAAAATGCATGTCAATATTTACCACCAGTAAATGCACAACAGCACAACACAGCTATTATTGGGGATTGTTGAAAAATATAGTTACTGGCCATGAATTGAGAAATATTTGGAAACATATTCATAGGAACTAATATGATCACTATCTTCATGAATGATAACATGTAGACATCCATTTGTCATGCTTATGCTGTGTGCTTGCAAGAGGGTGCAGAATCAAACCGAATCCGGAGAAGCAATCACAATTACTGAATATGCTATGAACCTCTGAATCTATAAAGGATGGTAGTGAAATGGATTTGTCATTTTTAAAACACTTTGTGGTTAACACTTTTGGAATACATTAAAATGGTTTCATCTTTTTAATGTAGATATTTACTATTGTGCAATAATTATTCATCATATTGACATTTAGATTTCAATATGTTCATTACATTCTAATTCACATAGCCCTTGCAGTGATTTATAGTGATCAAAATTATTTAGTGTATAATCCTCTATCTACAGCCCCCATGGAATTCAACAGAGGTTATATTCAGTTGAATTTTCCCAAATCTGTAGCCATTTTCATTTGTTCAAAATGCTCAGCTTAACAAGTAATGCTAACTAGAAATCCTAGGTACTAAGTATCAAAAGCCATCATATGGTGAATCTGATGCATTGTGAGCTTATTTGCGTAACATTTGCATCTATTGAAATCCAGATGCTATATTTTCATTCAGTTTTAATGGGCATGCTGTGCCATTTTTTTATAGTTTCAAACTATACATTTATATCTAGAACACTTGCATATTCAGTATTGAAATATTTAGCTGTTTGGCAACAAACTGCTCATTTACATAATTGTCACAGGGAAATTATGCAGTTCAGAGGGACTCCATATTTTAACTGAATATTTCATAAAATGGGCATACGATGTTTCAGTTAAAAACCTGACTGATAAAAGAGAATATTTGTAGCTTGGTGTTGAAATGAGGGGTCCTTGGTCCACTCTGAGCTTGGTTGTTTTTTTGCAGACATTTCATTAGCCAAACTAGGTAACATCATCAGTGCTCATCAGCTCATCAATTACAATGTTACCTAGTTGGGTAATGCAAGAAAACAACCAAGCTCAGGTAGCACTAAGGACACCTTAAAAATCTGACTATTTTTTTTAAAAGTTTGCATTCTCACTATTGCCTTTCTCTTTTTTTGAACTTTCTGTGAAACTTCCATATTGTAACTTATGTAAGCTTCTTGCAGAAATCTACTTCTTTGACGTTAGAAAAAAATCCCCTTCGCCTAGTGGAATGACTCTTTGATCCTCAGATGAGACTTATTTTGTGTTGAGTTAGGTCTGTGTATTTACAAAACATTCAATAATATATTAAATATTACTCTGTGACCTAAAGCAACTACTTTACTAAGGTAATGAGCCTTATCGACATCCATAGATAATATTTATGATTTCTAAAACTCTGGGTAAAAGAAAAAATAATTGTACTTTATTTATAGACTTTGTTTACTATACACTGAACACATTGAACACATTGTGAAAGAAATAGAAAAATGTATCTGAGGGGAAATTGCTTTATCCTGCATTGTGAAAATAAAGCATTACATGAATTGTCTTGACACAATTTTTGTCCCATTTCTTACATTGTTCATGATAGTGTTAAATTGATAACTTGGTTTACATCTGACCAAACTTTGGACATTGATGGAAAGCAAAAAAGGGCAGATTTTTCATGCTGTTTCAATCTCCATTTCAATATGTATCTTGTTGTATTTTTTTGTATTAACTTTATAGCTTTTTGCCCTTTATCAATATTTTAAAATTTAGTTATGTGTTATTAAATATCATTGATTTTGACAAAAATAATTCTAGAAGACATGTATAGAAGCTTCAATTTCTGGACCAACTCAGGAAGAATTTAGTGCAGTTGCAATATATGATGATTACCTCTATGAAAATTTATCTTGACCTACATAGTGGGGGAAATAGGTGATAAGTAAACTACAATTCTGAAAACGTAGACTCAAATACATTCATGCTATGGTGAATGTATATAGCTATAGTGCAATATAATTCCAAGATCAATTTATCATGAGCCTTCTTTGTCTAATCCCTTAGGTTTTCCTTTCACTCGATTTCACTGAGGGCCGCATCAAGGTTTTATTTGACCAGGGAAGGGCGTGGCCAGGGGGCACAGCCAGCCCGATGTCACTCATGTTGGGGACACCTGTGGTGGCCTGTATGGTGCTGGGGGGATCCATTGTCTCCAGCGGAGGAAGGTGAGACCAGGGAGAGCACCAAACCCTTGTCCTCCAGAGGAGCTTCACCGTCCCTCTCAGGCCATGCAGAGAACTAGATGATGCTGCAGGTTGTCCAGAGTCCTAGGCAGTGGAGGGCAAGTGCCCATCCCAGCCCTCTAGCTCCCAGAGTACCAGGACCCCACAGCCCAGCCCAGTTCTCTGAGGGGGTGCCTGGCTGCGCTTACATCTGCTGCTGCTGCTGTGCTTACTCTCCTTGGCCAGGTTGCTCATGGTGTGTACAGGATGGCAAAGTGTGTGGGTTAGAGGGAGGCCACTCCCTCCTCACGTGAGGAGACCTGGCTTTGTAACCAAAGCATCCTCAGCGATAGGATGGGAGACCACCAGGAGAGGTCAGGAGGAGAAGACAAAGGGATGGTGAAAGGGCAGCAGGGCTGCTAGTGGCCAAATGCTAAGGCAGGATTTACCTCAGACCCTCCCTCCCACTCATAATCTTACTTACTTACTTACTTTTTTTCTTCATTTTCCTTTCCTCTTCCTTCCGCTTTCCTTCTTTTCCTTCCTTCCTCTCTTCTTTTTTCTTTCCTCTTTCCCTTTCTCCTTTCCTGTCCTTTCTTGGATGCAAAAGGGGAAACATTTCTTGATACCTCCTTGCCTTTTGATCAGTGGTGGGATTCAGCCAGTTCGCACCACTTCGGGAGAACCGGTTGTTAACTTTCTGAACAGTTTGGCAAACTAGTTGTTGGAAGAAATCATTAGGACAGAGAACCAGTTGTTAAATTACTTGAATCCCACCATTGCTTGTGATCAAATGCCACTTTTGCTAGTAGTTTGTTTTGGTAGCATGCGGCCAGCAAAAACAGAGCTCGGGAGGGGCCTGTGTGGCCCACCTTAGCTATGTTTTTGGCTGCGATGTCCTGCCGCACTCTGCCAAAAAAACTGTAGCCACCAGGTTGTAGATCAGTGTCTGGTCGGCCTGGGCTGGGCTAAGGCACTGTGAGCAGATCCTTTGCTATTTCCAGGGCAGCCCTGCGGGCCAGATCTAAGCACCCCATGGGCTGGATCCAAACAGCGGGCTTGAGTTGACACCCCTGCACTATATGGAGCAAATGCTAGGGAGGCCAATAACTCTCCCAACCCCCAATTTTTGAAAAGAATATGTTGAATACATTCAGGAGGTAATGGAAAGCAAATTGCAGAAACAAAGATGCTACTGCTCATCTACCTCCCCAAAAATTGTGCTTACACCCACCTTTTACTCCTGTTTCCAGTTTATATGCTATGGGAAACAAAAGCTATTAAGTGGTTGTGGCCACGGACCATAATTAAGATTTTCTTCAACTTCATCATAGTTCTGTACCCATGTTTGGACATGCTCAAAGAATAAGCACATTGCACCTGCATATAGTAGTTGAAGATAGATCTTATTTCCAGAAAGTGGTTTCTGCTGCTACCAGTCTCCAAGTTTCTTTTTCAGAACCCAGATATACCGGTAGTCCTTGACTTTCAACAGTTAGTTTAGTGATCGTTCAAAATTACAACAGCACTGAAAGAAGTGACTTATGACCGGTTTTTACACTTACGACCATTGCAGCAACCTCATGGTCACATGATCAAAATTCACACCCCCAGCAACTGGTTCATATTTATGATGGTTGCAGTATCCCAGGGTCATGTGATCCCTTTTGCGACTTTTTCATAAGCAAAGTCAATGGGGAAGTCAGATTCATTTAACAACTGAGTTACTAACTGAAAAACTGCAGTAATTCACTTAACAACTAGGGCAAGAAAGGTCATAAAATGGGGCAAAACCCACTTAACAAATGTTAGCAACAGAAATTTTGGGATCAATTGTGGCTGTAAGTTGAGACTACCTATATGTTCTCTACTTTCATGAATATCCCTTTTCAGGGCTTCAGAACTCGCATAACAACTTTGTAAAGAATTATTTCCCTCCATATTGTGGAAGAACATACACATGTATTCATCTTTACAAAATAGGGGATGACGTGCAAATTACCTCTTATTTGTATTTCCACACCTTTTTCTCCCTGCTTGTTACGTTTACATGGAACAGTACATTTCTAAAGGCCAGTCTCCTGCACAAATGTTGCCTCAGGGCAAGATTCTACATTTGAACTCTTGATGGGAAACATTGCAATGCAAGCTACAGTATTTGCATCAAATGAGAAAAAAGCATTTCTTGCCGAGTCATTTAAAATGTCAAGTTGAAATATTAAGATGTGATAAACACTGTTTTCCTGCATGCTACTTTACATCAGAGTTGGGGAGTCTGGTGTCATAAAATAAGTTTCAGAACACAGATTCCATGAACCCTTATTGCTACAATAGTTAAGCTGCCTAGGATACTGGGAGTTGTACATCAACCAAAGGGCACAAGAATCAGGAAGACTATGTCACTTCTCCACATTCAAAATGTGAGGATTAATTCTTTATGGGAAGCCCTGGTAGCAGTTCACTCAGCAATTGTTTTTGTCCAGTTAAATAGCTGTACGCTGGGAGGATGGAGAGTTAATTAATACTTCTTAACAGATTAAACTCCAAACTTTACAGGAAATGCATTTTTTTATTGCATGCAATGGGTTAAATTCAGAGATAGAAGGAAAGGCAACAAGAGAAAGTATTACCTGCAAAAGGGAAGGGCAGGTAATGCATTGTGTGGGTGGAGCAAGATTTTATTCTGATTGCAGGAAGAAAAGAGTGGGGCTTGGCAGCCAGAGTCAGTCCCTGGATGACCAAATCATTCCCATTGGACTATAGCTTCTGGCCCAGGCTGGTGAACTTCTCAAGCTTTTTTGAGTAAGGATCTTAAACCTGGCTGAGGTAAGGCAATGCTGAGCACACACACCTTGTTCCCACCCGTGGGGTTTAGCTGAGTTTCTCTTTTGCTTTGGCAGGAGGTGTAAAGGTTTTGTGTTGTCTGTTTTTCCGCAACTTCCTGTAATTGCTCCTTTTCTTTGTTGGCACAGTGGTTGCAAGGAGAACGTTCAGAGGTGAGCTCAATTTTGAATATTGCCTATGACAAAGCAAATATGTCCTTGACAGATGGAAATTGTCTTTCTCTGCTTCTCCAGCATTAAAATCTTTTGCCTTTCTGTCTCACATGCTTTTGTTTGGTCTTCTATACGGAGTTTCTGACTACTAATTATTTTAACCTTCCCAAATTCTTTCAGAAAATGATTCATGGCTGGCAGGAGAAGAACTACCTGACTACTTTGAGATATTTCACTCTTGTTGATTTACAGCATTACCAGCACAACCTAAATATTTGAATTTTAGTCCTTGCTTCCATGATATTGGTTTTGTCCAAAGCATTGCTTTATACAGCTCTATGTTCTCAGTTTATAGTACAGTAGTTCTTAACTTACAACCATTTGTTTAGCAACTGGTTTAGCTGGCATAGTCATACTCCACTCAGTATCAAGAATGCAGCTGTAGAGGTGATCAACAGTATTAAGTATCTGGGGGTGCAGATTACTAATAATCTGAATTGATCTCTTCATATGTCATCCTTAGTGAAGCATGCAAATCAGCATCTGTTTTTCCTGTGTCGGATTAAGAGAGCACATCTTTCTCCTTTTATCCTGACCACTTTTTACAGAGGCACGATTGACAGCATTTTAACAAACTGCATCACCGTTTGGTTTGATGGTAGCAGTGCCTCAGAGAGAAAGTCCATTCAGAGAGTGGTAAGGACAGCCGAGAAGATTATAGGAAACTCACTTCCCATTATTCAGCATACTGCTTATAAGCGCTATGTGCTTAGAGCTCAAAGCATTGTCAGAGATCCCACACACCCACTTTATGGTCTCTTTCTGTTGCTCCCCTCTGGGAGGAGGTTTCGAAGTATTTCTAGCAGGATTACCAGATTCTATAACAGCTTCGTTCTCTATGCCATCCATCTAGTAAACTCACAAGATTCGTTTTTCTCACCATGTACATGTATACATCCTAACTAGACTATGTGGTTTCCCTGTGTCATATAATAAATGTGGGTATATGAATATTTATTTATTTATATTTTTGTCATGTTTACGTAGTGTATATTGGAAGTGGTGACCCTTTGAGAGTTGTATGCAACAAAATTTTATTTTAATGTATGCTGATTAGTGTACATTTAAAGTGATAATAAAGTTATCCCAAGTCTAACTGTTTGAAGTTACAACAGCCCTGAAAAAAGTGACTTAGAACCAGCCTTTGCACTTACAACTGGTGCAGCATCCCCACAGTCATATGATCAAAATCTGGATGCTTGGCAACCAGTATGTATTTGCAACAGATACAGCCTCCTGGAGTTACATGATTGCCATTTGTGACTTTCCCTAACAAACAAAGTTGATGGGGGACGCTGGATTCTCTTAACAACCATGACAAAAAAAGGTCATAAAATTGGGCACAACACACTTAATAATTGCCTTACTTCGCAATGGAAATTCTGGTCCCAATTATGGGTGTAAGTCGAGGACTGCCTGTATTACAAGAAACCTGTCAGTGTCATAACATGAATAGAATGGAATGGAATGGAATAGAATAGAATAGAATAGAACAGAACAGAACAGAACAGAACAGAACAGAACAGAACAGAACAGAACAGAAGAATAGAATAGAATAGAACAGAACAGAACAGAACAGAACAGAACAGAACAGAATAGAATAGAATAGAATAGAATAGAATAGAATAGAATAGAATTCGTTATTGGCCAAGTGTGATTGGACACACAAGGAATTTGTCTTTGGTGCATATGCTCTCAGTGTACATAAAAGAAAAAATACATTCATCAAGAATCATAAGATACAACACTTAGTGATAGTCATAGGTTACTAATAAGCAATCAAATCATACTAGGAAACAAATAAAACAATATAAATCGTAGAGATACAAGCAACAAGGTTATAGTCATAAGTGGGAGGAGATAGGTAATAGGAAGGATGAGAATAATAATACAGCCTTAGTAAATAATAAAACAGAGACATGAGCTGAAATAACATGCAATAGCTCAGCAGTCTATAGAGATTCTCAGTCATCCAGGTCATGGTTGTCTGAAAGGTGCTTTTTTTTTAGGAGGCAACTGGACTTCTTGTTTTTTCTTTGAAGACGTTTCGCTTCTCATCCAAGAAGCTTCTTCAGCTCTTCAGGATAGTGGGGAATGGAAGGATTTATATTCCTTGCAGACAGCTGGTTATTTGCATCTTTTTAGAGGGTGTTGAAGCACTTGGAGATTTATCTGTGTCCTCAGGGTTACCTAAGTAGTGCTCCTGATTCCTGTAGTCTGTAATTATTTTTTTTCCTCTGGAAAAACATCTTCAAAGAGAAAACAAGAAAGTCTTGTAACCTCCTGAAAAAAGAAGCACCTTTGAGACACCAGGTCTTTCAATTCTTTTAGCAGATCTAGATTTCACAGAGGTTTTCTGTTATGGAAGGAAGTTGAAAAGGACAAGTAAAAGAATTCCAGTTACATTTGACTCTTAGACCAGAAAAGCTGTATTCATTATTGTATTTGGATCCATAATCTCCTGTTACTAATGCCGTTTACAGAACCTGTAGTTCCTGATATTTTAGGCCACAGCCACTTTTCTTTCCTGTATATCAGGGGTCTCCAACAGGGGGGAGGGAGGGAAGGGGAGAGGGGGGGGGGAGATGAAGGATCAATGTAAAGGAATGATTGAAGATATGTAATTAAGAAATAGAAATAATTTGAAATGAAAGCGGGGCTGCTCAGCTGCCATTTCAGAAGGGAATGGAAAGGGAGAGGAGAGAGTGAAGGAAGAAAGTAGGTAGGAAAGAGAGAGGTAGAAAAGGGGGAAAGGAGAGGAAGAAGAAAGGGGAAAGAGAGAGGGTTAGAAAGGGCAGAAGAGAAGAGTAGGGAAGGAGGAGAGGATGTAGAAAAGCGAAGGAGAGGAAGGATGAAGAAAGTAGAAGAAAGTATAGAAGGTAGGAGGAAAGGTTTGTTAAGGAAGGAAGTGGTAGCTGGGCAGGTCCGAATAAGTAACAAATGAAAGTTAATGACTAATGTTGAATAAGAGTTTGTATATTGAATAGGTTGTTGGAAAATGGAAATAAAACTTTTTTACTAAAAAAAAAAAAAGAAGAGCACCAGGAGGCTCCAACTGGTACAGAATGTGGCCGCGCAGGGGATTGAGGGAGTTTCCCGTAGCTCCCATGTAACACCTCTCCTGCGCAGGCTGCACTGGTTGCCGGTGGTCTTCCGGGTGCGATTCAAGGTTCTGGTGATCACCTTTAAAGCACTCCATGGCATGGGACCGGGATATTTACGGGACCGCCTACTGCCATCGATAACCTCCCATCGACCTGTGCGCTCCCACAGAGAGGGCCTTCTCAGGGTGCCGTCGGCCAGACAATGTCGGCTGGCGACCCCCAGGGGGAGAGCGTTCTCTGTGGGAGCTCTGGCCCTGTGGAATGAACTTCCCGTTGGGCTACGACTTCTCCCTGATCTTCGGGCCTTTAAGCGCGAGCTCAAAACCTTCTTTTTTCATCAAGCATAAGTTTAGTTCACGTTACGTACGTGAAACTAGATGGCGTTATAGTGCGACCGCAAACAAAAGAGCCTCGTCCCAGAATAGCTCACGCATCTTCCCCCATACCACCCAGCTGTAACAGACAAGAAGAGCTGGTAGCCGGCACCCTCCTCCCCAAACCCAATCCACGATGCGTGAGAGGCATGCGCAGACGATGATACACGGCGCATTATTGTGGAACCGGTGGGCGGTTAGAAAATTTTACTACTAACAGAGATACAAAAGTGGGCAGTAGGTATAAAAAGGTTGACTACCCCTGGGCTATGGAATTGAACCTTGGTTTCCCATAAGTGGGAGAGTCTAGAACAAGACTCTCAGAATGTTGATGAGATGTGGACTGTGAGAATGTAGATCCAGGATCTTCAGTGTGGAAAAGTGCTGGGCTGTAGTATCCCTTCTTTGCTTAACTTCTTTGTAGCGTGGTACAGCATTCAAGCTGTACCACACTGCAGCATCTGCCCCCCTGTCTGCCTGCATTCTGTAGACTCACCCACCTGCTGGCCTGCTTGCAAAAGCTGCCTAAAGAAAGGTTTGTGGTAACCAGAGCTTGCAACTTCCTGCTGGCTTCCCCAATGACTTTGCTCATTTGAAACTGGAAGAAAGTCACAAATTATGGTCACATGAGGTCCTTGTTTAATGACCCATGTAACAATGGCAATGGGAATTGTCAGAATTGCCATTACTAAGCAATGCAATCACGTGACATTGCACTTCGTGACTGCATTGTTTAGTGATGGAAATTCTGGCCCCAATTATTCTTGTTAAGTGAGGACAACCTGTAATAAAAAAAATCTGAAGCCTAGCTTTGTTAAAAGGAAGTGAGAAGACAATTTCAATCCATTTCAAACTGTGTGAATTGATAATAACTGCAAAAAAAAATAAAAATAAAAACATATGAAGAATTGAATCATGCACAATAAAATTCAAAGACATCTGACAAAATTATTTAATGTTTTTTTGTTTTGCTTTAGTATAAAGCAATCCAGTTCGTTTATTTTAGAAATATCAGTGTGTCACCTAAAGTTTGTAGAAATGCTAATGGACATTTTGCAAGCATCTCTGTTCAGGAAAGATTATAGGGCTGTCTTATTTTTAATAATCTCTGTGCTTCTTTCTGACTTGAAGACATGTGTTATTTGTATACAGTGGAATGGATCGCTACAGATATTTCATCTTCAACCAGAGAAGCATGTTGATATTAGGGCTACTTCAGATAGCTTGTGCTACAGTTTGTGTCATCAGTGGATTGATAGATGGTGTTTTCAGAAAGGAATCAGAATTGAGCAAAACTAAGATACCCATTTGGGCTGGAGTGGTAAGCTACATTTTCTATCTTTCTTTCCAGAATGTATTAAGAATCTCTTGTTAATTCCAGGAAACTTGCTGTTTCCTACTTAGCATTCAGGAAAATAAGACCTAGATTTCATAGTAAGAAGTATAACTAGGCACATTGGTGACAACTATAAAGAAGAAAAATTCAGTCAAACATTTCCCACTTGCTTTAGAGTGGCAGGTTGTTGCTTTCTGGGCTCCAAAATCTGCTTATTTTTTTTAGAGTTTTTTTTAATATAATATAGTTCTTGCCAAGTGGGATGCTTATACCAACATCTCTCTCCGATAACTTTGCTGCCTAGATTGCTGAATTCACTCATCTAATACGTGCCTTTATAAGTAGTTGATTAAAAAAAAGAACGTGTGTGAAAAGCTGTACTGGATCCCGTTTTAGGGCCATCTAGTCCTGAATTTTATGCCACAGAATGACCCTTTGAATACATTTGGGGAGTTTGGACAGGATTGTGAAGGATTTGTTCCACTACTGCTTTCCAGCAATTATGAGATTTTGCTTATGATACAGGAGGGAGTAAACAGCAATAAAAAAAAATAACAGTCTGATCCTCCATGAACCTATTCAAGGTCCTTTTAAAATTATCCCAACCGTCCCCTATTAGCAAAACTCTGGCAGCTAATGTGGAGTGTGGTGTCTGCTACATTTCAGCTGTTGGAATTGCCCATTGAAATAACTTCTTAGTTTTGATTTCTGTGCCCTACGTGAAAAGTGAGCTCTGAATGGGCATCAGAAAATAGTATTAGCATTTATCTTTAATGATGATTGATTTGTGGGTATTTGTGTTTGAGTTCACTGCCTACCTCTATCTTAGTCTGTGATCTTCCTGACTCCATTTAGCTTATCATTTTCCCCAGCTTCTTAAATATAAAAGAGCAGCTTAAAATTAGGACAGGAGACTAATAAGGTTGGCTGCAATTCATCGCAGTATCTGATTTTTTAACAACAGTATCCTATATAAAGCTAAAGTTTCTTTTGAATAAAGCTTTGACTCCTAGATAATTCATTTACATGACCATGAATTTTTCTTGGCAAGAATATAGATTTTTTTTTGGTTAGTTTCTTCCATATATATATTTTTTCAATTTCCAATCTATCTTGAAACAGTCTATCCAACCAGATTACTAACCAGACAATACCCCTCTTAACTTCTGTGCCCAAAGAAGGGCCTCAAGATGCTGGGACCTCTATCCACAGAATTACCTATTCCAACCAGCCAAGAGGGCTGGATATGGAAATTGTCTGTAGTTGCCTTTGCTGATAAAGTAGGCTCCATGGGTGAAAAAGAACTTTGAAGGGCTAAGTAAAAAAAATTAGGACTTTTCATCACTGTATATAACAGCTCATAAAGAATGTCTCTGGCTGACTATTTTTGGGGCACTAAAGATCAACTTCTTTGATATTAAATGTAACCATAATATAACTTTACATTTATGGATTTTTTTTTGCTATATTCCTTTCTCTATTCTTCTGCTTTCTGTACTTTAGTTTATGAGCATTCCTGGAATTATGGCTTTAAATTCATCTCAGAGGAAGAATCCAATTCTGGTGAGTTCTGAGTGGATTTTTTAATATTGTTTATGAGCAGATTTCAAAACACAATGAATGTGCAATAATAATACTAATAATACTAATACTAATAATAGTAATAATTTATTAAGCTTGTATGCCAGGCAATTCTTAATCATTCTGGGTGACTCACAACAATCAAAGAAATTACAATCAAATCACTAAAATGTAAAAGACAAAGATAAAAAATGGTGCATACAATGAAGCAAGGGGTCTCACTCTCACTCCCCCTAGGCTTGGGTGAAAAGCCAAAATAGATGTATTTTTAGTATGTGGATTAGTGGTTAACATTCCTTAAACAACTTTAGATTTGGTTCCTTTGTGTATTTTCACATAGAATCAAATACATTGATTCTTATTGAGATATTCAGTTTATTTATTTTATTTATTTGTCAAAACAGTATATGTAAGCATAAGCATGAAATAACTATACGATATATAAGCATATATATAAGCATAAGTATGTAATAACTATACGAATTGGATACAATTAAAGGGAACATTAGCACAGGAATGGTAGGCACTTTGGTACTCTTATGCACGCCCCTTATAGATCTCTTAGGAATGGGGTGAGGTCAATAGTAGATAGTTTTTGGTTAAAGCTTTGGGGATTTTGGGAAGAGACCACAGAGTCAGGTAGTGCATTCCAGGCATTAACAGCTCTGTTACTGAAGTCATATTTTCTGCAGTCAAGATTGGAGCGGTTCACATTAAGCTTAAATCTATTGTGTGCTCGTGTAATGTTGCGATTGAAGCTGAAGTAGTCCAACAGGAAGGACATTGTAACAGATTATTCTATGAGTTAAAATCAGGTCATATCGAAGGCGGCGGAGTTCTAAATTTTCTAAACCCAGTATTTCTAGTCTGGTGGCGTAAGGTATTTTGTTGTATTCAGAGGAGTGGAGAACTCTTCTTGTAAAATATTTCTGGACATGCTCAATTTTATTAATGTCCGAAATGAGGTGTGGGTTCCAGACAAGTGAGCTGTATTCAAGAATTGGTCTAGCAAATGTTTTATATGCTCTGGTTAGTAGTGTAATGTTATGGAGTTATGGAGTGAAGAAACATTTTGGCTTCCTTGAGAAAATAAATAATCAAATCAAATCTTAAGTTTTCTGTATTCCGTATACAGGTGAATGCCACGATAATTGCGTCAGTATTTTCCTGTTTCACCACTTTAACTGTAATAATTTATGCCTCTATGACATTAGAGTATGGTGAAAAACATGAGTCTAATAATGTGTCGTATAACCACCCAGATATCGTAAGTAGCATATTTTGTATCTGGTATTTTCCATTAAATTCCTGTTCTTTCATAAGCCTTGTATGCTATTCTAATTCATGCTCCCAGTGCCAATCTTAATGCAAAGATTAATATTGAGTCTTACTCTGGTTTCTTTAGATTATCTGAACTACAGAACCTGTAATGTAAAGGTCTCCTTTAAACTCTATGGTTTATAATGCAAATCCGAATATTAGCATTATGTTATGCTACCAAATGGTACAGTGTACAGGTACTCTTCAATTTATGATTGGTGATTTAGCGACTGTTCAAATTTAGAGTGGACTTCCCCAGGGTTACTTATGACCCAGATTTTAAATTCTGACTGATGCTGCCCCAGTCATGCAATTGGATTTATGGTTGTTTGCAGCAGCTTGTGGTCCAATGACTATATTTTACAACATTTTTTTGCTGGAAAGTGATGTATATTTCTGATTTCTAGTAAAAAACACCCATTACAAACAATGAATTTGCTTAATGATCACTACAAAAAGTTCATAGAACCAGGTGCGGTCACATGATGATCTGCTTAATAACCAGCATGACTTATGACTGTAATTCAGAGCTTAATTAAAGTCATAGGTTGAGGACTACCTGTAGTCATAATGTGATTTTCTTCACTCTCCACTATTAATCTATATATATAAAAGCGAAAACCACTCACACATTAATCATGAAATCTCCAGAACCATAAAGCCTACAAACTTGAAATTTGGCACATATGTTCCTCTTGGCTTCTAGGTGCTCATTAAGAAAGGATTTTTTGAAATGACCATCAGACCATTTGTATTTCCTACATTATTTCACACTCTGATGCTAAGGAGTTTTATTCCCCTTCCCCACCTGAAATGAAATCTGTTCCAAATGCAAAACACAAGTGGAAGAGAGGAGTTTCACTTTCAGTTTTACTTTCACAGCAGCAAACAGCTTTACTACAGAACAGTTGAGCTAAACCATGCCCAGCCTCCTTCCTGTCTCCTTCTTGCCCACACAGCAAATACTGTTTGAGTTTCCAAACACCCCTCAACTCTCTCACACTGACAGGATGCTAGCCAGATGAATACTGATGGATGCTGCAGGCTGGGACATTCTACTCCCCACCCCCCTCTGTTCCAACTGCCAGTTGCATTATATTAACACACTCTGATGCTACGGAGATACACATTCTACATTAAGTTTCAGGTTGTAAGTGTCAATTTATCAAGCCCGAGCACATAGTTTCATAGCGAAGCACAGGCGTCCAGCTAGTTGCATAATAAATAAGAAGATGTATCTAATTGTCTCTATTCATCACGAGTGATCTAGACAGATGTAAATGTAAAACTTGCAGGATAGATGTGAATTCTGAGAATTCAGGCACAGAGAGCACAAACCCATAATGTCCTTGACTTATACCTAGTTGCTTAGCGACAATTAAAAGTTATGATGGACTTTCTCCGGACTACTTATGACCTGAATTTGAAGTTCTGATGGCCAGTCATTCCCCCCCCCAGTCATGTGATCACATTTTGGGCACTTGGCAACTGGCCCACATTTGCAACAGTTTGAAGCATCCTGAGATTACATGACACAATGTATATTTTTTACTGGAACAAAAGTTTAGTTCCAGTTTCCAGCAAAAAAAATGCCATTGTGGACAATAGGTTTACTTAATGATTGCAGTGTTCACTTAACCACTGCAAAACAGATTATAATACTGGGCGTGGTCATTTGATGTTCTGATTTAACAACTGGCATGACTTACGACCAGAATGCGATTCAAATATTCAATCTTCAATAGATGGGGATTCAGCCTGCTTGAAAATCTTTACTACATTTTTAAAAAAGCATCTAAGAATTTCAGATATATCCATTTCATTTATTTGTAGCTTTCACAGCACTGGTAGAAAAGATTCCCCCTCTCCCATACATTCCCATATCTTCTTGAGAGGGGTGAGAAACCTCCAAAAGTCTGAGGAAGGAATGTGATGTCCCAGAGCATAAATAAATATCTAGAGTACTTATATTGTTTCCTTTTATTTTGATAAAACATTCATGTGAATTTTCTGTATTTTGAGCTGCAGGTATTGGTGCTGGGTAAACTGGTTCAAGGAGCTAACATCACAATGATGATTTCATCAATTTTTAGTATATTTATTGTGCTGGTGATTGTGTATGTCAGCTGCCGAAGTCTTCCATGTTGTTCGTGCTATGACAGTATCACTGGACTTGTAAGTGGCAACATCATTAAGGAGGCTGTGTTCAGTCATGAATGCATCACATTGTAGCACCATTCAAATTAAACAACCATAGATTTCAATCAATCCCTAGATGGAGAAAGCTTGTATCCCTTATAAATTATTGTGATCTTTCCAAACAATGGATAATACTTATATAAAAAGAGATTTATTTTTCCTCTGAGTATGCAAAATACATTTTTCACAGACTACTTGTGTTTAGAAAAAAATAACTACAATTCTGATTTTAAGGTTTGTTGATTAAAAAGGCCTAATTATACCCTGAACATTTCTTCTCTTTGTCTAATTTTATTAGGCCTCATGTTTAAGATCTTTAAAGATTAGCAACAGCTTGTATATGATTCCTATGTTGCTATTTTATTTTGAATCTTAAGTTTTATTTATAGCATACTATTCAACCACTTTTTTATTAAGTGAAGTGTGCAATAGAATAATTTATGGCTAAATTCTGATATCAATTTGATCCATATGCAAGCCTGTTTTAATATTTTCACATTCTCATTCTTAGGAGCATCTAAAAAATAATGAAGACCAGTTACAAACTACAGAATTAGTCTGCCTTTCACGTGGTATGTAGGGTCGTCTTCTTTTTAGAACTTCAGTGTTAAATTATTTTAAAAATGCAAGAAATGTTTGACTTTGCCATATGTGATGGATTTATTATATTCTTCCATTATAGATCAAGAGGACAGAATTTTTAATTGTCCAGTAAAACTTCCTCAACCAAACACAGAAACAGAATATGAAATAAGTGACCCTCCTCCATACGTCAGGCTTACTTAGAAACAAATTCTATAAGGATTTCATGAACAGACCCTTTATAATTTTTAAAAAGTATTAAATGTGTACAATTATTAAAGAAATTGAAAAATATTCCCTTCAACAGATCCTGAAAATAGAGGTGTTAACATTATTGTTTATCCATCCATTTGTCTACACATACACCTTCAAATATATGAATTTACTTATGTACAAAAATGTTTTATTACAAAAGTGAATAAAAATTGTATTTAAATTTTCTTGAGTTAGAAACACTGATACTCTGAAGATGCTTTCCCAGAAAGATTTCTTTTCTGTAGTGAAAATTGGCTGCATCATCAGAAAGCAGATTCTATGGCAAACTTCATTTATTTTTCATCAGAGAGCTTACAAAAAGCTCTTGGTTTAACAACTCTGGTATGGAAAACCTAGACTGATGTTTCCCAATTTTATCATTGCTAAGATTTTGGATGCTAAAATCCACAACTTACAGATGTCTAGGTTGGAAGACATTGAGCTATGGTGGGTTTCAATTTTTTTTACTACCGGTTCTGTGGGTGTAGCTTGTTGGGTGTGGCGTGGCTTGGTGAGTGTGGCAGGGGAAGGATACTGTAAAATCTCCATTTCCACTGCACTCCAGGGGAAAGTTAGTGCAAAATCTCCATTTCCTCCCGATCAGCTGGGACTCTGGAGGCAGAGGATAGATAGGGGTGGGGCTAGTCAGAGGTGGCATTTACCGGTTATCTGAACTACTCAAAATTTCTGCTACCAGTTCTCCAGAACTGGTCAGAACTTGCTGAAACTCACCTCTGGCTATGGAGCAGAAAAGTGTCCCCTCCCCATTAGAGGCCCCCGGTGTCAGGAAGCAAAGAATAGTTCTGGAAATCATTGTCTGGCAATACTGGAGGCATTTTCTGGGAATGGGGCTTTTGTGGGAATTTCAGATGGAAGAGGGCTTGTTAGACGCAAAATGAAACATTACATGACCGCATTGTTTAGCGATAGCAATACAGTCCCCATTGCCAATGTCAATCCAATTTCAGGCAAGGACCAACCCCGATCCAAGCCATTCTTGGCTTCATTGTTTCCTGTCCTGAGTCTTGATAAAGGACTGCCCTCCTCTTGAACTCCTACCATGCATCTATCTCCTCTGCCCTCCATTTTTGCCTTTTTAGCTACCCTGAGCACATTGGCACTCTTTGGGGACAGTGACAGCAGTGATGGCACTGGAGCTGAAGCAGAGGCATGTGGTCTTCAGTCTCAGTCGCCTGCTGCTGTCCTGACATCTTCTTCAGCCCCAGTGCTGTCACCACTGCTGAGGAAGGCTTCTGTACAGGGTGACCAAAAAGAGATTGGGGAGGGGGAGATAGGCGAGTGGGAAGAGTTGAAGACCCCTGCTGTTAGAAGTGCTGGTGGGCTATCAAGTGAGTGAATTTTGATCACGCAACCACAGGGCCATCACAATGGCTGTGACCTCAGGGACCAGGCGTAAGTACCTCCATAACTTTGTAACTTATGTTTGTCCTGCAAATAAAATCATAGCAAAATGATGTTCAGATAATTCTTCGTTCCAATTGCCATTACATTCCAGATGAAGAAAAATGAATATAAATTCTTAGTAGAAACGGTGCTTCCAAAAATTGGATGTACATTCAGAGTCACAACCCAAGATTTTCTGACTGGTTTGTATAAAAACTGGGGGTCTAGAACAAGCTGTGCAATCACCTGAGTGTCACAGCCTCTTGCAAGAAACAAATGAATTTTCTTGGTAAATAGATTCATGATACCCAAATAATTGAATATCTTTGAAATATAATGTGGCAACATAAAAGCCAGAGAAATTGTCCTAGCCTCTCAACAGACCCGACAGATGAAAAGTACTTGACATTTGCTCTTGGCCACCAACTCGTTGAGCACATATCTTCTGAATAGGCTGCAGTGTCCAGCAGTTATTTTTCAGAGCAAAGTAGTAGTATTTCTTCACTGAAAAACATGTAAACAACTGTTGTGAAATAAGCTTCCTTCAGTTGAGAAAAAGTATAAGACTCAGTTTATGAGGTACTCCATCCAAGACCTGACATGAGACAAGCAAATCTTATGTACTGCCTGCCTCTCCGAGCTTTTCTGAAATATCCCTTCTCAGGGAGTGGGGGTTTAAGATTGTTGTTTTAAGATCATAGTAGGGGAAGAGAGCCAGGCTCTCATAACATTGCATCTGACAGCGGAACTGGATATTAGACTTTTGCTTGTCACTCTGGGAGCACAAGAGCAGGTGAAGCAGGTGAAATCCATGCTGACTGCTACCAGCCAACCAATGTGTATAAAAACAAGTCATCCAAGTATTTTAAAAACATTTTGGAGTCTTTTTTTAAAAAAAAAAAATCCTCATGGGATAGAACTTTCTTTTCATGGTTGCAGCAGAGAGATGTTTTTAATTGCTTCTTGAGGCACTTAGCTGAGACAGAGAAATCAAAGGGACTACTCTCCAATTCTTTTCATTAGTGCCTCCTTAGAAATTCAAACAGGCACTGACCTCTTATCCCAGAAGCGGGAAATCAAGTCCTCAGAAAGAACAAGAAAAACCTACATCAGCCAATACAAATTAGGCTCTTCACTATGAAGACTTTTTCTGTTGTTATAGTTCAGTGATGGTGAACCTTTTAAGCACAGAGTGCCCAAACCAGAAGGCGTGAACGTGCATGTGTCAGAGCACCAGAAATCTGAGGACCAGCTGGCCGGTGTGCATGTGTGCGTCAGAAACCCAACAACCAGCTGGCTGAGCTGGGGGGATGGTGTGCATGCACACACGTGCCATAGGTTCACCATCATGGTTATAGTTTATGAAGCATTAACATTACTGCACAGAGTAAAAAAATTGGGGAAAAAATAAAATTCCTTGCTCGACAATCAGCCTAGCAAACTTATTATGAAAAGCTTATAGCAGGCAAAGAAACATTACAGAATATACATATGTATGCACACATAGCTTGAAACAGCGAAGCATATATGTTCCGCTGCATAAGAGGACAATTCACTAACATATAAAGCAACATTGCCTTCAATTGTTATTTAACCTGCATGCTGAAAATTCAACCAAAATCAAATGAGGGGTGCAGAATGCCTCCAAGCCTTAACCATCCCACCTTCAGTGCTGCTACTCCACAGCATGTGCTGTGAGAGCCACCACATAGTTGATTGGATAGTTATTTGGTGTGCCAGGTATTTCTTCGTAGCCTATGTGGTTTTTGCAATTTATCATGTGGCCATTCCCCATCTACAAGTTGAACAGGTGTGGTCCAAACATGAGGGAGTGGCAGAGATGTAATTGATGGCTGCTGCTTTATACCAATTATGCTGGAAAGTCTGATTAAAAACACAACCACAACCAGTTGCAAGCTTTTTGAAACAGCTAAATTTTGTTCCAAACTCAAAACAAAGTCCTAAAAAAATATTATAATTCATAGAAAGATCTAAGACAGTCGCTTCAAGAATGGAAGGCTGAAGATAATCTCTAATGCAGGTGATCCTCAATTTACAACAGTTCATTTAATGATTGAAGTTATATCACTGAAGTGACTTATGACCATTTTTCACACTTAAAGACCATTGCAGCATCCCCATGGTCATGATTTACCGTACATTCAGATGCAGAACAACAGGTTCATGTTTATGACGGTTGCAGTGTCCCAGGGTCATTTGATCATCTTTTGTGACCTTCTGAGAAGCAAAGTCAATGGGGAAGCAGATTCATTTAACAACCTGTTACTAATTTAACAACTGCGGTGATTAACTTAAGAAATGCATCAAGAAGAGTCGTAAAATAGGACAAAACTCACTTGACAAATTTCTCAGAACCGTAACTTCCGGGCCCAATTGTGATTGTAAGTCGAGGGCTATCTGTATTCACTAGTAGTGTAACAAACTCAGCTTATTTGCAATCAAGCACTGTGAAAACAGACTACAGAAAAGGAATTTTATTTGGTAACATTTATTCATTTAAAATGTTGTACTAGTTTGACAAATGATGATCCTTCATTTGAAGGAGAAGGTAAAGCAAATTATATTAGAGAAAAATAAACTAAAAAGCATTTGCATTAAAAATAGTTATCTATTTGGTAATCCTATAAAAATAAATTGTGCTGAAACAATGTTATGAAGCTGAACTGTATCCATATTATGATAATGTTATTTATATTAGTTCAGAGGTTTTTACAATTTTGAAGGTTTTTACTAATAAGAGGTAATGAAGCTCTTACATCATTAGTGCATCTTCTACACTTTTTTAAAACATGGATTATGCATATGAAGTAATCAGGTAAATTCTTGAAAGTGTTAATCTCATTTGAAAAATATTTTAAGAACATTTCATTAAATAAAGCTCTTAAAAAGATTATTCATGGACAGTATGCAATCAAAATTATATTTAAGGCTTAAAGTGATTATTACAAAAATCCCTTATTTCAAGCATAAACAGCCTTCCATATTTGCTATGCAAATAAACAATATACAAATGACTGGGGAAAAAATCTAAAAATTCTGAACATAATCCATTTACACATTTGGCCAACCATGCAAATGTACTGCATTCTCTGTATTTTATTCTGTTTTAAGGTGCAATCAACATATTTTTAATCTAAAATGTTACAATCTTATACAACCGTACATTAACTTGCAATGGCATACATATAATTTGACAGTTACTTAATAGTATAATAACTATATTTAAATTTTGCAGTTACCATAATGAATACAAAAGATAAAACACTTTTAAGAATTTTCATTTTTGAGGAACACACATTTTTCTAGTGATAATTAGGTCATTGTTTTTCTAAGCATTAATAGGTAACACCGATACCATTTTCTTTTATTAAAATCCCTTAGTCTCATGGCTTATGCTCCCAAAACATCAATCTAACCCAAAATTAAACACACAGGATAAACGGAACATCAATTCTATTAAGTTTAAATATAATACCCATTAAACATATTGAATGGACAGGAATAAATCCCTACACAATTCACGTACAGGTGCCAATTAATAAAATGTTATAATCATAACTAATTAATCAACAACATTTTGTTTAAAAGAAAAGCTCTTCTTCTTGGGCCAAATTTCTAATGGTGTACATGCTAACAGTTCAGATAATAAGCACTACTCCCATTATTATTAGCTGCTTTAGTTTTCCTTTTGAATTAAAGAAAAGTACAAATGCAAAATGATGTATAAATGGTTTTTTGTTTTCCTAAGAATCAAGCACAGTGTATTAGTGAGGTATCATAAACAACAATGAAATCCAATCATATATTCCTACAAAGAGCAGTAGTGTCTAGTATGATCGTTGAAATGAGTTGGACCTTTCATTTGTACGTGTCCTGCACAAGCCTACTGAATGTCTAGGAACAGCAAGAAACTGTCTAGGCATTGTTGGATTTCATCCAAAAGAGAATGTCTTTTTCCTAGCACCGTTTTATGACTGTGCAAAAATATATATAAATAAATCTAGCTAACCAATAAAAAATTATATGAATGACTACTTTAACAGAAAGTTGTTGATATCTACTTATGACCTATATAAAAATCTAAAGCTCTGCTTAAGCAATGAGTCGAAAGGATGCACCATGATCTCTGCCTGCCAAAAGAAAGACTTTAAAGTTGTGCAACTTATGCAATGCTCATCAGAATGCCTGCTCATGTCTTCAATATTTGCTAGGAGTGTTTATGTGCAAAATCATTAAAACCACTTAAAACAATATCATAAAAGTTTTAAAGAGCCCTTTCAGCAATTTCTGAGCACCAATTTTATATAAATAACTTTCTCCACCCCCCATTTTATGCTGTCTCTTCCATATTTTAATTGTTAAATTATATAAGCAGTGGTATCTTTGTATGATGTTGATATTTCAGCTATTTAAAACAAATGGAAGGAAACCAGATAATATTGGCTAGCACTTGTTTATGATTCTTTAAATGTGCTACTGATTCCGAAGTGTTAAATCCTTTAATTTTGAAGTCTTTTCCATCTTCAAATCAAGGCTCATGTTTTGGCTTGTTAGGAGGATGTACATAATATGTCTCATACACCAAAAAGTTTGTAATACACAATCTATTAAATAGAGAAAAGATCGTATTTTAAGGCTTTTTCAAAGTGTGGATTGTGTGGATTGCTTACTTTTTACTTCATTCTTCTAGCTTTCAGTTTTGCTCCACAGGTTTGGAAAAAGAAAAGGCAAAAGGCCAGTGAAGCAAAGTTGAATGATATAATTAAAACTTTTGTTGCACCTAATAGAATCCCTACTAATAGCTGTGCCTCTAGTCTAGAGCAATGTAACCAATTTACAAGAAAAATAAGCTGCAATTTTCAATATTATTTCCAATAATATGCAGGAGATTCACATTCTTTTCCTCTTACCTTGAAAAATGTAAGTTATATGGAACACTATGGAAATAAACATCATTTGTTCACACACACACACATATACACACACAGTTTTCAGAATATTCAACAAAAGCAATACAATCAGAAATTAAAATAGAAAAAAGTCACTGTGTACATAATTTATTTTAAAAATTAATGAACTTAAAAATTTAAATGGAGAGAAATTAAGGGCAAAAATTTCTAATACTTTATTCATATTGAGCCTTTCTTCCATTGCATTTTCATAAAACTGGATACCAAATAACTAGGATTATAATTTTAAACTAATTTTTGGGCCTCCTTAGAAAAATAGTATTCTTACATTGAACAATAAAGGCAGAGAACTGACTTAATACATTTTTAAAATATCCACACTGTATTGGAGAAAAGCTCTCAAAACTAAGAGATAAACTTTTTTGTAAAACAATATATTTGTACAGATTAAAAAATTCCCTAAAAACAAAAATAATTTCCTAAACATTATCATTACGTAGATGCTACAGCTTACCAAGTGCACATACTAAACTTCTACATATAAAACGACTGAATAAAGTGCACAGCAGAAGATAATTCTTATTAAATCAAAACATTGCACATTCTTAAAGCACTGGCAAAGAGAATAATACAATGTTGAATGCCAAATATACTGCAAATTAACACCAACATGTCATAGTAGGTTTTGATACTGGTTTCAAGTGAATTGTATTATCTGGTAACTGACTAAGCATGAGTGGTTTGTGGCTCTTTAGCTTATGAGCCAATGTCATAAATATGGCTTCCACATGATCATTGTCATTTGGGTTTTTAGCAGAAGTTTCAAACAGTGGCATACCATGAGTGTCAGCAAATTTCTGAGCCATGTCTGTAGGCACCTGAATCGCATTCCTTAGATCGCATTTGTTTCCAACCAAAATTCGGGGTATTTCATTGGTAAGCAAGTGTTGCTTGCACTCTTCAATCCACAGTGGCATACTGTGAAAGCTAGCAATATTTGTCATATCATATACAAACACAACTGCATGTACGTTCCTGTAATAATGCTGCACCATGCTCTTCCTAAAACGTTCCTGTCCTGCTGTATCCCAGAGCTGGATCTAGAGATGGGAATTGAAAAAATGTGAATAAGACTATACATACATACATACATACATACATACATACATACATACATACATACATATATCAATCAATCAATCAATGCAAACTTCAAATAGACAAGTGATGATAGCATATTTATAGTACCTGCCTAAATAACAACATATTTTCAATATAATTTCTATTAATGTTTTACGTTTTTAATAATTTTTCTAAAGGTCTCGAATGATGGAATTGTCTGGAATTCTGGTAAGGGGCTATCCAGAGTATCTCTGGCAGAGGAAACTTCAGCATCCCAACTTAAGGCAAGACACATTGAATGGGTAGGATTTAATTAAAGTATGTGTTCCTGCAGCTACCAGGATACAAAACCAGATTAAATTAGCATTCTGAATTGTACCCAGAAGTCTTAACTGTAGCCAATGCAGAGCCTGCAGTGCTGGGTTTACATTAGAATCTCAAATTCTTCCTGCCAACAAATAACAACAAATAACCTGCTGTATTTTGGACCACTTGGAGTTTTCTGATTGCTTATTTGTAGCCTATGACTATCATTAAGTGTTGTATCATTAAGTGTTAAATTTGTACCCTATGACCATTATTAAGTGCTGTACCTTGATGAAGGTATCTTTTCTTTTATGTACACTGAGAGCATATGCACCAAGACAAATTCCTTGTGTGTCCAATCACACTCGGCCAATAAAAATTCTATTCTATTCTATTCTAGAGCAGGGGTCTCCAATCTTGGTCCCTTTAAGACTTGTGGACTTCAACTCCCAGAGTTCCTCAGCCAGCTTTGCTGGCTGAGGGACTCTGGGAGTTGAAGTCCACAAGTCTTAAAGCAGTGGTTCTCAACCTTTATAGTGCTGCGACCCCTTTAATACAATTCCCCATGATGTGGTGACCCCCAACCGTAAAATTATTTTCGTTTTGAATTTATCGCGCCTGAAGCCATATTGGCTAGCGATCTGAACTGCTTGCGATTGCCTTGAGGATGGAGGCATTAAAGCGGAGACTCCTTCCCTATTAAGTTTATAGCGCCTGAAGCCAGATTAGGCTAGCGATTGGGAGTGATTGCAGCTGGCTTGAGAGGGAGACATCAGAGCAAAGATTTCTCTCTTTTTTAATTGATCACGCCTGAAGCTGAATTCGGCTAGCGATTTGAAGAGCCTGCAGCTGACTTGTGAAGTCAACCATTGGAGCGCGATTCTTCGACTTGCAAGTATACTTCCCATATTTCTGATGGTCTTAGGCGACCCCTGGCAAATCGTCATTCGACCCCCAACGGGGTCCCGACCCACAGGTTAAGAACCGCTGTCTTAAAGGGACCAAGGTTGGAGACCCCTGCTCTAGAGCACACTGCAGTGATCTTATTATATAGTTGCCCATCTCACATGCATGACCCTGGCTCATAAAATTTATAGATTCTATCAACAGTGGCCTTACCAGGAACTGTTGATAGCATCTATAAATTTTATGAGCCAGGGTCATGTATGTGAGATGGGCAACTATATAAATTAAATAAAAACAAATAATACATAATAGTAAATTTTAAAAATTGGAAATTGCTGATCTATTAACACCTTTGACTGAATTTGTAATTGCAAAACGTTGTCTTTTTGTCAGGAAACAATTTTCTTAGGCTTTCAGTGCTTATAAATGTATTCGGCCCAAGAATGTTGGGCATTCTTGGGGCAAATACATTGGTAGGCGATGGAACAGGGGTGCCACGTTTAAGGCACTATCGGTGAAAAGAAAAGAAAAAAGGCCGAGAACCACCGCATTAGGTAATTTTGCCTATGTCATCGCATCAGTCTTCATTGCCCAATTCACACAGAATTTCTCGTTTTTGTCTCCGTTGGAAAGGAAATCACAAGGCACGTCAAGGAAAAAAGGTGAGACACATTCGCCTTTCCTCTCCTGTCACGCGACAAAAACTTGTGTCATCCTCACACAGCAGAACGAGGGTTATCAGCGGAATCGCTGCCTCCCGTTTCAAGCTTCGCGGTCTTCGTCCCGCGAGCCAAACTGGGCTGGGGGGGGGAAAGAGGGGAGGGTCTCCCGGCCCACCGTAACTTTTCCCGCCACGACTGTCATCCGGCCTAGCGAACCCAGGTGAGGGCGAGGGAAAGAAGGGACCGGACTCCATCTGGAGAAGAACCAGAAGCGGCCGCAGCTTTTGCTCACCTTGATTCTCTCGTCGTCGATGTCGACGGCTCGCTCGCGGAAGTCTACCCCGATAGTCGCTTCGGTGCGCTCGGGGAAGCGCCCCGCGCAGAAGCGGTAGGTGAGGCACGTTTTCCCCACGTTGGAGTCCCCGATCACGATGATCTTGAAAATGCGGGAGCGCGCGGGCGGCAAAGACCCGGGCCCCGCGTAGCTGCTCGACAGACTCAGCTCCAGAGACGACTCCACGTCGGCCGCCATCGGACGCTGCCTCCTCCTCCTCCTCCTCCCTCTGCGAGGCCTTCAGGCCCGCCCAGCAGAGGGGGGAAAGCGGGCGGCGAAAGGAACTCGGCCCGTGGCTCAAAGCTTTCCTCAGCGCCAACCCCCTGACGCGACTGCCGCCACCGGCATCCACACAGCCACTCGGGGGCGGGGCGACGACGCTCCAGGCACCAGAGGCGCCCCTTCCGTCCCTCCTTCTGATAGGAAAAGCGGCTGCGACTTGGTTTAAGATACCGCGAGAGGGGGAGGACGGGGCGAAGGGGAAGCTGTCCTTCGCCAGGAAGGGCGGGGGCGCTTCGGGGGCAAATCTTTGGCGGTGAGACGTAGGTTGTAGAGAGCTTTGCCTCCTTTTCCCCATCTGGTGCTGGCGAGCGGGGGTGGGGGGTCGGTCCCCAACCTTCCCGGGTTTCAAAAGAAAAAGAAAATAATTCTGTGAGCTGCAGGCAAGCGCGCACGTCCCTGCCACTAGCGTGTGCAAACAGGCCGCGCGCTTGCTTTTTCCGCGGCCAGGTTCCAAGCTGGCCATGGCCCAGGACCGGGCTGGGGTGTTGGGGCCCCCCTGCTGTAGAGCAACACTATGGTAGTAAGCGCTGCCTAAATTTGGAGAAGCAATAAACGTGTGCAGGGAAATAAATCTGTTGGGAGACTTTAGTAGCATTTGGGGGCTGAGGTTTAAGTGATCTTGGAGAGGGACTCATTTTAGTAGGGAGTGCTTCATAGTGGTTACATCTATCCTCGAACATCAGTTGCTTGCCAGCAGCAGCTTGTACTGCCTGCGTGTGATGATCACAGTATTAATCCATAAACTATTATACAGATAAGGGGCGTGCATAAGAGCACAAAAGTGCCTACCGTTCCTGTCCTATTGTTCCCTTTCTTTATATCAAATTAATAGTTATTGCATACTTTTGCTTATATATGTTTTTTTTGCTTATATATATATGTTGTTGTTTTATGTCAATGTTTGCATATACTGTTGTGACAAAATAAAATAATAATAATAAAAAAGATTTAACATTATATAAAGCCTATTGCACACCAATACTAGAACCATGATGGAGCATAGAGCAGTTCTGGCAATTGGTCACCAAGGACAGTAATCTGCCCATTTCCCCCCCCCCCCATTCCATTTGTTTCATTGCAGATAGAGCAAAAACAAGATTCCTCCTTCCAATTATAATATATAACTTTAACATGAAATAGTACATCTTTAAGTAAAAATGGATTTCCTTTAAATTAAGCTTAATTCCTGGCGACTTAAATGGTTCTTGGCAACAACATAGTCCTGGGACACTCCTCTGAATACCGAATTTACCAAATTTTACAGGGATTTCCTGATGGGCTTTATTGGTGGTGACCAACTGACCCAGCTTCATTGAGATCTGCCAAGATTGGATAGGTACTACCACCTGGATGGACAGGAAGCTTTTTCATTATTTAAATCTTAAAAGTCTTAATCTTTTCATTATGATTTGCACATTGACAATATTTGTATTTAGCTGTAGTGCAAGAATCTAAAACTTAGAAAAGGATTTTATATTTGAGCACCAGAACCTTTCACCATGCTTTATATACATCCACTACCAGTTGCATGTGAAATAAAGTTAACTTTAAACTAGGGTGAAGGTGAAGGTGACTAAATATACAAGCATTATCAAGAATGGAATTTTCCCTATCTATGCCTTATTTACCTGATGAGATTTATCTTAATTACCTGATAACTTTGAATTTTATTCTATCCCTGCTACACAGGAATATAAAGTTATATGAGATGATCATCTCATTTTAAATTACTTTGGGAAATCTAATCTTCATTTCAAAAAACGGTATTACAAATATTCAGTGTTTGTTTCTGCAAAATGGGAGGAAACAGCATATTTTTTGTACCTCTTTCTGTAGTTTTATAAAAAACATTAAGGACCCTTTTTTCTTTTTACAAATTTAAGACATTATAGAGGACAGTTTAAAACTCACTGGCAAGTTTGACTGTCTTGATGAAATTGTAGGCTATAAAAAGCCTGGGCTATAATATACCCTTTATTGTAAGTATAAAGAAAATGACAGCTTGGAAAGAGTTGCTACAGAATTTCTGATATCTGATCATTTTCAATTATCAATTATCATCATTGGAGGAAGAAAAAGGGTTCAAATTAACCCTCACATAAAACCTTATCCTTTGTAAATATGGTTTTTAGCTAAAAATGCAGAATGATTGCAGTGTAGTTTCATGGCTACTGGCAGTATTTGTTACTGTGCAGTAAACAGTAAGAAACAAATTTGTATCACCAACCAATTGTAATAAAGTTACCAAGATTTTTGAACTGAGAGGCTTTACCCTTTCTCATTTTGTATTAATATAATTAATACAGTATCTTCGGGTTAATCACAGGAAAGATTTTCTCAGATATATTGGGCCCATGAAATGAGGGAGAGATTAACCACAGGGTCCACACAATTTTGTTAGATGCACGTATATCAAAAGATGAAGGTTCTAGACGAATGATCAGTCAATACTTTTAAATTGTTCTTATCACAGAAAGAGTAATGATATCTCTAAAGAGATGTACAACAATGAAAATCACAAAGTGTTAGTTGTTTGATTTTTTTCATACTGGCATTTGTTTTTAGCATTTTCTACACTGTACTTTCGATTTCTGATTGCAAATTTGCTAATTCATATAAATTTGCATTATCTTTATGGGGATATATTTCACAGAGGTATTTAGTAATTCGAGCACCCATGATTGCCAAATTGCAAATCATTGTTCACAATGGCAGTCATTATGGTTAGCTTTATTGAAGGAGATGGGGGATGGGGGAGTAGTGTCTCCAAACACTGTCGCATTATGCATTGTGGGATTTCACCAACACGAATATAAATCTTTTATGACGTTACGCTGAACTTGCACTACATCTCCTGACAGCAGTTTTCAAATTCTATAGTCACACAACTCTTTTTCAAAACATTTTATTGCATTATATTTGGTACCTTATGTTTGACAAAGGAAATTACATCTGTAACTGCAGGGATAAGAAGCTGGTCTGTTATTGAAAAAAAATCTTGGGCCCCTTAAAAGTTACAAAGTCATGGGCTTGCCTGAAATAACTGAGCAAGAAATATATTCTTAGAAATGTAGGGCTTCAAGTATTACAAACCTGTGACACTGTGGAAAAGTTTCAGAGGTATCTAAACTGCAGCACTTTTTTTTCTGCATAACGTGAACAAGGCCTGCTGAGGTTTTAAACAATTAGTCTCTCAATCAGTCAAATTCATAGTCAGGAGTTCGTCTCTTAAAAATTTCAATCCATAGTTGAATGAATATCATTTATATTTTCACTGTACGTGAAAACTACATGCTATCTTTCTAATGAGTTGGTGCCACATCACAGTGCATAATTCATTTGTTCTTGCATTACAGTTTTTTTAAAAAAATTAGCCAACATTGTTGTCATTCACATTTCCTAAACATCAATTATTATTTTTTTCAAAACTGAATTAAAAAAAATATATTCTAACCAGTTCCTTCATTTAAAAACTGTGGTGCAAGAACACCAAACTGATCACGTGCAGTGAATTTCGGAGACACAACAAGCTTTCTGAACACCTTATGTTTCGTTATTTTGCTTCATATTTTAAGTCCCAGTCTCTACAACAACATTAAATATGTGTTGCAGGTTTGTTTGCAAATAGTGATTCACATTGCATACGTCCAAAGGGTAGAATCATCTCTGTATCAAAATCAGTCAGATGCTAAAGCCCCAACAACTTTTTGTGCTCAGTGAAAAGGATCCAGTGCTAAAACAGCATTTTTTGCTGTCTGAGATACTTATCTCAACAAGACAAATTTAAAGTAATATTTCTGCCACACACCTGCTCCAATGGGGTGTTAAGCCTTCAGATTCCATATAAATTAGCTTAAAAACCGGGTATGTAGATAAGGGATACTTTTCAATTTTAGCAGTGCTTAGCTTTTCTTTAATTTTCTTTAATTGAGCCATCTATTTCCAGCAATACGTTACTTTATATTATATACTTCGTCAGCAGGATAAAAAAAAGTAAAACTTTGAAGGCAACTTTTTTTCTCCTTCCATTCTCTGTAAGTTAGAACAATTCAGCAGGTGCGTGACAAAAATATTATACACCAGATACAGTCCAAAATCATTCCACTCCTTTTAAAGTTCATATTTCATTGGCCAATTCTTCAGTTTCTGCAGATATGTCTCCATTAACTGTGATCTTCATATCTTCTTCATATCCAGGGGGCATAAAAGCCAAAGCATATGGGAAAAGCTTATGACAATTTGCTCTGTACACTTCAGCTGCCTCTTTACAGTCTCCAAGGCTACCGTCATTCAATGCTTCCAATACCTCCATGCATGTCTAAAAGGAAAAGAAAAGTGTTTTAAAAGATCCTGTATTTCAACAATTGATACAATTCTGTTAAGATGTTTGTGCATATTGTTATATGTAAGACTTAAACATCCTGCTCCTTAGAAAATTACTAAATGTTAGTAGTATAGTTTGCTGGCCTATTTTGTTTGAAATTTGGAAAGGCTGCCTGATAGGAAGACAATATATAAGTCTTTATATCAAATTTACCTGAAGATTTCTGTTTGCTAGAGATTCATCAAGTGAAGTTGCCAGATCCACAGCTCTTTTCTGGCTTGTAGAATCCAAATAGTAAATCATTTTGGCAGCTAAAAACAGAAACAAAAATACTCGTCCACAGACACATTTAGATAATATTAAACATTTACTTTTATATTTGGGCCTCCTCTATCTATGTTTTCACCAACTATAGGCTCTAAGAACATAGATCAGTCCACAATATCCATCTGTTTAAGATCAACAGAGAAATTACAAAACTTGATAATACACAAGAAAAGAAGTGTTGACTAATTTTTTCCTTTACCCCTATTTATAAAGGCCTAGATGTAGATAACAATGTCATTTTCTGGGAATAGAAGAGCTTTAATTCATTGCAGCTCCCATTGTTAGAGCTGAGGCAGACAGTGTTTGTTCAGTTACCACTGCCATGTTTTTCCAGGAGATCCTGCAACCTTCCAGAGCAGATCTGGAGTGCGGGTTCTGCAGCATTAAGGAAAAATGGATGAGGAATGATACTCCCTTTTGCCATCAGAAATATCCAGTGAGTTCAGTGAACGTACTTTGGGGTAAAACCCAATACTCACCTTTTCTTATAATGCATATATCATTGTGATAGATTACAAATCAGAATATATCAATTATATTCTTGAGTATCCAAATTCTGTCAAGAGTTTGCAATAAATACATAAAAGACTAGGGTATTTTTTCTTGGCTTGTCATATATATTTTGTTCTGTACTATTACTATTTTTGTTTTATGATTGTTCACTGCCAAGATTTCTTGTTTGAGTTGAGTGTCTATAGAAATTGAATAAATCAATAAAAAATTAAAACAAATTTATAATATTTAATTAAATGCCCAACCAAAAATGCATTTTATGGCCTCTTTAGAGAGAGAAATACAGGTAGTCTTTCTTTAATGACCATTCAGCAAAGTGGTCATAATACAAGATACCTAGCTGACCACTTCATTCGACAACTGCAGTGCCAGCACTCCCTATTGTGGCTGCTAAAATCCAAGTGGACACAAAGTTTGAAATCCTCTCCCTGCTACTGTGAGACTCTTGGATCTGTGCATGTTTGGATTTCAGCTGCTGAGGGCCAGGCATGCACACAGTCCCAAATCCTTCTTTCCCCACCTCTATGTAGAACTTTGCACAGACAGGGAAAGAATAATTTTAAAAGGTTCATGCTGCAGGCAGTCCTCGACTTACAACAGTTTGTTTAGTGTCCTTTCAAAGTTACATCATCACTGAAAATGTGACTTATGACCATTTTTCACACTTGCAACCATTACAGCATCCCCATGGTCATGTGATCAAAATTCAAATGCTTGGCAACTGACTCATATTTATGATGGTTGCAGTATCTTGGGGTCATTAACCAATTTCATTGCAGCCTCCTGTAATAACACCAGCAGAACTGCAAAAAACTGCGCTACTTGGAACGTATATTTTAAGAAGATACTTGCTTGATACTTAGGATGCTGGCAGCAACCCGTATCAACCATTAGCACCAGTCACTCGTATTTGTGACACATTTTTTAAATGTTCAGTTGACTGAGTTTCAAGTTTAATGAATAAAAGAAATAATAATAATAATAATAATAATAATAATAATAACAACAACAACAACAACAACAACAATAACAACAACAACAATAATAATAATAGAAGAATATGATTATGATACTGTTTAAAGCACCAGAAGCTGCTGGAGCTCGGGCATGGAAGCCAGCTGACCCTGGGCCAGATACTCCTTTTCTGGACCAAATTAGTGTCAGGCTCTGCAGCAAACCTCATAAGCAAAATCCCTCATCAAGCCATGCAATGACAGCGTTGCTATCAGAACTAGATGAGCACAGTACAAAAATAAGCAAACCCTGCAACCACAGTAGAGAAATACTAGGACGAACAATGATTAAAAGTACCAACCCAACAGATGGGCAAGATGAGAGCAAATAATTCTAAAAATCCTAAAGCCAATTTAAATAGAGTAAACTACATACCAGACAATCTATGTGGTAAAGAATTATAGTGCTGTTTAAGGAAAGTTTCATTGAAGTTCTTTGGATTAGTTGCCCCAAAAAGTCGATTCATTTCTTGATTCAACACTGTCCTGACCGTTTCTTGTAGATCTTTACTTTCAGAAACTATGGTATTAAAAACATAGAATTAATTTCAGAAGAATTTATTAGGCTTTAATAGTTTAAGATTTATTATGTTACGCTGTTTCTCCTGTAATCCTGATTGTTCTGTTGTGCCAAATAATTCTACACATTCATAACAGAGTACAAGGCCGTATTAAGTAGGATGGCTTTATGTTGATAATTATAATGATATTAGCATAAAACTAGACTACAATGAGGCATGTCATTCATTTAGCTGCTAGCCCAATATTGTTTATTTGGAAAAGAATTGGATCATCTGAATGTTATGTTTGCTTGCAACTCAGGATATAGTATCTTAAACAGAAGACAGTATTGCTACTGAATATAAATTTCAAAGTGATTGTGATAGATTTTCAGACATGGAGAGTGCTAGGGAGAACTGCATATTTAGTGAGAATAAAAATATTGATATATAACTGAACAAGGAAATATAATGTATAAGAATAAACTTTGACATTTTGGAGTAGTTAGAATCTTTTAAATTGAGAACTCAAAAGGCATAGTAAAAAGTGCTTTCTAGCAATCTACTTTTGCAACTACCTAAGCTCAGTCCAACTGCTCTTTCTGTTAATATTTCTGTATTTCATCAAATATTTTAGTTCAGTAATCTGTTAAATACTGCTTACCTGAATTTATAAACCAATGAATTTGCAGATATAAAAATATTTTTTTTAAAAAATCACATAATTCTTCATTTCAAAGGATAAATTGAGTAACAGAGGCAGTCGAAGTATACACAGCAATAGCAAATTTTTAAATGAGCTTGTTACATTAAGTTATACGTATATTTTTAATAGCCTAAAGTATATTTTATCATACTGTGCAAACCCTATCATTTTAAATAACTCACTAATTAGTAAAAATAAATCATATGTATCTGAATAAACCATTCATTTCCTTTATTAGCAAGAGCTAATTATGTCCCTTCTGGAAGTTTGACTACTAGATCATAATAAGATAGCTTCATACCACTGCTGAAGAGATGTATCATACACTCATGAAGCCATGGATGATTAGGATCAATAGCAAATGCTCTCTTCACAGATTGTAGCATAAGAAGAAACTTTTCTGTATGAGACAAAATTGCAAAATAATTTCCATAATCAGGAATGCAAACAGAACACCCAATTATGCTTTACAGGTATAAATAAAATTTGAAATTACAATTAGAATAAACATATACATCCTGACTATGTTGCAGTACAGTACAGATCATATATCTCATAGCTGGTGAGGTGTGGACAATTTACAAGGTTGTCTTTGCAGAGCTCTTGGCTTGCACAGAATAAGGCGAACCTCCATATGGTAAAACTGGACTTTGTAGGTATGGCATATTGGCCAAAATGTACTTAACTGACAGGTACACTCTTACTATTAGCACAGAATTGCATGTGGCATAGCTTTAACCGAGGCAAAGTTAAGGAAATCTTTATTCAAACAGCTCAGCAGGCATCAATATCTCAGATTGAATCAATAAAACACATCTTTAAATTAAAATATTAACATTAAATGTTTTTAATATTATCAAAATCTTAAAGAGTCCATCAAATGCTACAGGATTTTAGGTGTTTTTATTTGGCTAGTCAGACTTTGACCAATTTTCCTATTTGATTTTCCTATTTTGAAATTGCTGACTCCTGCTTAAGCTGTGGTGACTAAAGGACATAAAAAAATGCTTAAATAATAATATAGTAAAATACAGATATTATTTAATTATGATATTGTCAAATTGAATGTAATTTTTCAATAGTTAGAAAGGTTTGACTATTGTACAAGTGTACATTTATTTATCACTCACTCAGGGCAAACAAAAAAGTATAGAACAAAGAAACTGGATAGATTCTGCATATATCTTTTTAGAAAGATGACCTTACACCTGAAAATGTACTACTGCTCATTCCTATGCTACAGTATTTTTCATTTACCTTTCCTGAAGTAAATTTCAAAGGCAAAAAGATGGGTTTCTATTTTGTTCTTCACCAAATTCTTCAACGGAGTTAAAAACTTAATAGCTTCTTCCAAAGGTGCTTCAACCTAAAATTGGGGGGGGGGGAGAGGGGGGAAATCTTGCAAAGTTAAAAAAATTCAAGGAGATCAAAATACTTACTGGAGATGAACAATTATTCTATTAAATATATGCCAAAGAAAAAGAAAAGGAAAACGCCTAGAGCCATGATGGCGAACCTATAGCATGTGTGCCACAGGTGGCACTTGGAGCCATATCTGTGGGCACACGAGCGTTGCCCTAGCTCAGCTTCAGCGCACATCGGCCAGCTAATTTTCGGGCCTTCTGGGCCCACCAGAAGTTGGGAAACGAGCCGTTTCTGGCCTCCGGAGGGGGTGGGGGAGGCCATTTTCACCCTCCCCAGGTTCTAAGAAAGCCTCTGGAGCCTGTGGAGGGCAAAAAATGGGCCTTCCAGACCCACCGGAAGTTGAGAAACGGGCCATGATAAAAAACAATCAAATCATATAGATATTACAATACTGTGTTTAGGTCCAGGAAAGAACCAAAGTTTGGTTGGGAAAGCATTAGCTGTTTAAGTACTTGAAAGAATTAAAATCCATCATGCCAGTTCACACTGAGGTCATTAATAAAAAACAGTCTATTTTAACAATCTGAAAGAGGCAGAAAAGTGTAATCAATCCTGTTTAGATTTCTATTGCCTTTCAATAAATTCTATTTCAAAAATGAAAATGAAAAAGCAGTATAGTGGAAGGCAAGTCCTTACCCTTCTAATCTTCTGACAATCTGGCTCTTGCCCCAAACATGACGCTGGAGCCCAGTGATTGTGATTATTTTATTTTCTGGGGAATATATACAGATTTAACTAGAGTTGGAAGGGACCTTGCAGGTCATTTAGTCCAACCCCCTGCCCAAGCAGGAGAACCTACATCTGCCTCTACCTAGGATCAAACTCACAACCTCCTGATGGTGAGGCAAGAGCTCCACTTCTAGGCCACAGCAGCTGGGTTTTAGTGTTATTTTTTTGGGGGGGAGGGGGAGGTTGATTTTTACTACTTCTTTTATGTTTTTATTGTTCTTGTGAGCTGCCCAGAGTTAAGATACATATGATCGGCAGCCATGTAAGATTCATAAATAAATGAATAGTTAACTGACAAGAGCTTGTTGGATGTGGGTGTTGTCAAAAGTTCTCTCTTGCTATAATAATTATTTAACACACTGGTATCTTTTTCTTCCATGCTACTTCAAAAGCCCATGTTGAAAAAGAAAGTAAAATGTGATGACTCAAAAGTTTCAAGATGACATTATTTTCATTGCCATAACAAGTACTGTAGTAAGAAGTTTCCAGCTGAAGATGTTTCACCAGTCACCATTCTACCAACTATTGACCTATTCTTGCAAGTCAACATTCTAGTGTAGGATTATCAATCTTCAAGATCAATGAAAAATAAATCTATCTTCTAAACAGAAAGTTTCTTCACTCTCCAGAATGAAGTATGGTATTTATTAACACCATAATTAATTAATTAATTAATTCTGGTATAATTGTTTTAAGAATTAGCAAGTTCTTTTAAAAATTGCATATATCTAATCATCTGACAAGTCAAAAAAATGACTCTGTCTCGAACCATTATTCAAAGAAACTCCGTAGCTTCTATACTATTAGAAGGTAAGTCTATCTTTTTGTCTTGAGGTTCCACAGTCCCTTATTTAAATATACTCAATATAAAAATATAAAAATTAGTGAAGGACAAACTTTGGGCTATCCTTATATTGGTCAAACATTTTTATATGAATATTCAGAACTGCTACTCTTCAGTTAATAACTTAACTTGTTGAGTATCTCAGTAATACTAGAAAACTATATCAGATTCTACGAGATCTCTGATATGCCTTGTTGAAAAACCATGTGTCAAGATATATACTGAAATTATTAACTCTAGCTGAGTGGTCATTCAAAAGTTTAAAAGTCACTCTTAAAATGATATATATTGCAAATTAACATTTTTAATATAGTGAAACTGTTAATTTAGCAGATATGGATACAACAAAACAAATTTCTATAGCGATGTACAGTATTGCCTCATGTCATTTGCATAATGAAGCCATTATATATACCATATTTTTTTGGAGTATAAAACACACCTTTTCCCCCCAAAAAAGAAGGTGAAAAGTGAAAATCTGGGTGTGTCTTATACTCCGAATGGAGCTTCAGAAGAAAAGCCCCAAACGGAGCTTCAGAAAAGACGCTACCAAACAGAGCTTCAGAGGCTTTTTTTTCTGAAGCTCTGTTTCGGAGGCTTTCAGAGGCTGAAAAAAGTTTTTTCTGAAACAAGAGTTTCAGAGGCAGAAAAAAAAAGCCAAAAAAAGCAAGGCACAGAGCTCACAACCAAGGAACCTGTTGCTAAAATTCACCTCTGGGAACAGCTGATGGGGATATTCCGGGAGGCCAATCCACCTGCCAATCGGCTTTTTTCTTAATTTTCCTCCCCAAAAACTAAGGTGCGTCTTATACTTTGGTGCATCTCATACTCGGAAAAATACGGTATGTATTGGCAGTCACCAATTTATGATGTAAATTGGCAGTCCCCAATTTTTCAGGCTCCACAGACTGGCAAAGGCGGCAGGTGGCAGTTTCCAATGGGCCGCAGACTGGTATTTGTTTGCAAACTGGGGATTGGGGACTTCTCATGTAAATCACTGCAATGACTCACTTTCATATTTAACGGACATCTGTAAATAACCCATAATTAGTTTTTAACATGAGATTTAAATACAGCTATATACAAACACATGTGAAGCCATTTAATATACTGTAATTTGGTACCTTTGCCAATTTTTCAGGAATAAGCTCTTCCTTTGGCCCTCCAATCTCTTCATCATCATCATCTTTTTTCTTTTTCTGATTTCGTTGCTGCTTCTCTTTTTCAGCATTCTTTTTTTCTTCTTCCAGTTGAGCTTTTTTCTGAGCTCTTCTCTGTTTATTGCGTAGCTTCTTTAACTCTTTATCAGACATATTTGCTTTATAGAAAAACACATTTGGTTATATATCAAGAAAACCCACTTTTTATTTCATTTTCAAATTAAGCATCTATAAGTTTTCTAGTTCAAAATTTTCAAGCTCAAAATTAAGTGACTTCTCAGTCCTTATAACAAATTCCCTAATTTGATCTTCTCCAAAGCACTTATATTGTTGCCCTCTAGTGTCGGCCTCTGAGAGAAGAATGGTTCTGCCTATGATGAAGGAAGCAAAAATACACCGCTTTTTCTAGAAATCATTATAGAACTCAACATTGTATTATACTGGTTCTCCTATCTCTTAATTAATTTCAGTCAGTTTTCACTGAGGAGGGATGATTGGCAGATTGAGCCCAGGGCCTCTGCTGCATGTAATTCATGGAACTCTTGACCTCCTGTTTAGTATTTTTACATGATACCTGTGGGCAAGGTTATCAGTCAAGTCAGTTATCATGAGTAGGCTGATGATGACCCCACGCCAGCCAATTGTTATCAACTTGATAACATTAAAACTAAAATTAGAGTGGCAACTAAAGTGCTATTTTATGAATGTTTGCTCTGAGCTGTCCAGTATACTATAATTATTGAAAATGCTATATGTATAATTTTTGACAGTTTAGAGCTAATTTGAAAAACGAAGTATACAGTTTTTAAGAATATAGGCTGTCCTTGACTTGCAACAGTTCATTTAATCTGTTCAAAATTACAATGGCACTGAAAAAAAGTGACTTATGAACATTTTTCACACGTAAGAACGTTGAAGCATCACCATGGTCACACGATCAAAATTAAAATGCTGGGCAACTGACTCATATTTATGACGATTGCAGTACCTTGGGGTCACATGATCACCTTTTGCGGCCTTTGCCACAAGCAAAGTCAATTGGGAAACCAGATTCATTTTACAACTGTGTCACTAACTTAACAATGGGTAGTGATTCACTTTACAACTGTGGCAAGAAAGGTCATAAAATGGGGCAAAACTCACTTAAAATGTCTCATTTAACAACATAAATTTTGGGCTCAATTGTGGTTGTAAGTCGAGGACTACCCGTATTGTATTCAACAATTTCACTTCTTAAAACACCAGCAATAGCAATCCGAAAATGTTATACACCAAACATGCAGAAGAGGCTGTATGTTTATACCTGTATCAGTTTCATGTTCTTTATTTTCATCCGTCAGAGGGTTATCATGGAGCTTCAAGTATATTTCTATGGCAATTCTTGCAGCTTTAAAATAAAACGGGTGCTGTCGAAGTACATCTTCTAGTTTTAACAAGTCTACATATGACCGAAGTGTAATTTTCCTCATACAGTATGTGTGGAAGTCAAACTGGTCATCTGTGATTTCTACAAAATGCTAACATAATATGTAATTATCTAGCAAGCATCCAATATTACAATAGTAGACACTTAACTTAGAAATTACTACTGAGGTTTTAAAACTGAATTTAGCACCATAAAGATGGATGCTGCTAATACAAGCACTCATAAGCAACAGTACCCAAAGTTTAGCATTTAACACAGAATCAAATAAGCATCAGATCCAGTCTTTGAAATTTGTAGTTTAGAAGGATATCAGATAACATAGCAGGACAGAAGTCTCTGCCTAAAAGTCAAACCCAACAGTCAGGTCATGAGGGCCAAGACCCAGTTTTTCTGCTCTGCAGAAGTGAGAAGACTCAGACAAAAGAGAAATTGTCTACCAACAAAACCGCACGTAGAAGCCTAGGTGTGGGAGCCATAAATACAACACACAGTTCACAGTACTGTCCTGAAATCCCTTTCACTTCAATCTGTCTGCTCTGGGAGGAAGGAGAAAAGCAAATTTGTCCGTCCTTTGTCTGCCCCTTTCCCTCTCCTGGAGAATCACACTGCTCTCAATCCATAAAAGAGCGAACAGTTTACTCTCTTGAAATCTTTCTCTCCAATCTCTCTGCTTTACACAGGTGTTGTGGAGGAAAAGCAGTAAGCAACTTTGGTAGACAATTTCTCTTTTGTCTGAGTCTTCTCACTTCTGCAGAGCAGAAAAACTGGGGAGGGGTTTTAAATGAGTAAGCTATTTGTTTTTCAAAATCCATGTGATTTGTGTTAGCAGTCTAGATCTGGAAGGCATAGCATGCTGCCAAACGACTCACAGTAATCACTTGAAATCTCTTTCTCTCCAATCTCTACTATGCAGGCAGAGGAGGAGGAAAGGGTGAGACAAAAGAAACTGCCTACGTAATTTTTCTCTCCATACCCCTACAGGGCCTGATAGAATTTAGATAGAAAAACACAGAAATATATGATCTTACAAAAAAAATAAAAAGTACTTTCCATTATTAAATAATATAAATGAAAACAAAAATATACCATGCAACACAAATAAGTCCTTGTAACTAAAATACTGTCTCAAACCTTATCCCTGAAAAATAAGACAAGAAGTATTAATGTGAAGTCATTAAATACATACTCTCTCAATTTCATGACATTTTTTAAGTGCTTCTCCAAATTTATTCATTGTTTTATAAGCTTGGGCATATTCTGTCTGGAACCACATACACTGCATTTCATTCAGGTTTTCCACAGCTGACGTTCCTTCCTAGAAAGAAAAAAATAGAAATGTCAGGCATGACCCTTTGCTATTATAATTTGCTTCTATTAAAAAAGGAAACTCTGGAGATTATTTTTTATTCTGAATTTTTTTTTTTATAATGAGCAGCTCTTAGCACAAGAAAAATAGGCTGCTATGAAATGGAGCCATATACACCCATAGAACCAAATGCAAAAGATTCAGAATTCCATTGCCATTAGCAGTTGGGAGTAGAGGTATTTCCTCTTAAAAACATCAGACATACATTGATCAGGCAAGAAGTGGCTGCAACTAACCAAAAAGGTTGCTTTGTGAAAATGCAATGCTATCAGCTCTTAAAAAATTAATTACATACTGGAATAGAAAATAGAAAGCCAAATAATGTCAAGAGCAACCAAACCTCGGAAATGACTGCAGCAATCTCTTAAGTGAAGAGAGTACATCTGGAGTTCTTTAGCTTAGAAAAATATAAGGGAAGATCATAGACATAATATGATCCAAGAACCCCCATAACTGGTTTCCCCCAGATATTGGACTATATGCAAAAGTCACAAGAGCTATTAAAATTACTTTTTTTAAAACAAAGCATGGAATATATGATGTGCACTATTGCAAGATGTACTGATATGAAACTACTTGAATGACTTTAAAAGTGGATTAAAAACTCATGGAGATAAAATGCTACATATGGAGCATTTTAACCCATCTCCCTCATAGAAGGGCTCATACATTTCTCAAAACTTATTGCTGAGCAATAGGAGCAAAAGGGTTTAATGGATTCATATTTTGCCTGGGTACCTCCACTGCTTTAGAAATAAAAGTTGAAACTAAATAGCTCTAATGTAAAAATAAAATAATAGACAGACTAGAACAGTCCTTTTCATGTTTATATCAGGTTTTAGCATGCAAAAAACACTTTAAAAGGCAATAATGCACAGTACTGCCCAATGTAATGGTTGACACTCTAATTGCCATGTATAAAAGTAAAAAGATATGAGTTGAACAAACCCTTGTAAATTTAGAACACATTTCTTCAGCTTCTTTTATCAAGCTGGCTTTTAACATGTACTTTGCACATTTGGAGTTGATAAATCTATCTGCTGTGTCCAGTGCCTGAGCCTCATCCATCCACCTTGCAGCTTCTTTTATGTTTCCAGCATGCTTAAATGACAGGAGAGAAACAAGTTAGCTATATGACATTAACTGCAATTTGGCACATCATTTTTTTTTGACGTTATAAAAATGTCAGGATAAAAAAGAGTGACAATATTATGTCGGCCATAAATTATTCTTTTGAAAATTAACTGTGGAAGCATAAAATGTATTTATTCAGAAGCAAGTCTTATAGTTCAACATGATTTACTCCCTAGCAAATATACATAATTTGTAGCCTGAATAATTTTAGAAACATTTTCTTAATAATTTTGTAATTCTTCAGAAATATTAAGTTCTCTAAAATGTAAAGTTTAAAACAAAAGAAAAATATAGTATGTATATATATGGCCAACAGTTCCACAAAAATAGCGGATTTCCAACACGATAGTATAACAACGAACATTTACCTTATAGATTTTAGCTTTCACAAGGAACAGTTCTATCAAGGTAGGTGTGCTTTCTATTGCAGCATTTATATAGTCTAGAGCTATGGATGGCTGTCCAATTTTGTCATAATGCTGTGCCAAGTAGTATTGGACCCAGAGTAAAGTAGTTGGAGGTTCTTCTTTACCATCATCTATTTGGACAAAATGTTAGGTTTTTTTTAAACTTAGCTGTATAACTAATATTGCTTGTAATCACTAATAAAAGTATGAGGTGATTACATAGTTAATTAAACAAGACATATTCCATTTTCTCTTTTAAGAACATTTCATGGAAAATGTGCTGTATATTTCTGCTGATTTTATATTTCATGAAAAGTATATATCAAAACTTATTTTAATAAAATTTGGGAAAACACTTCAAGGTCGCAGCTATTACACTAAAATGAAAACAGAGACCAGATCTGACCATCTGAGTAATTAGTTCATCTACTGCTAAAATAGTATTGATAATCCAAACTTGCCCCAACCATCTTGTACAAAGATACCAGACAGAACATATCCTACATTCAAGTTAATCCTGGCCCTGAATATATCTGCAGTTTATGCTTGATGATCCAAATCAGCATGAGTATTTTTTCCATGAAATAGTGCTTATTGTCAGTAAGAATACCAAAATGCCATAATATTTACCATTTGGGTTAAACAGCCTGCAACTTTTCAGAGATGTTTCATAACCCACCACCAGTTCCTCTATGATTGCCACCTATGTGTAAAAAAAATAAATATATACATTTATTTAATATATATACATATATACATGTATATATAAATATATACATATACATTTTAGTTCAATGGATTGCAAAACAAATGCATTCTTTATTCATTAGAAATCTAAAAACAATTATGATTCTTAATGTATCTGTGTCACAATGTGATGGGGTTCATTTTTGGACCACAGGTGTATTAAGTAAAGGTAGCAATGGACACAGTAACACACGACTGGGAACCTTTTACTCTTTCTTTACTATATACAGAATATATTTACAACAGGGTGAATGATGTGCTCCCTACCAGCAACTTTCCCCCTTCTACTTCTCAGACTTCCTTTTATGTTCCCTCCTCCCTTTCTAGGCTTGATAAAAGACAGAAAGGAAATAAAAGGGCTGGGATTGCTGGAATGTGCTCATCATTGCTTGATTCTCTTTCCAGCTCAACTGCTTCTGTGTTGTAGGAAGAACACTTTTCTGCGTCTTCTGCCCAGTGTTCCCCCAATACCAGGGTTACTGTTCTGGCAGCCAATTTCCCTTTCTGTCCTCTCCAGCCCTTAATGATCTGAACTCTTGGGTGGAGTTCATCCCTCTCGGTCTTCTTACATCAAACAAGACATTTGTCCTGTTCACCTCACTCCATCCTCCATTTCTTCTCCAGTATCTCCTTCCACTCCAGCAACAAACTTTTACTCTTCATTCCTCTCCTTCTGTCTCTTCAGTTTTGGGTTAACATTCAGTTCTGGAACACATTCACCAGCAACTGAGAAGGTAGGTGTTCTCCCAGGCTCTAGTTCCCGATACCTATATACCTCAGTCTACCAATGGGATTTCTCATTCAAAAGCCACCTACAAAATCCTGGCTAGTATCCAGGTCAATTAAACAGGCCTCCTGGCAGCTGACTTTCAAGACCACAACTAAGCTGGGTTTTTTTCTCCTTTTCCTTCACTCTTGTGTGGCTCACAACAGCAAAACTGCAGCCATGACAGACCTCAAAATCCATATTCTACAATCTGTTTATATCTTGTCTCTCTGTCTATCCATTCATCTATTAATCTCAGGTCTGTCAAACATTGTAAGTAATTCTTCTTTAGTGACTGCAAAGGATTCAAACATTTCAGTCATTAAGTAAAATGGCTGCTAAGTAAATATGTGATTGACAGATACAGAGATAGTGTGAAGACTAGTTGTTGTAGTCTCATTCAGATAAGTTGTTTCTTGCAATGTCCTGTGTCTCACTATTTTCCCCCTCCTTTTTCTGCCCTCTAGCAAGGCAGAGATTGTTTAAACAAACAAGCAAGCAAGCAAACAAATAAACAAAGGATCCTCCCATCAGAAGCCCCATTCAGCCCTCCCCAGGTCCGTTGCAGGCTGAAATGGAGGCTCTGGGGGCTGGAGCCGAGCCTCCAGAAGCTCCATTTCAGCTGCAATGGAACAGGGGAGGGCCAAACAGAGCATCACAGGCCAGATTCACCCCTCAGAAGCTTCATTTCCCCAGCAACCTGCCAGGCGAGGCCTGAGGAGGCCCGAACAGAATTGCAGAGGGGCGCACGAGGCTGGAGAGGAGACTGCTTGCTAGATCTTCACAAGATAAGTGACCCAGCGTGGCAGGTTCTGGTGGGTGGGTGGGAGAAAGCAATTAGCGGTGGAATGAGGTATTTCAGTGGGGCGGGAAGGCCTTGCGTGGTTTTGGGCAGGTGGTCTGTTCCATTAATAGGCCCCCCATGGCCTTTCCTACCCTGAAATATCTCATGTGCACTTAATGAGCCTCACATTCGATTAGCGAATGCGTGGACGAAAGGAGGGAGTGATCCTGTTCAAGGTACCAGACTCATTTCCATGAATCCTCGGATTACAGATGGAATTGGCAGGCTCCATTACATTTGTAACTCGAGGACTACCTGTACAGTGGGCATACTGTTGGGTTGAAAAACGTATTAGAAAACAGTCCAAATCATTAAAATACACGCACAAACCTTTTCTTTATCCTTGTATAGTGATCGTAATGTATTGAAAACTGGCGGGCAGCCTTTGCTAAAATTCATCCTCAGAAATTTGTCCAAACACTCCTTAAACTTGTCACCTAAAGAAAAATATGTGTGAATTCTACTGCAAGCATGTTGTTTCAAATTAAACAAATGCTAACTCCTCCCCAATGATAAACAGAATTAGATGTATTGAATTAGAATTCTATACCATTTTATACCTAGCTAGGTACTTTATAATGTCTATTCCAGGTTAAATAGAACATTTCTGACATTTTAGAAATGAAGATAATGATAAAAGATATAATACCAAAATAATCCTCTCTGTCTCTTTTACAGATAGGTTGAAGTATCCAAACAAAACTTACCTGATAAAAAGTTTAATGGCAGTCGTCTTGGAACCAGTCCCCTTGGGTACTTAGTCCAGGCTTCTTCATAGATTTTGAACCTCTCTAACATATTAGCTAGGGTAACAAAATCATGTTGTTATCCTCACATCCAACCTAAGTTGCCAATCAAATCTTACATTAACTGCCACAGATTTTAAAATATAACAGAAGCTATAGAATCAAAACAGAATTAATTTGGCTAAATATCAAAGTGACAATTCTAGAGTATCCTTCAGTATGACCAGGACTTTGGCAAAATGATCATTATGTTTCTTAAACAGCAGTCCTTCAGGCCAAATTATAAGCAAAATTTTAAAAGCTGGATCCTATGAATTTGAATCATCTGAGCAGTTTCATATTAAGCAAAACATTGTTCTTATTGATCACAGACATGCCACCTGCCTACCTTTCATTGGCTTGTCATCCTAGTTTTCCTATATCCCCTACTCTGTTACAAAAGCTAGCTTTCTCTCTCTTTTTAAAAATAATGCATACACAGATGTACACCTAACAACCAAAATATATGATAAAGTTCAACCAAAGGTATATTGACGTTTGCAGAGGTGAATGGTATTTGTAAAATCTAAAAGTATCTCTGTAAAATGTTAATACAGAATTACCTCAATCTTTTATTAAATCTGAGAGACATGAAAGGAGCCTCCTTGAAGATTGGATTACTTTTGACCAGGCCTGTCAAACTGGTGACCCGTGGGCCGGATGCATCACGTGCAGGCCACCCCCACTCCCACCTGGCTCCACAAACGCAAAAAACATTGCAATATATCACATGAAGCCATCATGTTTGACACCCGTGCTTTTGGCAAATGGCGTTCCTGCCAAAGGTGTTGTCATTGGCAAATCCTTTCACTCCAGGAGCACCTTTTGGATAGCTTTGTAGGTGCTTCTGACAGGTATACTGACAGATTAAATCTAGCTATATAAACCATATATTATTCCACCTTCTCACTTTTAGGACAATATTTTGATACGATATTTTACAATATGCTTAGATTCTTAATATTCTATTATGTAGCTTGGAGTAATAAATGTAGATAAAAGAAATGAAAAAAGTGGATATTCTAGAATAGAATAGAATAGAATTTTTATTGGCCAAGCGTGATTGGACACACAAGGAATTTGTCTTGGTGAATATGCTCTCAGTGTACATAAAAGAAAAGATACGTTCATCAAGGTACAACATTTACAACACAATTGATGATCAATATATCAATGTAAATCATAAGGATTGCCAGCAACAAGTTATAGTCATACAGTCATAAGTGGAAAGAGATTGGTGATGGGAACTATGAAACGATTAATAGTAGTGCAGATTCAGTAAATAGTCTGACAGTGTTGAGGGAATTATTTGTTTAGCAGAGTGATGGCCTTCGGGAAAAAACTGTTCTTGTGTCTAGTTGTTCTGGTGTGCAGTGCTATTGTTCTATTGGTATTAATTAGAGTTTCAGGTTTTACTGTTATAAGCATTGAATTACTTGCCTTTTCTTCAAAATTAAATGCAATGAGTATATAGTAATATGTATAAAATGAAGGAAGAGCATACATCAAGGAATTTAATTTACAATAATAGATTTGCAAATCTAAAGGTAAATTACTTATTAGCTTTTTCATCCACAATCAAAACAAGTCATGATTGGTCTGTTTCATTCTGGATTCTGCTGGAATTACAGCAGAGTATGAACAGGTTCATTCAGAGAGCTAACCATTGCTGAAGGCCTGAGAGATAGTATAGCTGCTGGAAGGGAAATATTCCTAAATATTTTAATCTCATTTGTTTTGACCAGCTGTCTGCCAAAGCCAAATCTATTTCCAGGTATCACTGTGACAGCTGATTGTTTCTATAAATGAATGATGTAACATGTCATTTAAAAACTTTTAAAACGATAACTTTACATGGAATGTTTCAGTCTAGCATCAAAGCAGAGAAAACTGTCAGGAATTCTTGGTATCTTATTACTTGCAAGGAATGAAGTTGGTTGAGGAGAACCCAGGGTTTCTGGGCTAGAGAGAACTGTACTGAAAACATAAATCATCTGTATCCCAAGCATTTTGCTTTGGAAAGACACAGAAAATCCCTCTAATTTAAATTTGAGGATACAAAATAAATAGGGGGCAAATCTTTTATAGATATATAGTTTTGTCTTTGTCTAAATAAACACCAATCTAGCAGAATTATCCCTGAGATATAGTTTACCTTATGTCAGTAAACTATAAATCCTGAATAAGTTAAACAGCTGTAGAACTAACATACTCAGCTGAGACCAGTATGAAACTTAATACCATCCTCCAATCATTTTGGGTATAGCCGCCAGGATAGCAACCAGCTTTGGCTATGATTTCCTGTCGCTCCATTTTTAATTAACAGATAAGGCTTAAACACCTCTGCCTCTTCCACATCTTATCCTGACTCTTCCACATGAATAAGTATAAACTGCTTTATAGAATACTATATACAATACTACTACAGGATGTGGCCTTTGTTCTCATGTCACCCTGAAGTGGCTCTAAGGTACAACCTTTAGCAGTGTTATCTCAGGTTTTCTGCCATATACATAATAGTAATATTTTTACTGAAGTATTTTTCAAGTAGAATCACCTTTGATTCAAACTCAATTCTTGACAAGTAAAAAAGTAACATGTGGAAGTTTGAGGCTTGTTTTCATTGCTGTTTATTAGGAATAGCTGATCCATCCTTGAAATAAATAGCTGACATTAATTTTATGTCAAATTTTGCATTTTGGAATGCAGAAGAGCACATACAACTGCACCTCTTTTAACACTTACTTGTTAAATTTATTTGCCATCTATCTTCCTTTTCAATAAAAAGGAAGAAATGAAAAGTGTATAAACAAAATAGAAGTAAAATAATAGAATAAAATAAACAATAAAAAACAAGAATACATCAATATAATAAACTTCTTATCGTAAAAGCAGCCGTATCTTTTTCCAGATCATAACACACTATAAGAATCTGCACTACCACACTCCCAGGAGACAGGTAAATATGTATTCCAATTCATATGAACCTCATCCATTGTAGTCAATATTTTTTTCAAACTATATAATTTTTCAAATTGTGAAAAGATAGTAAGACATTTTCCTTATTTTTCCTTATTCTTAATTTTTTACATATAAAAATGTGGAGCTACTCACACCTATATAAACTAAAACTTATCATTACCTGGTTTAAGTGCTTTTTCTAAACCTTTGTAATAAGCCCAATTTTCAGGATTTCTTTCTTGCAATCCTCTATAAATTTCAGCTGCTTCTTCCAGCCTGCAGAGTTGTAACAGAAGTTCTCCTGTTAAAAATGCAGAGTGATCAATCAACTACGATAGAGTATTGTTTATATTTACCAATGAAATCAATGTTCTAATTTCCATTTCTGCCAAGTATCTCCTTATGAAAGAAAAAGATTAAGTTTACACACATAGCTTACTTGCTTTAAACTCTAGTAAGAATCCAAGACAAAACAGTAAAAACACTTGCTGAAACATTAACTTTTATATATTAATAGAATTAATATATAAGATACATTAATGAATTAATGGATAATATTCTTTCTTATAATTCTTACAATTTATTTATTTTTATTTTATTTATTTATTTAATTAGATTTCTAGACCGCCCTTCTCCCGAAGGACTCAGGGCGGTGTACAGCCAAGATAAAACATAAACCATATACAATTAAAAATGAATTAATAAACTTATTATATAGATGGCCGAGAAATTAAAATATTTAAAAATCTAAAAACCCCAATTTAAAACATAAATAGAATTTAAAATTTAAAAAATCTAGACAATTTAAAAAAAAGCCTTAAGCCAGCCCCGCGTGAATGAACAGATGTGTTTTCAATTCGCGGCGAAAGGTCCGAAGGTCAGGTATTTGGCGTAAACCAGGGGGAAGCTCGTTCCAGAGAGTAGGAGCCCCCACAGAGAAGGATCTTCCCCTGGGGGCCGCCAGCCGACATTGTTTGGCGGACGGCACCCTGAGAAGTCCCTCTCTATGTGAGCGTACGGGTCGGTGGGAGGCATGGGGTAACAGCAGGCGGTCCCGTAAGTACCCAGGCCCCAAGCCATGGAGCGCTTTGAAGGTGGTAACCAAAACCTTGAAATGCACCCGAAAGGCAACAGATAGCCAGTGCAGTCTGCGCAGGAGGTGTTACATGGGAGCTACGTGGAACTCCCTCTATCACCCGCGCAGCTGCGTTCTGGACCAACTGAAGCCTCCGAGTGCATCTCAAGGGGAGCCCCATGTAGAGAGCATTGCAATAATCCAGGCGAGAGGTAACGAGAGCATGAGTGACTGTGCATAAGGCATCCCGATCGAGGAAGGGGCGCAACTGGCGAACCAGGCGAACCTGGTGAAAGGCTCTCCTGGAGACGGCCATCAAATGATCTTCAAACGACAGCCGTGCATCCAGGAGAACACCCAAGTTGCGCACCCTTTCCATTGGGGCCAATAACTCGCCCCCGACAGTCAGCTGCGGCTGCAGCTGATTGTATCGGAGTGCCGGCATCCACAGCCACTCCGTCTTGGAGGGATTGAGTTTGAGCCTGTTCCTCCCCATCCAGACCCGTACGACTTCCAAGCACCGGGACAGCACTTCGACAGCTTCGTTGGGGGTGGCCCGGGGTGGAAAAGTACATGTATTTGTCGGAGGATACACTTAAGTTTAGTTTGTCATCCAAATTAAGTAACTTGCTAGGGTGTGAGCAAAACAAAGACAAAAGTTTACAGTAGATTATAGTAATTTCCCAAATTTACTATTTTACAGATTACAACTTGGTAGCAACTTTTGAGGAACTTTGAGTGCACCCCCAGATAAAAAGGAAACACCATTCATTTTGAAGAACATTAGATCCATAGAAATTTATATTAAATAAATGAGTTTTATTCAATTCTTCCATAGCTATAGCAATTATTAACGAAAAAAATCAACTTTGGGTAAAGATAGTGAACGCCATGTTAAAAGCATGCAACCAGATATGCCTGTTCCTGTTAATATGTACCAGGAATATGAGGAAAACAAATACTGGCGGTATGGAGATTAGGAAATGAAGAAAACTGATTAATTGGTAAGTCAAATTGAAGGGTCAGGTCCTGTTCAATTTACAGAATACATACTGATGAAATATTACTTAAGAAAATATTACTCAGATTTGAACTACTTTATAATATTTAAATTTGAGAAAGGTGCTTGCCAGCCTCATTCTTTCTAGTTATCAAACTGCTAATGATTTGTCAGAACAGTTATTTTTATTACTCATGGAACAACATATAATCATATCAGTAGCACTGATTATATGGAGAATTGACAGCAATTTTATTCCTCAGACATTTAAATAAACCATACCACAAAAACATTTTTATTTGTAAAGAGATTTAGATGCAAGAGAATTTGAATAGCCCAGTTACCTTTAGTTTCCTCAACGGCTAACTTGTCACAGATTTGCTTTTCATAGGTTCCAAGATGATCCAAAGCTTCTTTATAAAGTCCTGCTTCTCGAAGAACTTGATTTTGATACAATAGCAACTCACTATACTCATAGTCTACTTTATCAGGAGAGGTCTACAAAGACAAGAAAAAATCGTACTACTCATATTCCAAAGGTGCTTTTTTCAAAAGGCAACTGGACTTTGTTTTTCCTTGAACACGTTTTGCTTCTCATCCAAGAAGCTTCTTCAGTTCTTCAGTACTACTCATATTTTTAATTTCAGTAACACAAATAAGAAATTAACTCAAATTAACTTCAATCCAACAGGGAATATCTATATTATGTTGAACATATATGAGAGTTGTGCTAGATCTGAACCCCATCCCCCTCCTGCTTCTTTCTGAATGGAAACTGGTAAAGTAAAAACATCTGACACCATCCTTCACTTTCTGCAGATATGCAGATGTGTTAATACAGCCTAAAGTTACATCCAACATTCCTAAATAAGAACTTTTCATTTGATTTTCAGTTGCCTACAGTACTTGGAAATATACAATTTTCTGTCAAAGTAAAACAACAAATTTACAGTTTTGATCAACAACTCATTGACTTACATATAAATCTATGTAATACCTGCTGGGTCTTCCTAAATTCCTCCAAAATCTTTGCTGCCATTTCATAGTCCTCCAGCAGATGATAAGCTATAGCATAGCCAATCCATGATGCTCTCTGTGCAGGTCTAAGCTGAAGTAACTGATACCTAGTTTCCTGTATAACAATAATAAATATCAAATTCATATTCTAGTCTTCTGTACTGAATTCCACAATATCTAGCAGAAATCCATACTGCTGTTGTTTAATGAGTTGTATCAGTTAAAAAAACCTTTCTAATTTCACTATGGGTAGTCCTCAACTTACAAGCTCATTTAGTGACCAGTTATAATGGCCCTAAAATAAACTTATGACCGTTTTCCAGTTACAACTTTTGCAGATCCCCAAGATCATGTGATCAAGTTTCAGATGCTTGGCAACTGGTTCTGTATTTATGATGGTTGCAGTGTCCCAAGGTCCCATGATCCTCTTTTGTGCCCTTCTGACAAGCAAAGTCAATGGGGAAGCTAGATTCATTTAACAATTGGGTTAACTGCAATGATTCACTTAACCACTATGGCAAGAAAGGTTTTGAAATGGGGCAAAACTCACAAATGTCTCACTTAACAACAGAAATCTTGGGCTCAATTGTGTCATTAGTCGAGGACTAGCTGTAATTATGTTTCAATATTTTTATGTCAGAAAATGGATAAAATGTTTTGATTTACTTTTTTGACAAGGCAGAGAGCCATTTTGCATTCAGATTTTGTGATGTGGAAAACAGCTGATTATGACTGACATAAAATCAAAAGTTAGTCAACTGAATTCAGGACCTAAGTGGAAAACAAAAATCAGCATTCAAAAGTTTGAAATTACGAGGAGACAAGAGAATAAGGGAATGAAGCTTTCTTTAAAAATGGTATATTGTATGTTTACTATTGTGATAGAACTACTAGATATTTGAAAGCAAAGTTACGTTGCTGTAATAGGATAGGCTTATCCTATCCTCCAATGAATATATACAGGTATTTATGATTTTGTATATGGACATCTATGTAGATTTGGGAAGAGGATCACTTTAGAGCTAGATACTTATTTTTTGAGTTGGGGATAAAATAAGATCCCCATTTGCATGTGAAAGGTAATTAATACATAATACAATCTCTAGAAAGATTAAAGGTGGTGTTTGACTTACAGCAGCAATTAGGAATGGACTTCCCTATGTCTGTGATGGCGAACCTATGCCACACGTGCCAGAGGTGGCATGCAGAGCCCTCTCTGTTGGCACACGTGCCATCGCCCCAGGTCAGATCTCCATGGCGTTTCTTTCGTGAGCTTCTGTTTCCCTGCAAATGACGAAACAGAAACTCATGAAAGAAAAAGATCTTACCTCTTGCCACGCTGCTGATGTTGGGATGCCCCGACTCCCGCCAGGCAGCTGGTCTTTGGGTCTCTGATGTGCATGCTCGCATGTTTGCACACGCACATGTTCGCACACAGTCGTGCGCATGTGCACCTTTCAGTTTGGGCATGCGCGCACACCAGTTTGGGCACTCAGTGTCTAAAAGGTTCGCCATCACTGCCCTATGCTAAACAATGAGACCACGAAGAGTGACTGCATCACTTAGTGATGCCAATGCAATTCCCATAACAAGCAGACAGGCAAACAGACTGCTGCTGGGGTGAGGGGAGTGTAGGTGCAAAGATAGGTTGAACAGGATGTACAAGGGAGAGTAAGGATAGTGTGTGAAAGTGCAAGTGAGAGTTGGGGTGAGTCAGGACAGGGTGCATGAGTGGCTGGCCTGAGTGCAGAGGAGCTTGGGCAGGGTGCGTGGTGGTGGTGATTTACTTCAATGAGTTGCAATTTTTCCTGCTGGCCTCCCACTAATTTTCTGGAGAAGCCAGCAAGGAAGGTTGCAAATGCCAATCAAGTGATTACAGGGTGCTGCAACTGTTACTAGTGAAAACCAGTTGTCAAATGTCCAGATCACAATCATGTGACTGCTAGGTGCTAAGATAGCCAAAACTCCAAAAATCAATAATATCCACAATTCTTTCAGCACTGTTGTAATTTTGAACAACTGCTGAAATAACGCTATAGGCTGAGGACTCTTTGTGCAAGGATTGCTTGATTTACGATCATACTTGAGCCCAGAATTTTGGTCTTAATTCATTGCAATTGTTAAGTGGGTCATCATGTGAACTGAATGAAAAACATCCTGCAATGGGGGTGTTTTTTTTTAAAAAAAATCTTTAAACTCTTTTCTGCTAGAAAATATCAAAAAATGTCACAAATTGTAGAATGCTGCAACCATTCATGAATGTGAGCCAGTTGCCAAGCACACAAAATTCAATCACATGACTACATGTGTATATGCGTGTGCGCAGCAACTGTAACTTTGAGTATGGACTGTAAATAGCTTTTTTGAAGTCCATTGTAATTTTGAAGGACATTAAGCAACCAGTTGTTATGTTATGTGTATAACAATCAGAACCCTTGACAAATTAGTATCTGAAATTAGAACATAAACTCCTTTAATGGAGAAGTAGAAAATGAAGAGGCATTTTTGTGTCAGTTCCTTTTTTTTTTTTTTGCAGATGTTAAATTATACATACATTTATATAATCAAAACTCATTCTGGATGCTGTAACAGGGTCCTCCTGTCCCAATGAATCAAGAAGTCTATAAAAAAATTACCGTATTTTCCGGAGTATAAGACACATTTCCCCCCTCTAAAAGATGCTGAAAATTTGGGTGCGTCTTATACTCCAAATTTAACCCCCGCCCACCCACCAGCCCCCACCCTTTGGCCTCCACAGATCCTTTTCTGGGCTGCAGAGATTGCCACTGACAATGGCTTGTATTTTTGGGCTCTGCATGTCGCATTTTCAGCCTCCAAATGCTCCATTTGAGCCCTTCAAGGCTGCGGGGAGTGTCAAAGCAAATAGCTGCCGATCGCCGCCCAAAAACATGATGCGTTTGGAGGCTGAAAACGTGATGTGTGGTGCCCAAAATGGCTACCCGGAACAGGTGCCACCTTCCCTTACCCCTTCTACGCTTTGCTTGCTTTAGCCACTGGAGCGCCCTCTGACAATTAGCTCTGCTTTCAAAGCTGTTTTTTAGCCCCAATGCACTGCTTGTGAGCGAAGCAATCTTCTGCGCTTCGCCTGCTTTTCTCATTGCTGCTCCCTCCTACGATTAGCTGTGCTTTAGAAGCTGTTTTTTTAGCCCCAACAAGGTGTGTGCACGCTCAAAACCAGCAAACTAATGTGCTGAAGCTGACCAGGCTAAGGACGCTAGCCAGATGAATACCTAGTAGGCAGAATTTTTTCTCCCTATTTTCCTCCCCAAAAACTAAAGTGCGTCTTATACTCCGAAAAATACAATAAATAGTAAAGTGACAATTCTGTGAGATGGTTGACTATGTAAATATGACTGCTGGATGAGTGGCTGAGTAAGTAAATAAATAAGAAAAGCCATTTGTTATGAAACCTATAAAATGTTCTTGAAGCTTACTCTTCACTCACCCTGTAACCTTCTAGATCCCTCATTTGAATTTGTAGCAGTGAAAGGTCCCTCAAGATTTGGAGATTGTCCTTATCCCATTTCAGTGCATTTCTGTAACATTTGATGGCTTCGTCATATTTCTTGTCTGATCTCTGAAGAAGACCATAGACATGCCAGCCTAGATACTCAGTTAAGGACTTACATTTTGAAGAAATTACAAGAAGCGACTGAACTTATTTTCAGCAAAAACAAAACACAATGTAACAAAACATCTCTCTATGGAAAAGCCATCTGCTTAGCAAAATAGCAGATACCTGTGCTATCTTCTTCCCGTCCCATTTGATATTCCCCCCAGCATTAATACAGCAACATTGATAAAGGTATAGGGAGGGGGGAGAACAGGATGACAATGGAGGAGATGCGTATTTTGGAGCTCTACAGTTACCAGCAAACTAATAATATAATGTAATAAATAGAATAGAACAGAACAGAACAGAATCTGGAAGGGGACTTGGAGGTCTTTTAGTCCAGCCCCCTGCTCAAGCAGGAGACCCTATACCATTTCAGACAAGTGGCTATCCAGTCTCTTCTTAAAAACCTCTAGTGATGAAGTGCCTACAATTTCTGAAGGCAAGTTATTCCACTGGTTAATTGTTCTCACTGTTAGGAAGTTTCTTCTTAATTCCAGGTTGCTTCTGTCCTTGATTAGTTTCCAACCATAATTTCTTGTCCTGCCCCCTAGGGCTTTGAAGAAGAGCCCCTCTTCTTTGTGGCAGCCCCTCGAATATTGAATACTACTATCATGTCATCCCTAGTTCTTCTTTTCTCTAGTCAAACCCAAAGTCTGCAACCGTTCTTCATATGTTTTAATCTCCAGGCCTTTGATAATCTTAGTTGCTCTTCTCTGAACTTTTTCCAAAGCAAAATATAACAGATGTTGATGCATAACAGTAGCAGTATAGATAGAGCACAGCATATAGGGTAATTGTAATAAGAGTAATAGGTTATAGTAATAATAATGGAATAGCAATAGTATATAGTATAAACATTTTGATGATAATAGCAATTAAAAAGTAATAATTGTAATAATTATCATAATAATAGGACAGGGGTGTCAAACTCAAGGCCGGGGGCCGGATCTGGCCCACGGGGTGCTTGGATCTGGCACGTGGGGCTTTTCTGGAAACAGTAAAGGACCTGCTCACAGTGCCTCTGCCAGCAAAAACAGAGCTTGGGAGGGCTGTGTGTGGCCCTCCCGAGCTCCGTTTTCACTGGCAGAGGGTTTCAGGAGGCGGACGCAGCCAAAAACAGAGCTTGCAAGGGCCATGGGCATCACTCCCCAGCTCTGCTTTTACTGGCTGAGGGTTGCAGGAGTGTGTCGCAGCCAAAATGGAGCTTGGAAGCCTGTTTTATAAGCGCCCCCGACATCAGAGATGTCGAGCTGGCCACCCCAACCCCGGCCATGCCCTGCCCACCCCACCCCTCAAAGTTCGAACACAACCTTGATGCAGCCCTCAATGAAATTGAGTTTAACACCCCTGCAATAGAACATAGGAAACTTATGAAAAGAAATCATCTCTTCAGGTTCCAGCACTTGTGTGTTTGTCTTGAGTCTAGGCAGTCTATATTATCAGGTGGCAAATGGGAAGCAGTATGATTAGGAATAGGTCAAATCCTGCTCCATGGAACTGGGTCAGGACCCTGAAGAATCAGGAATTCTAAAGAAAGAAGGAAATGTCTATAATCAACAACAATATTTTGGGACGCAAAGAAAATTATTCAAAATGATTCCTACATGAATCAAGTTTTTATGTGTGAGTAAAAGAGGGTACATAGAAAAGTTCAAAAGGAAGGATAAACGTTCTGTGGAAAATTCAAGAAAGATACCTTATATTTTAAACAGAAATTGTTACCAGCTATTTCTTCAACACCATTTAGAATCTACCTATTTGTAGAACATTTATAGCCATCCAGAATCATTTCTGATAATCAAATTTACCAGCATATGAATTTACATTTTAACACATCTGTTCTGTACCTTTTAAACAGTGTCTGTGCATACTAACTCTATATCCATAACATACAATTAAGAATAGAAAGATTGAGGGTTGTTTTCCCTTTGAAGGAAAAAGTACAGATAGTTCTTGAATTACAACCACTTAATGACTGTTCAAAATTATGATGGTGATGAAAAAAGTGATTTATAACTGAAACTTGCACATATAACCACTGCAGCATCCCAATTTGCGATCAAAATTTGGGAGCTTTGCAACTGGCATATATTTACAATGGTAGCAGGGTCCCGGGGGTCACATGATCGCCATTTACAACTTTTCCGCGGGGTGGTGTGTCTGACAAGCAAAGTCAATGGGGGAAGCCAGATTCACTTAATAAGTGTGGCCAAAGGTTGTAAAATGGGGCATAACTCACTTAAAAACCATGTTGCTTAGCAATGAAAGTTCTGGTCCCAATATGGTTGAAAACTGAGAACTTGTAGTGGCAAAACAAATTAAAAGTAATTGTCCAGAACAAGATAGCAATAGGATTATGATCTCTCCATTTGCTTGCTTTCCCATTTACAATAATGTTATGGTCACCTTCAGTGTGATTTAGCAGCACATTTCTATGCAACAATCACTTTTGCTTTTCTAGAAGAATACAAGTATTTTAATTCTTCATGTAAAGAGAATAGTTAAATAGCACTCATATTTGCATATTTTCTTTTGCAAATTTAATCTATATTAAATTTAATCTATAACTTGAAAAGGATACAGACATGACTCTTCAAATCATTTCTTAGCCCCCTTCGAACCAGTTCATATGCCTCCTCTTTTTTACCTAAGCAGTTTAATGTCAGTCCTTTCATAGCCAAGGTTTCTAAAACAAAAACATAAAGATAAATGATAAATACACTTTCTATTTAGAATTTTAAGCTATCTGTTAAATATTTATTTGATGTGTAAGTAGGAAATAAAATACTTTGTTTCTTTAGCTCTAAACAAAATCTTGTTCTTTAGAAAATATTTTCAACTTGTTTAGATTCCAAAAAGGGTACCTAACTTAAACGATGTACATTAATTAAATCTTATGTATCACCAATTAAAGGTATTGATATCACAGTAAGAATATACAATATTAAATCTCTAAACATAAATACCATATTTTATAAAAGTATACCACAAATTTAAATTATATTTCTTCTTTTACACCTGATCTGCAATTATGAATGGAATTTAACATATGTGTATATACAGGATCTGCAGGTCAAATCTCTTATTATAGAAACTATTTGTGATTTGTTCTTCAAGTTTTCTTTTTTCTAAAAGGAAAGCTGAACTAGCGAAGAAAAACATTATTGAATAATTTATCCTTTGTAAATAATGAAATGTTGTACTCAATTGGCTTTAGGAAATCAATGCAGGAACAAGTAAATTGATTCTCCACCAGCCCAACAAGATCATTTAAAATCAAAAATCACATACTTTTATTTGTAATACTATCCTCTCTAGCACAGCTACATGTCTGGAATTTATACACTTAAACGTAACCAATTGTTTTTTGTCCTTCCTCAAAATCAGATAAGCTTTTAAAATTAACATTTATATTTATGATTATGCTGCACATCAACCCCTACATTTATATTTAGGTGGGTGTTGATGGGTGGCATACAAAGGACGTTATATGTAATGGCTACACTCTTTTTATTAAATGTTTAAATTCAGTGTCAGTATAGATATATTAAAATATTATTTATGATTGCTGAACTTTCAGGATAAAATGTAATAACAGTATTATGTCAGTTTTAGAATCTAATTTAACAACAGTTCTAAGCATTATGCAGAAATTTGAAAACTTACCCCCATGTTCTGCAAACTTTGGGTTAGAAAGTATTTGTTTGCAAAATTTCAGACCGTTCCTGTACTGTTTGTGTTCATAGCACCTCTGTAAAGAGACAGAAAACCAAACACTATAAATTCATCATATCACAAACATAAAAAACATGTAAAGTCATTAATGTATATGCGTACTTATATCTAGCTATTATTTCTAATACAAATTTCCTGATGTGCAGAAATTTAAATGTTGGAAAAAATGAAATTTAATTTCAGTAAACCAGTGATCAAGAACACAGTGACATTTCCTGGAAATCATAAAAATTCTTGGAGTGCAATTGTTTATATTAACAAAATTAATCAGAATGTTAGTTTATTGGAAAAAATCCATTTTTAATTTTCCTGAAAATCTAGAATAACCTATTTGCTAAATTAAATGTATACAGTTGCCTGTGTACACTTTAGTTTACAAATTTGGAATGAGATGGGAAGAAATTGCCAAGATCATAAATCAATTCCTTCTACCCTATGAGATTTTTGTGACTCCTTACTTTATATGAAAAAGATACAACTGAGTGAAAATATCAGACAAGAATGTACTTTATTATGATAACTTCCTAATAATTATTTAAATAATTAACAGTCTTCTGCGGACATGTAAATGAAGACTCAATCATCTGGGCCAAAAGTATCTCAAAAGGTTAAATCATGGCAACTGGACCAATGTTTATTAATAAACTTTATTCCAGTTGCCATGATTTAACCTTCTGAGAAAGTCTTCTGGAAAATAATCAGATTCACAATTTAAATTAATTTGGTTAATATCAAGTATGCTCAACGAGGGAAAAATAATGTATTCTGATTTTTCCTTATCTTTCTTCCATGTTTGTATCCATCATTACATACAGCCTATGACTAAAATGCCAGAACAGCAATAATCTGAAGGAGGTTAAGAGATTTCGAAATTCTTTTGACTCTACCACTATGCCATGATTCTATCAATGTCTCTTGAAGGGTGTGCCCTAAAGTATCCTGCTAAGCTGGAATGACAATAGCATGTTTTCAAATATATAGTACACTCAAGATGGAAAAACAAAACACAGAGGTAACTGACAAGCCATATAAAAAGCAAAGCATCACAAAGGGATTATCTTTATGAAGTTTATAAACATGCCTTACAATATAGGTAAAAAAAGATAAAAGAATAGATAAATTTGCCCCAAATATCAAACATAATTTCAATTTTCATTTTATTCATGTATCAAATTTTATTCTGCTAACAGCAGGTCCTCTTAGTTTTCAACGTCATTTAAGGGCCAACTTAAAAAAAAATGGAAGCATATAAATTAAAAACAGTATTTAGAAGTAAATCCAGACCAATATGGTATAAATCAGGTGGCTGTTTATAAAATATCTGCTAAGCATCAGGGCGGGGGAGGGGGGGAGTGTATGCTCTAAGTTCTTATCAACTAACTCTTCTCTGAACACATTATACCATCAATTTTATAAGTTTTTAGAAGTGTGACAATAATATCCCTATAGATCTAATGGCCAAACTACTGGGTTTTGATGAGTTGTATCTATTCTACAGACATTTTCACTGTAAGACACTATGTGATATTTAAATAACAGTATTTCTGACTGTTATTGATAAGGAATAGGGAATAATTGAAACATAGAAGATGAAGATCATCGAATATGTTGTACAGCCCAACTTAGACCGCTTAGATGTTTAATTTCTTGAACTCTCTTGCGTATCTTCCAGCAGCACCTTTTGAATTTTCCAAATGTCAAGCTTACAAAATCTTATTTAATGATCCTCTGGGTTACAGTGGCAATTGGGACTAGAATTTCCATCACTAAGCAATGCGGTTGTAAAGTGGCATCTAACCCAATATACAATACAATACACACAATGTATATTTACAATGTGTTGTAAATGTTGTACCTTGATGAACGTATCTTTTCTTTTATGTACACTGAGAGCATATGCACCAAGACAAATTCCTTGTGTGTCCAATCACACTTGGCCAATAAAATTCTATTCTATTCTATTCTATATATAATTTATCATGTTATAAATGTACCATGGTGCCAGTACGTACATTATAAAACATATCCCCAAAATACTTGTTTTGTATATTAAATATTATATACCAATTAATTTTTAAATATAAAAATATAAACGTACATTCTAATATTGTCTTTTCACACCCCAATCAATCACGTTGCATAGTTCTGTCATATATATATATATCTCACTTTGGAGACCATACACATTCCAGGTGTATGCCTGTATTTTTTAATTCCCAGTATTAAGACCAAAATAAATAAAAATCATAAAGTTTCACTCTGAAAGAGGAAATTGAACTCTTCATACAAACTGCAGCATCACACTGTTGTTTGTATCAAAAGCAATTTATGTTCAAAACAAGAAAAAAATCCCAACATTCATTGCAGCAATTCTTATAAACAAAGAATACTTAGTTAAACATAGAATATTAATTTACATATTAATTTTTTGAATTTATGGAAAATGTAACTTTGCATCTAGATATTATAAAATCTATTAAGTTCTGAAATTGTATTTGCAAATAGTCATGGTTTCACTACATAGTAACAATATTTAATACCTCTGAGCTGAACATGATAAAATTAACTTTGTAGTTATTTTACAAAATTTAATTATTTAACAGTTAAATGTATGCAAATGAGTGCTATATCATTGCCATTTCTTTTTTCTACGATCAAGAAATATTAAAGGCAACCGTCTCCTTAATGTAGTAATTAAACTTACGTTTATTCAAGGTTTTTCAGTCCAGTCCCAATTACAGGTCAGTGGAATTGGCAGTTATTTGTTTGGGTATAGGAGGTAGTAAAATAATTGTTAGGAAGCATAACAGGTAACCAAAATATAATATATAAATGGGGCTAATTCTGTCTGCACAAGACTAAGCCTTAAGAACAAATGCGTACGAAATCAGTATTAAGAAGACAGAAACAAACAGCAAATGCAGTGACAGAAAAGAAGCTGAAGAAACAGTGGACCATCTAGCTAGCTGCTGCAAGATCGCAGGAACAGACTACAAACAATGGCATGACAAAGTAGAAACAATGGTGCATTGGAATATCTTCAAGAAATACCGTTTGCCTGCAAGCAACAATTGGTGTGACCACAAAATAATAGAAAATGAAGAAGTTAAAGTATTCTGGAACTTTAGAACTCAAAATGACGAGCACCTGCCACTTTCCCCAGACTTAACAGTGATTGATAAGAAAGACAAAATGTCTGGATAGTGTATATGGCAGTACCTGGAGAGAGCAGAATAGAAGACAGTGGAGAAAATCACAAGATACAAAGACCTACAAACAGCAAAAGGAATGAGCATGGCAAAAGAAAACCGAGATAGTACCAATGATAGGCACCTGGGGTACAAACTCAAAACATCTAGAGCACCACTTGAACACCATTTGTCACCTATTTCAGGTCCTTGGGAAGGACTGCACTATTTACTATGCATTACCTCCCTGTAATGATATTGCTAGATTATTCCTGCCCCATAGAAAGGGAGATAGTCAAAGAAACGCTTTACATTGGCTGATTGTGTAAAAGACAGTCAAGAACAAGCATTGATGCAAGTTAAAAATTGGAAAATACTGAATATGCAGGAAACAAAACATTAATATCCAAATAATGTAATAAAAACATGAACAGAATGCCAGCAAAGGGAAGTATTATATGGTCAATTTTTACCAAATATTGAGAGGAAAATGTATAAAGATAAAACATGGCAAAGGCTAACAACTGGAACTTTAAAAAAGAAACTGGATACTTGATTTGGCCAGCTCAAGAGCAAACAATTTAAACTAATGCAATAAAGGCCAGAGTTGAAAAAAATCATCAAATAATTAAAAATGCTGTGCAAAGAGGCAGAAGAAATTGTAAATCCTACACTCAACTTGTATATGAAAATTGCATAAACTTAGAATAAATGACATAATAAAACTGTTGCCAAAATAATTCACATCTGTGCTAGTAATGAAATATTGGTGGGAATATAGAGTTGAAAAAACTAGTAGAAAATGAGCAGGTTAAAGTATTGTGGGACATCTGAATACACACCGATAACATCTTGTCTCATAACACACTGGATATAACTGTGGTTGAAAAGAAGAAAGGGTGGGTAATTGATGTGGCAATACCAGGGGCTAGACAGAGAATCAGAGAAGATGACAAAGTATCCAGATGCCACTAACAGGGCAAGCCACTATATATAAACAAAGAGCAAACCCCCCTAACTAGCACTGAAGATGTTACCTAGTTGGATAATGAATGTCTGCAAGAAAACAACTGAGCCTAGAGAGCACACCAAGGGCTCAAGAGATTTCATTCATACAGACAGTCCTTGTTTAGCAATGGCCTTGTTTAGCCACCATCACAATTATAACACAGATGAAAAAATAAGCTTATGACCAAACGTTTATAACCTCTGCAGGTCTGTACAGGAAAAGAAAACTGAAGGAAAATCATAAGCAGTTTTGTGGTTCCACTTAATGACCGCTTTGCTTAATGACTGAATAGCCTTTCCAATTGTAGTCCTTAAACATGGGTTACCCATACTTGAAAACTGAAAGATGTATTAAAAGTAAAATGAATAAACACAGGAATATAGGCTCTCCTATTGATGAACTTTACTTAATGGTAGCGTTTCTACTGTTTACAAAACTTGTTTTTATCCTGGTTGGAGAAAATCCTGCATCAGAAATCAAACCAGATTCTATTCTATGTTATATAACATTTATTATCTATTATACCAAAAAGATATACAAGGTAGTCCTCAACTTACAACCACAATTGAACCCAAAATTTATGTTGTTAAATGAGAAATTTGTTAAGTGAATTTTGCCCTATTTTACCACCTTTTTTGACACATTTGTTAAGTGAATCACTGCAGCTGTTAAATTAGTAACATGGTTGTTAAGTGAATCTGGTTTCCCCATTGACTTTGCTTGTCAGAAGATCTCAAAAGTTGATCACGACTCCAGGATACTGCAACCATCATAAATGAGTCAGTTGTCATGCACCCAAATGTAAATCATGTGACCATAGGGATGCTACAATGGTCATAAGTATGAAAAATGGTCATAAGTCACTTTTTTCAGTGCCGTTCAGTATGTAACTTCAAACGGTCACTACATGAATTGTTGTAAATCTATGACTATCTGTATATCTCAAAAGTAATGTATTTACTATATACAATATCTATAACGATAATGAAGTGAAGACTGAATTATTATGCATACTGAAGAATATATAAGCATGTGTGAATATGTCCACATACATAAATAGCCTTTCAAATATCTGAAGGTGACTAACCATAACAGGTAGTTCTCAGTTTATGACCACAATTGGAACCAGAATTTCAGTTGCTATGAGATGCAGTCATAAAGTGCAACTGCTTTGGTTAGTGGAGGCAATCTAGATAATTCTAGTTCCCAGTGTTAAGTGAATGACCTTTCTGCAAGTTCCCCACAATCAAGTCAGTGGGGAAAGCTGCAGTTCAAGCCCCAGACCACACCAGGTGGGGAAGGAAGTAAGTGAATGCATCAGAGAAGGTGGATGATGGCCTCATACCTGTTTGGATTTTCACCCTGAGTCAAGAGATTTCTGAAGCCTCTCCACTCTGCGCTTGAAAATCCTTTGTGACTGAAAATTCTGCTTAGATTTCATCAATGTTTTCAGCCAGCCCCCTCTTATTGGAAAGGCTCACTCTTATCTCTGAGAGTTGGCTAAAAAAGCTCCACACTGACATCTAAGCAGAAAGCGATGAAACAATCTAAGCTGCCACTCCTTCCTCTCATCTTTGGGGGATGACTGAAAAAGTTCAGTGCCAAAGGAGAGTCTTCTTGACTTTGAGGGGCTGACTTAAAAGTACTCCATATCAAAGCTTGAATTTCAGCATGGAGTTTTTCCAGCCAACTTCCAGAGGGAGTCTTCTAGGCAGGCAGCAATGGCTTGTGACCTTCCCTGTCGGCTTCCCCATTGACCTTTTGGGGAAACTGGCAGGGAAGCTGTGCAAAAGTTGCTTACATGATCATGGGTATTGCCAAGATCCCAGATCATAATCACATGACTGCAGGGGAACTGGAATGGCTGTAACTTCGAGGAAGCTCATATGTTCCTTATCTCAGCATTACTGTAACTTTGAGGAGTCACTGAATGAATGGTTGTAAGTCAAGTACTACCTGTACACATGAAAATAGGTGAGAAAAATATGAATCTTATTCCTACATATCTAAAATATGCTATTTCCCATGTCTAACACTTAAAGCATTTTGTACTTCACAGAATTGTAAAGATACATGCCTTTCATTCATTATACATTTTGTACTGATACAGGTTTCATAGAAAGCAGTACTATGTTTAGTTGTCAAGACAAGCAAAACTATCTTAGTTTTATATTTTAAAAAGTAGTTTTAAAAGTTCTACAAAGTTCAGATAACTCATTAGACATGTTTAGCATTTTCCACAGGAAAATGAGAATCTATTACATGTGCTTAATAAACACAGTTTAAATACCTGTTTATTTGCATAACAGCATTAAAACATAGAAAATCAAGTTGGGACAAGTAAGGAACACTAAAACAAGTCTCTTATCTTAAGTCTAACTGCTTGCTGCAAAACCATTTTCTCAACTTCTATATTATAATGATAATTACTCTGTACAGTACTTTTACTATGAATCTATGTATTTCTTATGATAATATTCAGCTTGGAATTGGTTCCACTTAAACAAATTGCTATATTCAAATATGTCAGGAATTCTGATTTCTCAGAATATCAAAATTTTACCTCAATGTGAATACAATCCATTTGGCCTCACTTAATTTCTTTAGATATTCTCTGGTCAACAAAAAGACTTAAGGATATTTTAGTGTTATATTCAAACAAACTGGCATTCATAATCGAACATTGACTCATGATCTAAAGCTGATGATCCTGGCTTATTTGGGCACATGTATCTATTAGGATATAATACTAAGTAATCGCTGACTTTTGGGTGGTGGTGCAGTAGTTAGAATGCAGTAAGGCAGGCTACTTCTATTACTAGCAGTTCGATTCTCACTGGCTCAAGTTGCCTCAGCCTTCCATCCTTCCAAGGACTCAGACTGTTGGGGGCAATATGTTGATGCTGTAAACTGCTTAGAGAGGACTGCAAAGCACTATGAAACAATATATAAGTCTACGTGCTATTGCTATTCTGTCTATTCATTTATGCATACAGATCATACGGTACCCTATGACAGAATTCTATGTTTACCAAAACTAAGTAAATAAGGCCCAATGTAAAAGCCTGACTGGCACTACAAACATTCCAAAGTAATCTACTCTAAACAAACTTGGCAAAACAGAATACAAGGATACATAAAAATCTTACATTACTTCATGTATACATATTAAATTCTATATTCTACTTTTGTAAGATGTGAGGATAAAGCTAAAATATTTTAGCCATAATGTATCGAACAAACAAGTCAGTTCTAGAGGAGATCAACCCTGACTGCTCTTTAGAAGGCCAGATCCTGAAGATGAAACTGAAATACTTTGGCCACCTAATGGAGAAGAGCCTAATGCTGGGAAAGACTGAGGGCAAAAGAAGAAGGGGACGACAGAGAACGAGGTGGCTGGATGGAGTCACTGAAGCAGTAGGCATGAGTTTAAATGGACTCCAGAAGATGGTAGAGGACAGGAAGGCCTGGAGGAATGTTGTCCATGGGGTCGCGATGGGTCGGACACGACTTCGCAACTAACAACAAAAAAATCATAATAAAGATCTTCTCGGAGATTACTATGCGGCATTCATGCAAATAACCTGTTGATCCCACAAATACAAAACCTAAACATTAAGGAAATATAGGCACTGTGCACATTTAAGTATCTTCCAGTGAAGACAACTGGACTTAAATATTTGCTCCATAGCTGAATTATTTGCTTGGTAAATATATACGTTTAACTTATTTGAGAATGATACAGCTTCTCTTTCTGAATATTCTTTTATACAGATTGTTCCAGACGAGTATTACAAAATATAAGAGGACATTAACCGCCTCATCATTTCGGTGCAATTCCAATTACTCATTCTGTAATTTACATTTGTCATATTCTAAATGACTGTAATATTTTGGGTATAATATCCTAAGAACAAATTTATGTTCTTAAAAATAGATGACCATTAGATGTCTAACACAGGCTTGAGTTACATGGTGTAATGTGATATCTCTGTTTTGGTTTAACCTTATACAAACAATCATGTACACTAAGCCACAACTTGAAAATTCTAGAAAAATATATGTTATACAAATGTTCAAGACAGAAACCTATCTAAGTTTAAGTAGATAAAATAGCAAACATTAACAATTTATCCATTTCATCAATTGCTAATTTCAAAGTGTTTGTTTCAAACAATTTAACCTATTTTTTAAAAATAAAACTGGACTGATGAATTTTATATATCATTTTAATTCACTAATATTACATTAGGCAAACTTATTTTCGATCGTCACAATGTAACAGTACCACAAGACAACACATACAAAACAGTTGATTTATGTTTGAAACAATCTTTGATAACTGAAAGGATGTTTTCAAAGCAATCAGGCTCAGGCCAATGAAAAAACGAGGTAACAGTGGTCTGACTTTTAATTCTCTCTTTTAAATAAAAGAAACACAAAACCCAGATTTTATTTTTGCAATCTGCCTCTCATTGAACAAACGGTTTTTGCTTGTTTTTTTGCTGTTCTTCCTATTGTTTCGCCCACCAAAGGCTTGTCTATTACTTGCTTCTAAAACCAGAGAATAGCCATTCTCAGCAACCAAATCCTTTCTAAGCTGGCCCCGGGGCGTGATGAAGTAAAGCATGGCCAACACATTCTACGGGCAGTTCTGGAACAAGAAACGCTGACATGGCCGGGAGATCCTTTAAAAGTCCAAGTTGCATTTGTCAGCAGAGCTCAAACCAAACGAAAACGGGAGACATTGTTTCTGACCCGGGAGTTGCTGATAAGCGTCCCCTGGGGCCCCAGTTTCATGGGAAAACTCCGTCTGGCGGGTAGGTAGGCAGGCTTAGACGAGGGCTTCTTTCACTCACCAGGATGCGCTTGAAGAGCGCGTTTTCCTTCGGCGGGAGGCTCACTGACGGCATTGTCTCTGCTACTGCTGTCGCCGCCGCCGCCTCCGCCCTTCTTGCTACGACCGGGCCGGTGAACCTGCTCCCTTGATCACCACCCCTACCGCCGCCTCTCAGGAGGGACTCCACGCCAGGGCGTCGCTACCACCAGCACTGCCGTCGTTTGCTACGGCAACTCCCCCCTGCTAACTCTGTCCGGCTTCCCTTTCCGCCGGGATGCCTGTGGCCGGTTACTCCTGGTCCGCAGCAAGCCCCAGGCGGAGGCCGGTTCACGTGGTAACTGAGCAGGCCACAGAGAGGAGGCGCCGCCAAAATGGCCGCCAATATGGGCTTCCCCAGCCGGGTCATGAGGACTTACGCGCATGCGTTATGACCCACTTTCCCCCCCTCCTCCCTTCTTCCTGTCTTTTTTCCATAGACTTAAATGGCAGCAACAAGGGAAGTCGGGAAATGGGACCAATCTTAATCTCTCGCAGCGTCTTGGGGAAGTGTTGCGCCTGCGCGTTTATTGAGCTCCGAAACTGCGAAAATGGCTGGGTGTTCGAGTAAAGCTGTTGAATTCCCTCAAGATTTCAGAACTGTACACATGTATGAGGCTTGACTCATTCTTACAGAAGGAAACCGAACCGAAGGACTAAAATCATAGGAGCTACGGAGATTGCTGGAATTGTCCTGGAGAAAGAGTATTACAACTTAAAACTGTAATATTCGAATCGACTTATAAATAAGTGAATGGTCAGAGCAAACAGCCATTCGTCGCAATTGCCCACGTGATGCCTATATGGAACCCCTTCCAAAGCATAAGGAAAATAGCCTATCGTGTCTTTAATATCTAGCATTTAATGTCGTTCTACACTTAAAGCTGGAGATCTCCACTATCGTAGCTGGGAAACTAGATGTTACTTATGTAAAAAGACAATAGTTGTCACTTTGGAACCTGTAGCACAAGCTTCCAATTAAAAATTGGGTAGGAAAACAAGTTTGACATTCTAAGATTTTCTGTTTCTTTTCATCTCCAGTATAAAGGTATACAATCAACTTCATACCGACAGAGTCTTTTTACCACTTCTTACAACAGTCTTGTATTATTAATCTCAAAAAACTGGAAAAACCAGCTGTAAGGTAGCATTCCTGAAACCTCAGGTTTGAAATTGTAGTCCAGAATTACTACAGTTATTAAATAGTATATGGCTTCCAAAATGATCTTCGCTTTTTAAACTGAAGAACCACTTGATGCTGACAAGGATTGTAATCTTGTAACTCTGATCATTTCTATTTCATTAGAAAGCATGTAAAAGCCCAATTTTATATCTATTCTGTACTCTGTAATAGTTTCAGAAATTTATGATTTGAAAACTTATTTATTCAGAAGTCAACTTTTTAAAGATTACCTGCACACACACACACAGGTAGCATTGATTGACTAGGGCCCTTTATGCTATGGGGTCGCGACTTAATGACTGAACAACACAACCTTTTAAATGTTATAGTACTCTGGTCTGAATAGATAGTATTTGCTATCAAAATTTCATTTTCAGCTATCTCAACTTTAATGCTTGTAATTATTTTTTTAAAATGTAGTGCAATCTTTAATTATGAAAATGAGATTAGAATAACATTTATTATGATATTATTTTCTGATTACTACAATCCACTTGTAGTAATTCCGATTACAACAATCCACTTTGAACAGGAGAATTTAAGAGAGTGCTATCACAGCAGTGATTTCAAGGAACACTTGAAGAACACAAGTTGTGTATATTTTAGTTCCCGTAGTAAAAAAAACAGCAGAACACGGCATCAAACAAACAAAACACCCAAACCCTAATTAAAAACGAATGTCAATGTGGGGATGAGCTTCTATTAGGGCTGACTGAGTTGTTTGCCGAGTTGTCGATAGATGACGCCCCAAATCCTTCCCTTAGATCTTTTTAGCAGCCGCCCCTCTTACTCTTGGATTGGTGCGTTTGTCTCATTGCTTCTCTCGAGAGAAGAAAAGTAACATGGCGGCGACCTTGCGGGCTGCGAAGTGGTTTTTGCAGGTTCCGAGCAAGGTGGCTCCACGTGAGTTGCATGGTCCCGAGTGGGACTTATTTTCTTTTCGGACTTGCCGATTCAGAGCAAAACATTCAATTTGCATGAGTGTTCTGTTGCCCGACCCATGTTGAGTGAATGTGTGAGTGCTGCGCCCTGGACTGAACGTATAACCTTCAGCTGCAGGTCTTATTTGACCATTTTGCTTAGCCCTCTGTGCATACATCGATTTGCGGTGCCCCGTGTGGTCAAATTAGGGCGGCGAGTTGGTTTGTGCATCAGTGGCATCTCTATATCAGAGTGATGAACATATGAGCATATCCCTTTACTGCACGGTCGTTACACTCCTCTTTTTTTCTTCCATCGAAAGCCTGATGGGTTACTTGGTGTAAGATGCCTGTTTTTAGTGCTCTGCATTGATTGGTTTGGAAGGGAAAAAGGTCTTATCATTAGAACCTCCTTAAACATCTTTCTCCCTGGGATCATACATGAGTGTAGGAAAAAAATCATTTTCTTTAAGGAGTAAAAAAGATGGGGTATAGATTTGTTTTAAAAGAAATTATTTTAAATTTAAAACGCCATTACTTCTTCCCGTTTGTAATATTCTGTTCAAATGTTGTGTTTTACAATAAACTGTATTATACTTTTCTTCTGATATAACTAACGGAACACTATGTGAAAAGAATTAATCTTTACAAAATTCCAATTTAATAACTGCATACTTATTCACAATTATGACACTTCAGCTAAAATTGTTTCCTATTTCTGTCTTGTCTGGTCTTATGAAAATATAACCTGGGACACAAATAATGTAATTTGTGGCTCAAATAAATTGTCATAATGTGACTTAATTGTTTTTGGGTTTAATTGGGAACTGCGTACCTAATCCATAACTGAAGAATTATTCTCTAAAAGTATTTTACATTCATTTTAGAATTAATGTATTTTGAAACTTTTTTATTTTAGCATTGTCTCGTTCAGTATTCCAAATAGGAAGGAAAGATACAAAAAATCCTAACTGGATAAAAGTTGGCTTGAGTCTTTCTTCAACTGTTCTATTATGGGTTATGGTAAGAATAATATGTGTGAAATTAATATTTGTAAAGTATATTTTAATTAGTTATTTTTTACATATTTTCCTGAGTTTTAATCAATTGACCACTTATTTGGATCATTTTCCATAGTTGCCCTTATATATAGAATAGATTTTTTTATTGGGCAAGTGTGATTGGAGACACAAGGAATTTGTCTTGGTGCATATGCTCTCAGTGTACATAAAAGGAAAGATACGTTCATCAAGAATCATAAGGTACAACACTTAATGATAGTCATAGCAATCAGCAAACAATAAGCATAAGCAATAAATAATAATAATAATAATAAGCAATAAACATAAGCAATCAGGAAACAATATCAATATAAATCGTAAGGATACAAGCAACAAAGTTACGGTCATACAGTCAAGTCATAAGTGGAAGGAGATGGGTGATGGGAACGATGAGAAGATTAATAGTAATGAAGACTTAGTAAATAGTTTGAACATATGAACATGAATGTACCTCAAGGAGCTATATAACTTGTATTTCCTAACTGGTGGAATGTTACCAACAGAAAACGGTATATCGGCTCTAGATTAGACATCCTAGCTTGCATAGAATTGTTGAACAAACTTACTTAAAACTGGACTTTAGTTGTGCTTGTGGCACACTAGCCATTATGTACTAAACTGACTGTGATGTTGGAATATTGCATATATCTTGGGTAAAATTGAAGCTGATAATCTTTCTTAGGCTTTCTCTTCTTAAAAGTATTACGTGTATAGGTTGAAAACATGTTATCTAGTTCTCTTTTAAAATAGAGAAATGAATGAATTCTCTTGCTGTAGCTTTCCAAACAGGAAGCTACTATTATAATTGTTTTCAAAGATTATTTTGGTCACAATTTTGGTGCATTAGCAAGGCAACACTATTGGTTTATGCATAAAATTCTTTGTTTTGGTTTAGTGCAAACTTGTTATGGGTTAACATGATATATAAATGTAGCCCCAGATTGGAAATTGGCAAGATTGAATAATTTGCAACTAATGTAGACTTTTAAAGGATATTGAAATTACGTTTGATTTCTATCATTTTCACACTAGTACTTATAGAAACTCTTACTATTCTAAGTAAAATAAATGTACTTTAAGTTGTAGTCATGCCATTATAATGAAATAATAGTAGTTCGTAAGAACATGCTAACTTTATATGTTTCATGTATTTATCTATGATTATCTTTTAGCTTATCAGGCACCATAATTATGAAGTTGCAGAATATGAAAGGACAAAAAAAGAAGATGATTCTTAATGCCAATCTGATTATTATGGTAAGTATTTTTTTTATTTGCATTTATATCCCGCCCTTCTCCGAAGACTCAGGGCGGCTTACACTGTGTCAAGCAATAGTCTTCATACATTTGTATATTATATACAAAGTCAACTTATTGCCCCCAACAATCTGGGTCCTCATTTTACCTACCTTATAAAGGATGGAAGGCTGAGTCAACCTTGGGCCTGGTGGGGCTTGAACCTGCAGTAATTGCAGGCAGCTGCTGTTAATAACAGACTGTCTTACCAGTCTGAGCCACAGAGGCCCTTTCATTTAATTAAACCTCTATATCCTTACTCTTTTTATGGTTTTATTTTTTTCCATCTTGTAAATTTTAAAAATATTTCTGAACTCTTGTGTTGCTTTATGTAGGTTTTTCCATCGCCATAATATAGACCTCTAAGTAATTCAGTGTTCTATACCCCATATCGGAGTGATAGACTTCATTCCATTCTTCTTTAGTCCACTTGATTTTCAAATTCTGAGTCTTGCAAACTGAAAATGCAATTGCTTCACTCTGTCACTGCTCAAGGAGAAAGATAAGAGGGTGAAAATGGCAATGCATGCATGTTTATTAAAGTGCTATGGAAGCTTAGTACATTATTGAAATACAGCCATGGTGTTTTCCTTCTACTTTAGCATTATCGCGATTAGCACTGTGTTCGAATTTAAACTGGTTGATTTTAAATACTAATAATTGAAAAACTTCAACTTCAAATCACGAAATTGGCTTGTTGCAACCAACAGTGATTGAGTCTGGGTATAATTTTAGATTTGATACGATAAAATTTTTATTAACTAAAGCCTGTGCCAGATATTTTTGAGGAACTCAGAAATCTATCATAGAGAGAAGCTGACCCATATTCATCAAGAGAAAGCACCATTATATCTGAACTCAGTCTTCAGGTATATTTTTGGTTAGCATTCAAAATTCCCATTTCCCATTATAAATGGCAAAAGAAAAGGGGAGAAGGGAAAGTAGATTTCTCAACATTAGTAATTGTTAAGTAATGATAGTAAGGTTTGTTCTTGGCTTTGGTTTAGATCATCATCTACCGATTTTCTTGAGTAACATTTTCCCAGATCATAAGAGAGAGCAGCCATAACAGCAACTAGACTTAAATGTGGAATCTTACAAATGCAAGCTTTCATAACAGTGTTTTCACAAGTTTTTGTACACATAGTTATTTGTACTAAAAATGGCTTCACATTAATTTAGCATAGTTTCTCTAAAGAATGCTGATACCCAACATTGTAAATAGTAGCAGACTTTGAAAGCACTGCCCCATTTAGTATTAAACCCTGTATTGCTATAACCAATATACCAATTTAAAGAATAATTGGTCCATTATTTTCCTATTACTTTCCTGATTTTAGATTGGAGTAATTTCAGCCTACACTATAACCAGTTTGGTTTAGTGGTTAAGGCACCGGGTTTGAAACCAGGAAAGTGTTGGTTCTTGTCCTGCGTTGGGTACAAAGCCAGCTGAATGACCTTGGGCAGTTACTCACCCTCTCAGTCCAGGAAGTAGGCAATGATAAACAACTGAAATCGACAAGAGAACTGCAAAGATTCATCCAGACAGTTGCTAGGAGTAAAAAAACTGAGGTTGCATATGCGCACACATATGGACAAGCACATATACCGTGTTTCCCTGAAAATAAGACCTTGTCTTATGTTTTTTTGAACCCTGAAATAAGCGTTTGGCCTTATTGCCATGTGCTCAAAAGCCTGATTGGGCTTATTATCAGGGGGTGCCTTATTTTGCGGGGAAACAGGATAATACACTAATTTCTAATTCAACATTACTCAGTTAACATTATGGTCTATCTGATTAACAGTAGTAATTGTAATTGTAAAATATATACTGTTTTGTCACAACAACATAGAAAATTTACAAAGATTTTTCAAGAGCTGGGTAATCATTCTATAATTTAATTCAAAATATTTGAAACTATCATTTCTTTATAAGTAGACTGTATAGATGGATATGACTGAGCCTACTGTATTGTGGGATATACCATTATTAATATTTT